>NC_066579.1:137459353-137787353 GCF_024323335.1 Lathyrus oleraceus | reverse complement strand
TCTGAGAAAATGAATTGTGATTATGATTTCTGTTATGATTAGGAACTTTATATGATATGCTTAATCCAATTGTTAATCGCAATTAGCAAAAATGAAGTGAATTAACAAAATGCACATGTTAAGCAAAGTGGCCAAAATGCCCTTTTTCACCAATGACCAATGGAACAATGCAAATGCAATTGAGGCAAGTCCAATTTGTTGTTTAGAATGTGTTGGAAATGGTTTGGTATGGAAATTACATGTATTTTTCAAAAACACCTTTTTTCCCACCAAAATACAAATTGGATCACTTGAAAAATGCCATTTTGATGTGTTGATTTTTGATGAAATGTAATAATGCATTATGAAAGTACATGTCAAATGTGACTTGCTCAAAAAAGAATCACCCAATTTGGCCTTTCCATTCAAAAGTTATGGCACTTTGAATTTCAACTTTTCTTGAAAATGATTTGATCATAACTTGCCAACCACACATGAGAAATGAGTGTTCTTGGACTTTTTGGAAATGGGAGAACAAGACCTGCGACTTTCATGTTGGACAAAAATTCATTTGAAGCTTGTATGATGATGTAAATTTGAGGAGAAGACCTTTCCATTTTTGGCAGTTTGAAATCACAGGTCACTTACTATTTTTGGAAACTTTTCATCTGACCTCAAATTCTTCAATCTTGATCTTTGAAATGTCAAATGAGACTTGTATGGACATGAATGAGGCCTTTCAAACCATCTCCCGCCTTCAAATCCTTGAATTCAGGCACAGTTGACCACAATTGACTTTCTAGGGTTTCAGGCGGATTGAACAATGACTGATGACTTCTGAGCACCCAATCTTTGGTCAAACCACTTCAAAATGATCCCTAGGCCACATAAACATGTTGAACCACCCTTAGGGCTTTGTCTCAATAGGGATTGCATTTGCTTGTTTGCTTGACTGATCTCCTGATCATCTTGACCTAATCTTGTCTGATGGCTTGCACTTGGGCAAAGGACAATGCAATGCTATGCAATGGACTATGTTATGTTAATGACCTAATATGAAAATGTATGTACAAAATGGGAGGTGCAAATTTGAGGTGCTACACATGCTGAGGTAAGGGATTAGCCTGCACATTTGGATTAACATATTTGAAGGATAAAATGACACCTTTAATAAGCCTTTAAACATCAGATTTGAAGCCATAACAATTCCTTATACTGTGACCAAACGCTCCTTGATAGTACACATAAATTTGACCACCTTTATACCAATATGGGATTTCTTTTGGGACAGCGGTGGAGGTCGAGTCTGAATGTGATTTTTGGCTAACAAAGTCGGGAACAACTCTACGTACGAAATTGGAATAAGATCAAATCGGATGTTCTTTGGACACGATTGTTGTTGTTGAACTATGGGCGAGCCTGTTGTTAAGGCTGTTGATGCTATTGAGTAGATTGTTGAGTAAGTTGTTGATGAAACTATGGTTTATAGGATGGAGCTACCACTATTGGATTGATGATTGGAGAAACGCCTGTGACATGTTGTGGTTGATACCTTCTTCTTTGTCTGCCATGCAAAATGGTACTGACTTCCTATTCCTTTTTCTTAATGAACCCACTTCTAAACTTATTAACATTACTCGAAGAACCCACTTCTTTAGTTAAACGTCCCTCACGGACTACCTCTTTAAGCTACATCTCCATGTTCACCATTTCAGTGAAGTCATTCAATGCGCTTGCAATCATACGGTCATAGTAAAACAAACTCAAAGTCTTTAGGAAAATCGTTGTCATCTTTCTTTCCTCAAGCGGAGGACATATCTAGGTGGATACCTCACGCCATCTATTAGCATACTCCTTAAAACTCTCCTTGTCCTTCTGAGACATGGCTCAGAGTTGATACCTGTCCGATTCCATGACTACATTATATTTATATATATTGTCTATTAAAAGCTTCTCCAAGGTCATTGAAATTACGGATTTATGCACTATCCAAACTCATGTACCACTTGACGGTGGAACCGGTTAAGCTATCCTGAAAGTAATGGATTAATAGTTGATCATTATTTGTCTGGGTCGACATCTTGCGAGCATACATTACCAGATGACATTGAGGGCAAAATTTGTCTTTGTACTTCTCAAAGTCCGACACCTTGAACTTGTGCGGAATTTTAACATTGATTTCCTTTCGTATTTTCGAGAATTGATCTTGAAACTCACCCATTCTCTCATCCATTCCAACACCTTCACTTGGAGAAGTGTGGAAGATAGGTTCTTCATTGTAAGGAGTATCGTGTACCACAGGATGTGGCACATACATCATAGTGGTAACAACTGGAGCTTCGGTAGCTTGTGGATGATACCCTTCTGGAATATAATTAGGAGGCATGTCCCAAGGAAAACTGAAGGGTATGTAGTACTAAGGGGTGCCACAAAAACAGGTGTAGACACGATCTCAGAGATCACGGTTCTTTGAATAGTATCTTGAGAATTAGATGATGGTTGATTATGAGCAGCCACCAATGCTTCCATCATGTTGGAGAGTTCTTCCAAGATTTCTTTCAGAGTGTTCACTTCTTCCCGGAGCTCCTGGTTTTCTTGCTCGAGTTAAACCATCCTTCTTTGTTCACCTGCCCGAGTGTTGTACGGATGATACAATTTGACTAACAGAGACAAAAGACACGGATGAGTTTCCTAGAATGCAAAATGATTGGATGATGCATGATGTGCTAATGCAAATGATTTTTTTTCAAGGAACTTTTAACAATTATTGCAAATATTATAAAGGATAACATTTTTGAAATATCCAAAAGAACCTCATTTCATTAATAAGTGGAAACAATACAAATAAGAAGTTTTAACTTTCAAAAGTTCTAAACAAAACAGAAAATAATAAAAGTTGGAATCTAAGAGTCCTAGGGTATCCCATGAGAAGAAGATCCAATCCCTCATTGCAGCTTCCTGTTGAGCTCCTTGATCTGGTCTTCCAACTGAGTTTTCTCAATCATGAGCTTGTCAACAATCAACTTCCAAGCAACTGAGGTGGGAGGAGTATCTGGCTGAATGCTAGAGGAAAATAAATCCTCTTGCACCTTTCTCTTCTTGCTAGAAAGCTCGTCTTCATTCTTCTTCTTCAAATTCCTTGGGAGTTATTCATTCTCATTGTCGACAAACTGGTATTTGTTCTTCCAAACATCCCTTTCTCGTTGCACCTTGGTCAAAGCAATCCGAAGTTTCTTCGCATCAGTCATGAGAAACAGAGTAGGCTCTCTAGCAGCTATAGGAAAAGGCTCATGGCGAGGATAAGGTATCTTCAACTTGATATCCCTAGCTTGTACCCATTGAAGATAAGGCTCCAAAGAAACACAATTTGGCTTCCCTAGATCTTCTCTCCCCTTTTTATGGACATTACGCCAGGCATGCACAATCTTCTCCTTAAATGCGTTGTTATCTTCACATTCTTTAAAGGAGAGGCCTTCCAAGAGGATATTGCTTGGTTTATCTTTCATAGGATATCCAAGTTGACGACAAGCCAAAATTGGGTTGTGGCTGATACCTCATTTTGTACCAAGAAGAGGAACATTTGGAAACTCTCCGCAACTGTTAATGATCTTCACTTTATTGTAAGCATGACTATACCACTCAATATCAGAATGCGTGAGAGACATAATCTTCTATGACCACAAAAGACCATCCTTAAGATCCCAAAAAGCAGTAGACCGAGGAAAGTGAGAAGTAGGCCACTTGTAAAGCAAAGGCATACATCATATAATCAGCCCCCACTATAAGAGTTTCTTAGATGAATGGAATGGTAGGTATTTACAATTAGAGTGAGAACTGGATTTCTGATTAAGAATATCTTAATAGCATTAATGTCAACAAAGTTGTCAACATTAGGAAAGAGGAACAATCCATAAATGAGCAAGGCAATAGTAGCCTCGAAAGCATCCATACTCTTCATACTAGTAAAGTAACGAGCTTTATCCATCAGAAACTTAGCTGACAACCCAATAATACCTCCCTTGGTGGTCATATGAGCTTTAATCTCAGACATCTTCAAATGAGTAGCTTCAGAAGTAACTTTATCCTCAGGAATCTCCTCCAATCCAGAAAATGAGATTTGATCAGAAATAGGTAATCCAAGCAAATAGGAATACTCCTCTAGTGTGGGCATAAGCTGGTAATATGGAAATGTGAAGCAATGATACAATAGATCATAGAATTGGACTAGTGTAGTAAGATTTCCATCTGTCATATTGGTCTTCAATAGTGATAGAAGTCTCCCATATCTATCCTTGAAACCTATTGGATCATCAACCAAATCCCCTAGTTCTCTTAGATCTTCTAGCTTAGGACTCTTGAAAGTGTACTTTTGAGTTCTTATTCTTCCAAAATCCATGGTAAAAAAGTTATTGTGATGTTTGAAACAAGTGTTTCTAAGTTCCTTGAAAACTCGGTTAAAAATGGTGAATGAATGCATCAATGTATGGATGCACAAACAAGAACACAAACATATGGGGTTTAAAGGTTCGACGTCATGAGCATGGAGTCATGGGTTCAACCATCCCAAAAGGTGTGTACTAAGGTTTTTTGTACATGTAGAACAAGGTTCTAAGAAGGTTTCCAAAGTCATTGATCCATATTTTGGATATTACCACACCGATTACTCGGGAATCAATAATATTCTCAAGAGAACCCCGTCTGAGTGTAGCATCGCGTATCAACTATTTCAGGTTTACACCTTCATAGCCATCGTACTACGTCCTAAAGGGTCAAGTGGGGAAAGGGATACTAAAGTCCTCAGTTTCTCAGGCTCCCAGGTCGAAAGTAGAACTGCTTTCATGATTACTCATTTAACAAAGACTACCCTCAAAGGGGCTTCCACTGAGTGGGGGATTCTCAAGTCATCTTGTTCAGGATTATCCACCCAAGCTTTCTCGACTATACCACCCTCTTATCTTATTTATGTACTCAAGTCTGGGTTAGGACATATCTCACCACATATGAATCACCAAAAGAAACCCAAACAATATAGAAAATAATATAATAACACAAATATATAGAAGATAGGTTTAACCCTCTTTGGGACATACTTAGTGAAGATGCCATTTCTGTCGCGGTGCGAATCATAGACCAAGCTATTAGGTTAACTTGACTCGTAAAACAAAATTTCACCACCGAACTTTAATTTATCCAAGGGAAGAGGAAAAGATCAAATAACCCATAAATATGCAATGCAAAACAGTGCAATAAAGAGATTGAAGGTTCGAGGGTTTGTTATGAAAAGGCAAGGTACTAGCACCCTAATCATCTATAGTACCCAATAGGAACCTCTTGAGATATTCGTGTTTGGTTATTTTTGTTTGCTAAAGATTAGGGAGATGAGAAGAGAAGTGTGTTTTATTGCTTTTTTATTTGAAAAGACATAAAATGTTGTGCCTATGTACCAATGAAGGATCAAAATCCCGTAGTTCGGGTAGAAAAATTTTAAAACATGTTTGTTAGTTGATTTTAGGAGAAGAGACAAGTTGTCATCTTAAGAAGGAATGTTCAACTATACCACCACAAACATAGTGAAGATAGATCTTTGTCTCATTGTAAGAGAATGACTCCAACTTGGATATACAATCAAGAAGTATGCCACATACCTCCCTTAAATGGAAAAGTATCATTTTAATTGTGTTATGGGGATAAAAGAGATATCTCTTCAAATAAAAAAGAATCATTTATAAATTCTTTAAAGAGAGTTTTAAATGGGAACAACCAAAGCGGCAAATATTTGAACCAAGGTTTGTATCTTTTAGTCTTATGAAAAGGTTGAGATATTTTAAAGTGTATTGAAGTATTTTATTTATGAAAAGAAGTTGGAAAAAGTCAATTAACAAGTGTCAAAGGTTTTTAATGAAAGTGGTTTCCAAAGAAGAATCCCAAGGTTTTAAACTAGGTCTAAGATAAAGGGGAGTAAGGCAATAATAGAATAAGATGAATATGAGTACACAAGCAATACATGAAATTCAACAATTAGGTCAGTATAGGAACATGATACACAACAAAAAAGGAGTAACATCATGGCATATGACATGACTCAAGCATAAACAAGATCAATCATGAACCAACAAGCACCAAAATGGTACATGCTATTAATACACATCATTATCAACCAAGACATGATCATCACAAGATAACATCAACACATGAACATCAAAAGGAAACAAGAGACATGGATTCATCATTAATCATTTAAGCATCAAGCATTCCAGGATTAGATCAACAAAGTGTACAAACATTGGAAACAAACATGAACACAACAAGGACATTATAATTAATAATACAATCAAACAAAGTGCATCAATTAATTAATCAAAGATGTTTTAAAATAAAATCAGAGTACTTTTCAAAAATAAATAAATAGAAACCCTAATAAATAAACAAAGAGTACAAATATTTTTAGATTTTTTTACATGAGAATAATTTACAATAATGAAATAAAAATGTTTTTTTAAGGTTTAAATTATAAATGAGAAAAATAAATAATTAAACAAGATAATAAATATTTTTTTTGAGTTTTTAAACATAAAATATTTTAATTGGATATACAATCAAGAAGTATGCCACATACCTCCCTTAAATGGAAAAGTATCATTTTAATTGTGTTATGGGGATAAAAGAGATATCTCTTCAAATAAAAATGAATCATTTATAAATTCTTTAAAGAGAGTTTTAAATGGGAAAATCCAAAGTGGCAAATATTTGAACCAAGGTTTGTATCTTTTAGTCTTATGAAAAGGTTGAGATATTTTAAAGTGTATTGAAGTATTTTATTTATGAAAAGAAGTTGGAAAAAGTCAATTAACAAGTGTCAAAGGTTTTTAATGAAAGTGGTTTTCAAAGAAGAATCCCAAGGTTTTAAACTAGGTCTAAGATAAAGGGGAGTAAGGCAATGCAACAATTATATACACACATATGCACATGGATGACAAGAAAGTCAACAAGAAGTCCTTTTCTCTTGGATTAGGCAATAATAGAATAAGATGAATATGAGTACACAAGCATTACATGAAATTTAACAATTAGGTCAAGTATAGGAACATGATACACAACATCAATATGAAATGACCAAAAAAGGAGTAACATCATGGCATATGACATGACTCAAGCATAAACAAGATCAATCATGAACCAACAAGCACCAACATGGTACATGCTATTAATACACATCATTATCAACCAAGACATGATCATCACAAGATAACATCAACACACGAACATCAAAAGGAAACAAGAGACATGGATTCATCATTAATCATTTAAGCATTAAGCATTCCAGTATTAGATCAACAAAGTGTACAAACATTGGAAACAAACATGAACACAACAAGGACATTATAATTAATAATACAATCAGACAAAGTGCATCAATTAATTAATCAAAGATGTTTTAAAATAAAATCAGAGTACTTTTCAAAAATAAATAAATAGGAACCCTAATAAATAAATAAAAGAGTATAAATATTTTTAGATTTTTTTACATGAGAATAATTTACAATAATGAAATAAAAATGTTTTTTTTTTAATTTTAAATTATAAATGAGAAAAATAAATAATTAAACAAGATAATAAATATTTTTTTTTGAGTTATTAAACATAAAATATTTTAATTGGATATACAATCAAGAAGTATGCCACATACCTCCCTTAAATGGAAAATTATCATTTTAATTATGTTCTGGGGATAAAAGAGATATCTCTTCAAATAAAAATGAATCATTTATAAAATCTTTAAAGAGAGTTTTAAATGGGAAAAGTCAAAGTGGCAAATATTTGAACCAAGGTTTGTATCTTTTAGTCTTATGAAAAGGTTGAGATATTTTAAAGTGTATTGAAGTATTTTATTTATGAAAAGAAGTTGGAAAAAGTCAATTAACAAGTGTCAAAGGTTTTTAATGAAAGTGGTTTTCAAAGAAGAATCCCAAGGTTTTAAACTAGGTCTAAGATAAAGGGGAGTAAGGCAATGCAACAATTATATACACACATATGCACATGGATGACAAGAAAGTCAACAAGAAGTCCTTTTCTCTTGGATTAGGCAATAATAGAATAAGATGAATACGAGTACACAAGCAATACATGAAATTCAACAATTAGGTCAAGTATAGGAACATGATACACAACATCAATATGAAATGACCAAAAAAGGAGTAACATCATGGCATATGGTATGACTCAAGCATAAACAAGATCAATCATGAACCAACAAGCACCAACATGGTACATGCTATTAATACACATCATTATCAACCAAGACATGATCATCACAAGATAACATCAACACATGAACATCAAAAGGAAACAAGAGACATGGATTCATCATTAATCATTTAAGTATCAAGCATTCCAGGATTAGATCAACAAAGTGTACAAACATTGAAAACAAACATGAACACAACAAGGACATTATAATTAATAATACAATCAAACAAAGTGCATCAATTAATTAATCAAAGATGTTTTAAAATAAAATCAGAGTACTTTTCAAAAATAAATAAATAGGAACCCTAATAAATAAATAAATAAATAAAAGAGTACAAATATTTTTAGATTTTTTGCATGAGAATAATTTACAATAATGAAATAAAAATGTTTTTTTAAGGTTTAAATTATAAATGAGAAAAATAAATAATTAAACAAGATAATAAATATTTTTTTTTAGTTTTAAAACTTAAAATAAAAATCTAAATAATAATTAAGCAAGAATAAATAAATAAAAGAGAATAAAAAAAATATAAAAACAAGGAGATAAGGAAGAAATAGCAAAAAGAATGAAAAAAAGGGGTACAAAGGTGTTAAACTCAGGACCCCAAAGTAACCAAACAAACACAAAACAATTTCTCCAAGGCTGGTCTGCCTATTATGTAATCAACTCATTGCATAATATATAAAAACCAAATTAAAATAAAATGACGTTGAACATCATCATCTTCCTGGTGTTGTTATTGTAAGTTTTAGTTTTAAAAAAATGCAACTTTTTTATTTTTGAACTAAACGCGACATGTGAATATATCAAATTGATCATAATTTCACAAGGAATATGAATATGGTAATAATTCTTCTTTATTTTATCTCAATCTCACAATTTTTTTACAAAACCAGATGAACCTTAAAATTTCAAACAAAAATTAAATGACATACATCAACAATCATTGGACAATAACTTAGGGGTTTCATTCCTCATGTCAAAACAAACATAATGGTAACAAGAATGAGTGAAAATGATGCTTTTATGAGGGAGTTCAAAATGAGTTTTTTTACCTAACGAAGTGTGTCAGTTGCACCTTCAAAAGCACTTCCATATGAGAAATAATGATCCCTCTAGCTTCCTTGAGTCGCCAAGAGTGTGTTGATGTGCTTAGTTTGTGTAGAGACCCTCTGAATTATTCTACCAGAATCTACTTGCAAATGAGAAAAGTGAGATGTGGTTATGGAGTTTGAGGTGCTACAACTCATATCTAATGCATGCAGTAACATATATGAAGTTCATGGAAAGTATTTGTGGTGGAAAAGTGGAGGAATAGTGAGTTTCAAAATTTTGGCTTTTGAGCAATAATGGAGTTTTGGAAATTTTGATTTCTGGTTCTTGATAGAAAGGTGGATTTCTATGTGATTCATAAGTTCATTTGAGGTTAGTGAAGCGTGTTTATGATTAAAGAATGGATGTATTGTGGTTGAATTTGTTTGGAGTTCAAAATGGAGTGAAATGTGGAAAGAGTGCAAGAATGATTCAATGTTCTTTCTTGCTTGATGATGGATGTTGTATACCTGTTGAAGCATTGCAATGAGGCCTCCTTTTATAGTGAACGGATTCAGATTCGGTGCAGTGGTTATTGGTATTGTTTGATGGACTTTGGATCAAATCTAAAAAATGGTGAAAAGTACAAAACTGCTTTTGCTTTTGAGATAGCTCCTAAGTTTTCATCCTAAGCAATCACTTCTGGTTGTACAAGTTGACTCCAATATTCAGAACATCATGGCTTAGGGAACAAGTAATGTCCAAAAGTGTTTTTCAATGTTTGTCCATAATGCAATTCAAGTTGGCACATTGGGCCTTGCTTTTCTCCCTTGTACTGAGATCAAACTTCCACAATCTTGGTACCAGTATGAAGATTTCATGGGATACTACAAGTTTCATGTTGATCACAAGTCTTGGAAATGCTTGGAAAGTGTCCAAAAAGTGCCTCAAACTCGTGTGGCTAAAAATTGACTAGGACTAAGAAAAATATGGCTTAATTTGGACTTTGTTAATCATGGTTAAACCTCTACTTTGGTGATCCATATCTTTCAACTGGTAAGGGCTTTTGAATGGATTTTTCCACTAAGATGAAGTAATTTTAAATGCAGCTATCAAACATCAAGAGTGGTGGTTTTAATTTTTCATAAAGAATCCATAAAGTCATGCACTTTACAAGGTTAAAAACTTAAACTTTTCTAAGTGTTTTGGATTTTCCAACAACTTGAAACCCTAACTTTGATCATCAATATCTTCCACTTCAAGATATATTTTGGCTTGTAATTTTCATCAACTTGTAGTATCAAATTCCATCTTTAAGTGAAGCCCTCAAGCATTTTCATTGGATGCTTGAAATAAAAACTATGACCTTGGAGAGTATGTCACTCATTCATGGAATTTCGTACTTAGAAAAATTTGCAAAATCCTAATTTGAGAACTTTTGATATTTTTCTTGATTTTATTGATTAAGCTTGATCCAAATCAATCGTCTTCCATATTTTCATGATTATTGACTTCATAAGTCCATGGTTGACCAAAAATGTCAAAAGTCAAAATTTGACTTTGATCATCTGTTGACTTTGTATTATATGAATTCAAATCTTACAATCATCAATGAATTGAATTTTTTGAGCTATTTGAATTATGTGAATGGACTAAAAAGTTTTATTTGAGACCTTTGAATCATGTTTTGAAGAATGGAGTCATGCTTAGATGAATAAGTCAACTATAAGCTGTCTTTGACCAACAATCCTAATTTGGAGCACCAGATGTATTGTGAGCACCAAATTTTAAAAAAATTACTCAAAATAGCTTTAAATTTAAGAGTTTGATTGTTTCTAGAAAAAAAGAGAAGATAAATGTCTTGTCAATGGTGTTTAATTTGCAAAGAAATAGAAGAGGGAACTAAATTGAGTGCCCCCACGTGCAAATGTTTTCTCTAGGAGCAAAGTTGTTATTCCCTCTTATCCTATTTATAAGAAAAGTTCATTTTTTACATTCATTGAATAATCAATTAATCTGATACATTATACAATCCAGATACATTGAATTGGTTTTGGAGATCAAAGCTTTTATTGAAATTCCAAAAAACCAATACAAAGCAAGGCGATCCAACAGAATCCTAGGACAACAACAACCATTAAGGCAACAAAAGTCTCCCTATATGACCTCTAAGACCTGGCCTGGACCAGCAACGATACACAATTGCATCAATAATTTTTGTGTCCTTTGCTAGTATTATCAACCATGTTACTAAAACAAGCATCATTTCGATATTTCCATCACTCATAGATGGTTTTAGCAGCCACCACCTTAAGGACTTTGCTTATCCAAATATTGTCAGTTGCTGCACAAGAAAAAAAACAGATGAGACAGAGTTTCCTGCTTGTTGCAGAAATAACATTTCTCAAAATCAGTGAAGCCAAATCTGAACATTCTCTCTTTCGTCGCAAGTCTTTCATGGCACGCCAACCATAGGGTGAATATAGCCATAAGTCTTGCCGCATTACCATGAATAATTTTCCACCAACTAATTTCCTGCTCTTGAGTTTTCATTTCAAGATATGTTTGACGAGTTTGGAATTTGAGGTCATTCATCATGTTGTTCCACACTTTAGATTGCTGCATTTTCTGGCGTTGCTTCAGAATAGATTTTAGAATTCAAGAGTAGCTTCTTCTGATATGAGAAATCATAATAGTATCTCTTTTGATATAATAACGTTGTATCCATTTAATCCACAAGTTGTCCTCTTTTCCGCTGAGGTTCCAAAGGAGCTTGGACAAGTGGCCTGATTCCACTCTTCAAGAGAGATAAGGTTAAGACCATCCTATTAAGTAAATTTTATCTTATAATAAGACTAACGGTAGTATAATTTTGTGTTTTCTCAATTGTATTTCTAACAACACAACATTAATATAAAACAATTTTTCTTTTTGAGTGGGCATCTCTTATAAAACTATTCTATAACAATGAATTTAATACTAATTTATGAATTAATTTAATTAATTAATTAAAATATATTTAACACAATTAGTTAAACATGTAAATAAGTAATTTAATTAAAATAAAAACCACATTAACTTACATATAAAAATTAAATTCAAATAGCTTAAAATTATATATTAATATATTTAGTTTACGGATATTTTAGTCTTTTTAAAATTTAAAAACATTTCTTTCTCTCTTATTTCTCTTCTCTTTATCTCATATTAATAAATACTTCACATCTATTATATTTCTTATCTCTTTCTCTCTTTTCATACTCTTTCTCATCTATTTCTCTCTTTACATTTTCATCTCACAACCAAGCACACCCTAAGTGATTTTTCAAAATTTCAAAATTGAAAAAAGTTATAACGAAAGGATGAAATACATAAAATAAAATTTTATAAAAAAATTATTTAAACTTATTTTTCATTTGAAGTTTTTTTTCTTCATTTTTTTATAAACTTTTTGTAAAAATCATTTAAGAAAACTGAAACAAATGAGCCCTTACTAATTTGTGTATATTTTTGTCAATTTTTTTATTAATGAATAGGAATAACATGATGAGAGATTGTGTATGGCGAAAAAAGACTTAAATACTACATCTATAAGGGAGGAGCACCAACATATGATCTGATCGAATAATAATGGCCAATATGAGTGACAACCTTAGTATGAGTCAAATTCTTAAGAGCTTAAGGTGCAGGAGTCTGAAGTGCGGGGCGAGGTACATTCTAGAAGCATGTGTGGGGCGAGATACACCGTCGACCTAAGTTTATACATGAAATCACTATAAGCAAAGTCTATCTTATGTGGCATACAATCAATGCAATTAAGTAATTTAGGCAATAGTAATATTAATGGATGCTACTAAAATAAAAGAGTTGAAGGAAGAAAAAAAGATACACAAAGATATATAGTGGTTTGACGTTCGTCCTCTCTTTTCCTACTCCACTCTTTGAAGGTGTAAAAAACATAAGAAATGGGGGTTTGAATTGGATTTTACAAAATAAAAGATTTTTTCTAACTCAAGAACACCACTAAAATGTTAAGAACAAGGAGATAAAAACACAAATATTTTTATCCTAATTCGCTTGAAACTCAAAGCTACTCCAGTCCATCCGCAAAGGTGATTTTGAATTATACACAAGAACTTAATCCACTATAATCAATTGATTACAATAATCACAAAGAATAACCTTCTTTGTCTTCTCAAGGATCCGACTATACCCTAGTGTCCTTAAGGATTCACAAAGAACAACTATCTTTGTCTTCTTAAGAATCTGACTATACCCTAGTGTCCTTAAGGATTCACAAAGAACAACTTTCTTTGTCTTCTTAACAAACAGTTTGAATAATATTTTGTGTGTTAAAAGTTTCTTTTACACAAGCAGATTTTATACAAATGATAAACAAATACTTAAAGAAAAACTGTGTACAAAATTGATAGCTTTTCACAAAGAAACAGACTTGTCAAATTGTTGTAGCATTCTTGTTTTCTTCAAGTCTCCAAGTCCCACTGATATAGCATAAGAAAAGAGACCATTGGAAGGAAAAATGAGGAAACCAAATATAGCGGTTGTCCACTGTTGGATGGTGAAATGAGTGATACTGCATTCTGTCCGTCGCCCATAAAATCAGTGACAAGTGCGATGTATAGTACTGCCCTTGTCCATGAAATCAGGTAGTGGAAAGAGGATTTTATTTGTACTATGTACTATTTTATCACGTACCCATTTGGTGTAATCTTCAAGTTTATTGACTTCTAATGAAAGTTGATGAAGCATGAAATGAAGAAACATAAAGCTGGATTCAGAAACTTCAGAATCTTTGGTCAGAACCTTGACAGTGTCAGTAGTCTGGCTTGAGATCTTCAGTATCTTTAGAATCTTTAGAGTCTTTAGAGTCTTTAGAATTTACTGTTAAAACCTTGATAACCTCAACGTCTGACTTGAGATCTTCAGAATCTTCGGCTAAGTAACACAACTTCATAAGCTTTCCATTCTTCAGAAGCTTTATGATCAGAGTCACGTCTAGAAGCACGAACTGAGAGAATGTTGCAGCAGCAACATAACGTCTCCTCAGAAGCTTCCCAGGAGGGAATCAGCACTGAAGCAGAAAGATCATTACAACAACAATTTTGAACATCTTTCAGAACTTCTTAAAACTGGCGCAAAAGCGGAACTCGAACTCATCATTCTGAAACTGATGACGTTGGACGTCATATACTCAGAATCAAAATTGGCTATTAAAGCTACACAATAATAAATCATTAGGGTGCCAAAACTATTCTGACACAAATACAACATTGTCACCATCAAAACTCAAGTTATAGATGTAGAACCAAATCTTGTTCTAACAATCTTCAATGGTGTTAAATAACCACTAGAAAATAATCACTATCTTCCATAATTTTGATAACTTTGATACAAGCAATTTGGTTACAGTGAACTATCACATGATAATTCCTTCTGTTGAAGTAGACAATCAATTTGATAACAAAAACAAGACCCCTCAAGATCTTGATCCAAATATTTTTGTGTGGCGATCCCCCTGATCCCACCAATTTCGTATTTGAGCGATTGCCATTAATTGAGCGTATATTGAACAACTCCCAACTTTGTTAGTGAGTAATCATTCTCCAATGCTACCAAAGAAGGACAACTTCCAACTCTGTCTTAAGGATCATTGACACTTGATATCGCCAAAGTCTACCTTGGAGTATATTGAGAAACTCCATTCTTGACCAATAACAAAGAAAACCAAATTGTATTCAAGAAATGATACCTGCATCTGTTTTATAAACAACAAACTTCAAAATAAAAACATTAGATACCCTAATGTACCACTAGTCTCCTTCAATAACTTAATCTTTAGAGATGAAAGTACTCAACAATGGAATAGACAAAGGATGAAGATGATGAACACTGTCAGAATATCTCACATACCAATATACAAGAATAAGGTGTTAGTCAAGGGATTAGATGAATGTGAATGAAGAATACACACAAGGTTCTCTCAAATTTATGGGTAAATGGGTCTTGGTTCTTAATTGTTATCATGAGCTTGATTAATCATGATGAACACACAATATTAATCAAGTCACTATCTCTAATTCACAACAACAACAACAACAACAACAAATTTCACAAGAACAAAATGCAACAAAAAGAAGTGAATCTGACATTGACTACACTCAAGAAGTTGTTCCAGAGAAGAAGATAAAGATTCATGAAGGTGGGTATAGCCACACTAAGAGGGGAAGACAACATTACATCTTTGTCTCTAGGGGTTTTACCCATATGTTTCACTCACTTGTTACTTTCATCAAAGAAATAATTATTTAAATCAAGGATGGAAAATGGGTCTTGTGTAGCTTTGATTAGAATCAAGAAGAAATAATGATTCAAATCAATTTGAGAAAAGCCCAAATATGACTTTGAAAAGGACAGTTGATTCGAATTGATTTATACACTTGATTAAGATCATATGAGGTTGTGATTTGAATCATGTTTATTTTATGATTCGAATCCAATGGTACAAAGACAATCCCTAATTTTCACATAGCTTATGATTCAAATCATGTTTTACACTTAATTTGAATCAAAAAACTGAAAATCCAAATGTAAAAGTTCTAATCTGTGATTGAAGCAACACCTGTTGAAAAGACAAAGTAGCAACTTGCTAGGCTAAAAAAGAAAAAAATATCATGGATCAAAATAAACTCTTTTTCAATTGAGAAAAGAGGGTTCTTAATGGTACATATCACAATAGCCGAAGCGATTCCAATACCAATGAAATATCAATATCATACAAGCATACAAATAATAAATGAGAGGCAAATTACAAATATGCAAATAGACTAAACAACTATATTCAAATTGACAAAAACACCAATACCCAAAAGTGATACCAAACGGTATTGTGACTGCATTTTTAGTCTCCCTCTTTTTTCTGTTACAAAAATTTGAGATATTATTATTGATCATTTATTCAAAGAATTATTTAGAATTTTATGAATGAAATGAATCCCATGAACTAATATACATTACTTTGCTTGAGTTGTAGAAGTTGTGAGCTCTCCATGCATTAAACACTTAATGCACGTGAATATTAATAATATCTTGATGTCTTCTCCCTCTTTGACATATATCAAAAAGAGAGAAAAGATAGAGAGGACACACACAAACAACTGAATCCAAGATAAAGAAAAAACCTAATATAAAATTTCATATTTAATGAACTATACAAACACCAGATAAATCGAGAAAATTAACTATCATAAATATGCAATTTAGCAAAAATATTAAGAATAAGATAACATATAGTTAATAACAGAAATATCCAACATACGTTACTAAACTTGTCACAAGATACATATCCCAAAATAGTAGTCAAAAGTAAAAAAAATAACTAGACAATCAAAATATCATAAATATCCATATATTATATATTATGATTGAAGGTGACAAAAATATACAATAGGGGGGTTGAATTGTGTATACTTGAAAAGAACATTTTTCTTATGAACCAGTAAGTTCAGATTCTGAATAATGTTCAGACTCTGATATCAAAATTAAATACAACAGAAAAAATATAAAGTTCAGAAGTAAATGTAAGAAATACACAAAGATTATTCTGCTTCTTCTCCTCAATTGAGATTAGTCCAGTCCCCTTTCCTAAACAAGATTTTTTCACTATAACCAAACAAGTTACAAATTGCTTAAGCACACTTGCAAAAGACTTCAATTCTCAATCAACCTAGAAAGATACTTCCGCTCAAGTCCTCGGACAAGAGACTTCCTTTCTCAATCAACCTAGAAAGATACTTTCTTGCTCAAGTCCTCAGACAAGAGACATCCTTGCTC
Organism: Lathyrus oleraceus; assembly: GCF_024323335.1. Lineage (NCBI taxonomy): Eukaryota > Viridiplantae > Streptophyta > Magnoliopsida > Fabales > Fabaceae > Lathyrus > Lathyrus oleraceus. The sequence goes on along the minus strand of NC_066579.1, from coordinate 137,770,240 downwards.
AATCAACATATAAAGAGACTTCATTGTTCAAGCACGCAAGCAAGAGACTTCCTCTATTTTAAACAGAAGTTTAGTAGAAAAGATAACTATTATACTTTAATACATAATGAGAAGTATAACGGTTGTGCAACAACCACAAAGTTTTTAAACCTTTCTAAGGTTTCTAAGATAATCAAAGATAAGAAATCTCATGATCTTAAGTAATAACCGTTATAGAAATAACAACTCAGATTTATGCCAAATATCTTGTAATGCTTTGTGATGTTGTAACCTTCCTGAAATTCTGGTATAGTCAGAGTTCAGATGTTCTACACGAAGTCATGACATCTGATCCAACAATGTTACTAAATACAGCAAGACAGTTATACAAATTAAAACCCAGTACTCATATGCACCCAGTCACAGATGTCAAGACATCTGCTAATACACCACCATGGAAAAAGAACATCCAGTTTTGTCTATCTAGTGCAAAGACACAGTAGAGATCAAACATAGCCCTTATGTTTATTCATCCTGCCTAGTTATCAGCGTGATGTCTCAACATTGATTTGAACATCACCTGTCCCACATTACAGATGGTTGAACTGTAACAGACCAACTAGTCTATACATCAGTATTAGCAGTCAATAATGAATGTCATAACATTATGTTTTGCATTCAGACTACAGGCAATGAGTCTGGTCTGTTATTCCCTTCATAACCAGACTAGAAACAGACTGAGTTATAACAGACAAAATATAGCGTGCAGAAGGTAAAAACACCAGTAATTGTTAACCCAGTTTGGTACAACATTACCTACTATGGGGGCATACCAAGCCAGGAAGAAGATCCACTATTAGCAGTATTAATTTAGAGTTAAGCTCCCCCGTTTACAACTCTTCACTTAATCCCTACCCAATGCAATCTATACCTAGGCACTCCTAGATAGAAACCTCCAGTTTCCATTCCTATCATTACAATTACCATGTAATGCTTAGACAACTTGAACATGCTTCACAACTTCGTTCAAGAACATAACAACTCTTGCCTACAGGCTTTAAGTTACAAATAATCTCATGCTTTCAAGCACTGAGAAACACCTGGTAACCTTCCCACAGGTTGGGAGGTTTATCTCACACACACCCCTAATTTTTACATTGTTTGAGGCTTACAAAACCTAGGTTACAATCTGCTATTTATAACCTAACCACCCAACTGGATTTGGGCCTTCAGAAATCGCAGCAAGCTTCTCCTTTGCTGTTACAAAGCTGGCAGAATTCTTCTGCTACAATCAAGGTCTTCAATCTTTTATTTCCTAAAAGATCTCCATATTTAGAAACTGTATATTCACCAAATATATTCACCAAATCTTCTGATTGAATCTTCAAGATCTCCACATAGGAGTTAGGATATTCACCAGATATCCTAATTAATCATTTAACATAAACCAGAATTAACTGATTCAGTTTTATACACATGTGAGATGTCACAGTCCCGATGTCGTGACATCTTACATGACATGTTGGTCCAGATGTTGAACTTCTTCAACCCAACATATTAAAACAACAAAGGTGATTACATTATTTGTTTTACAAAATTAATGCCAATCTTAAGGTACTAACAATCTCTCCCTTTGGCAAAGTTTAGCTAAAACAAATAACCCAATATGGGTCTGCACTTCCTCTTAGTCATTGACAGCCCCATTGCCACCACCACTGTTGGTGTACATGAGGAAGAAGCTGTACAAGACACATCTGCATCACAACCCTTCCCCTCAACAGGAGGGCTTCCTGAAGAATATGTAATGCTGAGTACATAGATAATGTAACTCAGATCACAAGACACAACTGTCTTCTTAACTTAGATCACAAGACACAACTGATATATACCCAGTTAGTGACTTTTGTGCCTGAACCCATCTTCTCCTTGCTACCAGATATTGCTTGCTTCTGGTGCATCCTCAGGACAATGTTTCTCTCCCCCTTTTTAGCTAAACATTTATAAATGACACCTTCACAAAACCAGATCCAGGAGCAGTATGCCCAGATCTTAACAAATCCCATGGTTTAGAGGGAATGAATTGTCGCTCTTGTGAGAAGAGGAGTGCTGATACATCCTTTAAATAGGCCAGACCATGCTTAGGAATTAACGGTAGGAGTAAATGCTTGGTCAAGATCCATAAATATTTGCTGAGAATCAGTCAGAGAATCACCACCAATATCCCAGACTATCTTTGAATACCTTTTATAACTCTTAACTGTTTCTTTCCAGAAACAACAGTTCCAAGACTATTCCATAAATGCTGTCAGACACGTTGCAAGCTATGTCTTAACATTTGATATTGCTTTTGTCTGCAGTCTTCATGTATTCTCCCTGTCACCATTTCCTAAAACCATTTTCTCACCTCCAGTGGTAGCTTGACATCTAGCACCACACATCCACATTTCCTTAAATAACTTCCAGCAGGTACATAGGATATCTTATGTTAAGACATCACATATGACATCTTGTGAACACTCTGTCCTTTTTGTTCACAAGGAAAAACTATCAGCAGTTAAATAACTTAACAGTAGTTTAATCAGCAGCAGAGGCAAAACAATTACTAGCTATGGCTACTAGTAATACACACATGCACAAGGGTACTTCTCCACCCCCTAAATCTGTGCAGCAATCAGAATTACTAGTTATGGATGCAACTAGTAAGACACACAAATGCACCAGGGTATTCCTTCTCCCCTTCAATACATCAAATAACAGAAACTCCAGCACCTGTTCCACACAACTGTAATACACAGGCTCATTCTAATATAACATAATGAGACACACCCCATCCAAATTTCCTTATGATTGTAAGTTTCAGAAGGAAATAACAATATTGTCCAAGGCAATGTCATGACATTCGGTCAGACATTCTTCTGCTCACTCAGCCTTGACACACACCACAACATCCCACTAACTAACAAGGTTCCATACCTTGTTATCTGAGAACACATAGACCACAAGCTTGATGATTACTTGTAGTGCAAAGACAGAACTCCCCCTGTCATGAACAACCAACTCTCCTCTTGAAACATGGAGATCACACATGAACATATCCAACACCCCAAGGTTGGACCTTCACTAACTTCCTGATTCAAAGAGAACCCATACCACTTGATGAATGGAAAACATAAGACGCCTCCTCATGTCTTCAAGAGCACACCCTCTGTTCAACCCTCTTGGCTGAACACATCCATATTCTGTGTCAATCTCTCTTCTAACCAGAACATAAAACTACTTCACACCATGCTCTAACTTGAGTTAGGACATCCTTCACAACATAACACCATATGATAATATTCAGCTATCACTGAGTCATTAGCTTGATCCACAAGAAACCAGACACAAATTGGGACATATACATTCTCATCCCATTACAAGAGATAGTCTTCCATATATAGCTCAACACACCTTCCACAAGCTCCAAGAGATGGATAGACAACACCTCCTTTTGTCTTCAACTTACTACTTTTCTGCTTAAAGTAAGTTGTCTCAGACCTTCCTCAAGAATAATCAGCTGCCATAAGTTGATTGTCTTGATCCTTCGAACTCACTTCTGAAATAGACCATATGCCACTGGTTGATTACCTTCTTCATGAATCCTCATATGGAAAAAAACATCAAATGCCATTCTTTGACCTCTCCACGTTTATCAGACTTCTCCCAAAGATATTCTGACCTTCCAAGTGAGACTTGAACTTCAAGCTACATGTTGAACAAAACTTAGATTTTCTAAGACATGAACATGTAACATTCTCTCCATCCAGCAACTCCAAAGAACTGCAACGAGAACGATCTTTTTGAAGTATCCAATCTACAACCCTGTAGACCCTTCTATCTCAAGTTGATGTGCCACTTCACCAACTAAGAATCTGATATTGAACCAAATGTCACAACATCGTGTTTTGACATCTAGCTGTTGAATTCAGCTCCTTCTTCTGCCACTTGAAAGAACTTCCTCCCTTCACAGAACAAGAGTTCAATGTTCTCATAGACTTGATTGTGGAACCAAGTTTGAGTAAACAACCTCCATCCGACAGGTTTGCAGTTAAGTCATCCAAGCTCACACCTTGATGAATCCTTGCTTCTTCTCCAAAGACATCAGACACTCTGATGCATGAGTCTTCAAAAGGACCAGTTAGAAACTCTCCCTACAGCTATACCAAGGATTCCACTTCCTAAGATAAGGCTGTTTCCATAATGTTAAGAATGCTGCCACTTATTCTTAACTCCACAGTGTGCATTAGCCAATGCACTTCCTTACCTAGTCTAGCGAGGTATTGTCGCATTACGCGAAAAACCGGCGGGAAACGAAAACAACAGAGCCGCCACCGTGCGTTATTTATCCCAAAAGAGGGAAAGGAAACGCTCAAAGTAAACCTGGAAAGAACATGGTCTTGCGACCAGAGAGAAATGGGATTGGGAGTCGGTTATGCGAAGGGAAGGTATTAGCATCCCTACGCATCCGTCGTACTCGACGGGATCCACGCACAAAAGGAAGGAAAATGGTTGCTAAAACACTGCTCACAAACAAACAAACACTGGCTGAAAGAGACACAAGAAAACAAACGAGACTGACTCGGCAGGATATCGCATCCTGGGCCTTCTTAGTCTATCAAGCATAGACATCAGAGTCGAAGTAGTTCGGACTGGGGAAAAACATGCTCGCTAGGATGTCGCATCCTATGCATACGTATCTTCTTGGACGAAGAAGAATCAGAGCATCCGTAGCTCGGCTAACGCACGCAAGACAAAACAACACAGGAAATCGACTGCCAATCGCTGGGCTTACGTCAAACTCCACACAAAAAGGCAAACATGGAAACCGAATGCCAATCGCTGGACTTACATCAGACTCCGAACCAATCACACACACACTGGAAACCAAACGCCAATCGCTGGACTTACATCGGACTCCGAGCACACAACAAGAGGATACGGAATGCCAATCGCTGGGCTTACATCCATCTCCTAACACACACAAAGACAAAACAAAAAGGGCGCCCGGAGAGATCAGCTCATCTCCTGCCTACGTACCTCATCTGGTATGAGGATCAGGGCGACGTAGTTCCCCTAAGCAGGGACACAGGGCTAGCCTAACCAGATAACAGAGGGAGACACAACTAGGGAGACTACGACTCGAGCCTAGATGTTATCATGCAAATCATCCCTAAGTTAAGGTTGCTATCTAACTTGCACAGGGAGCAAGCTATCCTAAACAGCACAACAGAGCAAAGAAAACAATCACAAATAGCACACACTATATACACACAAAGGCTCAAACAAGGCTAGGCTTTAGTCAAGGGGTCATGTCAACCTCGACAAACAAGCCACTGTATCAGGGTGATGTTAGCTCTTAACCCTAACATTGAGAGTTAGGGTGAAGCAGATGAAATAGGACGTGAGGGGTGTGCCTCACAGCTCTTATCCCTGGCCTGGGAGAGCTTCATGACAAATGAAGTGTGGGTTCAGAAAGTGGGAACCCTTCTACACTTATGACACTGACTCAACTGTACAACTGTACCAGGATCTTGGGTTAATGTCCACAAGGCATCAACATGTGATGTGAGCCAAGGGACGACACACTGAATAGCAGGAGATGGACTACACATCTCTTGTGTCTGCCAATGCCTCTTCACTTAGGAGGTCTTTGATATGTACAGGGGACAAAGATAAACAAGCACAAGCATTGCCTCTTAAGGAGGACTTCAGACAGGTGCCTGGCCAAGTAACAGGCCATGTCTTCCAGACTACATGGAGTTAGAATCATTATACCTCAATGCTCAAGCTAGCAAGCAAAGCAAAAGCAAGTTCACAAGGGAACTATAGCAACTAAGGTACCTGAAAACAATCCAACATAATCAGTACTCAGCTTAAACAAAAGGCAAACAGACAATTACAAGTCCACAGCACAAACAGATAATAAGCATCAATGCACAAAGGTGCAAGCCCCAAGGCCTAAGCATAAGTCTCAATGCCTACAAAACAATCTCAAGGTTAGTCATAAACAAGCAATAAACCAACTCCAATTGAGTGCACATCATCAAGTATAAGCAATTGTGCTCTTTGACCTGAAACAAAGCTCAAACATTAAGCACTAACCACTAGGACAAGGCCTAGGGTCAAAATGAGAGCAATAAACCAAAACAGAACATGAAACTTATCAAAAATCAAGATCAATCAAATAAGAATCAAATCCAAGTGGGCTCACATTCATATCATCAATCAATATCATTTCATGAGGCAAAGAGTGCAAAGCATGCAATTTGAAGCTCATAGAAGCAAACAGAATGATTCAATTCAAATCAACTCAAAAATATTTCAATAAATCCCCAAATAATGCATGGCTAAACAGCATTCATTCAAGGATCATCACACCAAATTTCAAGTCATTTGGACCCAGGGAAGCAAGTCAATTAAAATCCATAAGTCAAAGCATGTTCAAACAAGCTCATACAAGGCACCAAATCATACATCAACTTCAAGCAAGCATAAAACAGAATTGGTACAAGATAGATGCATCAAACCAAAGCCATGGCAAACTTTAATGTGTCTAGAATCACTCCACAAAATTTCAGGTCCATCCAATAAACATCAAGAATTTCACAAATCATATAAGATCATGACTCACAAAAAATCCACAATTGGTCAAACAGAAGAGAAATTCTCAAACAAATTGGAAATGCACTCAAAAATTCTACAAACATTCACACTCAAACTTAACATCCAGAAGATTCAACATGCAAAAATTCAGATCAATTCAAGTTCATATGGCATGGTAAATAAATTCCACAAATTGGACAAGAAATGGTGTGACACAAACTGTCACACCTCTATTCAAAAAATCATATCTCATCAACCAGAAATGCAAAAATTGCAAACTCTATACCAAAATGACCATGAACATGTCTAGTTTAAGCAAAAAAAAATTCAAGAGTATTGGATTAAGCATCATCGTTTCACAAGCAAAATGGCAAGGCATAGCAAGATAACACATGTATGAACATTCCCTAGCCAAAATAAAAATCCACACGTGCACAAATTCTGGAAAAATCACCATAAAATTCTAGAGATCATGAGGAACATCATGGAAAAAACCTCACATTATTTTGATAAATATTGGATGACTTATGATTTTTGTAAGATTGGCATGAAAAATGAAATAAAAATTGAGAAAGAAAATGAAATAATGAATTAAATGGAAATAATGGCAAAAATGTAATTATCTGGCCAAGGTAAAATGCTGCGTTTCATTTAATTGAAACGCAGACCAATCAGAGCGCGGCACCTGGTCCTATGCATGAACGAAAAACACAAAACGCATGCAAACATTAGCTCGAATGGATCAAAATATTTTCTGGAAACGCAGAATTAGGGTTCATCACATCTTCATACGCATTCATCATCAAGAACATTTTGTCACCAAAATCAAAAACGAACATATCAATAGCTTCATCTTATCATGCACATCAATAACCTAACATTGATTTGACCTAATTCGAACTATTAAACACGGATCGATCAGAATAAGATTTGAACATCAAACTTAAAATTCACATATCTTTCTCATTTCTTGATGAAAATCAAAACCACAAAGCTCAGTGTACTCATGGATAGAAGGTCTACAGAATGCACATCACAATTACATGAATCAAGAGTATCGAATTCCAACCTCTATGAAGATGCAGATCTGGAATCGTGGTTGTTTGGCCTTGTAGTATGCAAATAGAACTTCTTTGATGCTCTAGGAGATGAATGAGTGAAGATCCAATGCTCAATGATGCTTGATGTAGCTCAAAAATGCAACTGCCATTGATGGAGCTTGATGTAACAGTTCCAAGTTCTGCTCGAAATGGATGAATTCTTGCTTGCAGAAGCTCCAACAACACTTGCAAATGATGAACCAAAGGAGAAAATAGCAAAGGATTGTGAAAAAGTTCGCAGAACAATGGAGAGAAAAAGTTGAGAGAATTTGCAATTTTCGATCTAGATCTGAGATGAATGAATGTTAATCCAAAATTCAGTTAGAATTATCCTTATATATGTGCTATTAATGCTTCTCTTAATCCCAATTAGCCAAATGCAAATGAAATTAAGTGAAATGCAAGTGTAATGCTAAATTTGGTAATTCACCTTCATGCATGCAATGCCTTGCTACAGTACACGAATTATGGATCAATTCACCTCAAAATATCAATTGGAGCCAAATGCCAATGTTGGAATGCATGGAAAATGCTTAATTTTCAATTTCAACTTTTTCCCTCCAAATTCAAATTCAATTCACATGGAAAATGCAATATTTTTGTGATGCGATTTGATGAATGGTAATGCATGAATTGGATAGAAGAGATCAAAAGAAAGATGTTCCAAAAAGAACCACATGATTTGGCCATGTGGTGTGAAAGTTATCCAAGCTTGAAGTTCAAAATCCATTGACAATGATTTGATCATAATTTCTCAACCACACATGAGAAATTCATGTTCTTGGACTTTTTGGAAAGGTGAGAACAAGATCTTCAACTTTCATGTTGGACAAAATTCCATTTGAAGCTTTATTGGACATGTAAATTTGAGGAGAAGACCATTCCATTTTTGGCAATTTGAAATTACAGGTCACTTACTATTTTTGGAAACTTTTCATCTGACCTCAAATTCTTCAATGTTGATCTTTGCAATGTCAAATGAGACTTGTATGGACATGAATGAGGCCTTTCAAACCATCTCCCATCTTCAAATCCAAGATTTCAGGCACATTTGACCACAGTTGACTTTCTAGGGTTTCAGATGAAATTCAGCTTGACTGTTGAGCTTTGATCATCCAATCCTTGGCCAAACTACTCCAAAATGATCCCTAGGCCATATGAACTTGTTGAATCAACCCTAGGGCCTTGCTTCAATAGGAAATGCACATGCTTGGTTGCTTGACTGGATCTCCTGACCAATCTTGACTGATGACTTGCACTTGGGCAAAGGACAATGCAATGCTATGCAGTGGACTATGTAATGTTAATGACCTAATCATGAAAATGTATGTACAAAAAGGTAAGTGCAAATTTGAGGTGCTACAGCTGCCCCTATTCAATCAACTGGGAACCCGAACGGATGAGAGCAACGGGTGTCAGACCTTCAGGGTAAACAGGGATTGAATACCGAAAGAACCGAAAAATTTGCACTCTGAGTCTGAGGGGATCCACCAACGGAAACGTCCACTGGGATCTGATATTTATTACTGGGGATTTTGATTTTTCTCAAAGGTACAGTCACATCCAGACATCTCAAGACGATGAATGGGAAAGGAAATCACAACTAGATGCCAACGGACAACTAGAAAAAACTCGACGTTTATCGAAACCAACGGAGAGGTAACCAATCATTAATGAATGAATGGCAGAGATACAACCATACGTCAACGGACGTAGTGGGAAAAACTCATCGTTTACCGAAACCAACGGAGAGGTAACCAATCATTAATGAATGAATGGAAGAGATACAACCATACGTCAACGAACGTAGTGGGAAAAACTCATCGTTTACCGAAACCAACGGAGAGGTAACTCTACTGGGGACGACCAGGAAAAACTCGGCGTTTACCAAAACCAACGGAGAGGTAACCAGACATCAACGGATGAATGGGAAAACTCGACCAGACGTCAACGGACGAACGTGAGAAGCTCGACGTTTATCGACACCAACGGAGAAGGAGAAAACTCGACCAGACGTCAACGGACGAACGGGAGAAGCTCGACGTTTATCGACACCAACGGAGAAGGAGAACAGACATCAATGGATGACCTGTGGGGAAAGTACAACTAGATATCAACGGATAACTAGGAAAAACTCGACGTTTATCGAAACCAACGGAGAGGTGACCAGACATCAACGGATGAATGGGAAGGACTCGACCAGACGTCCACGGACGAAAGGGAGAAGCTCGATGTTTATCGACACCAACGGAGAAGGAGAAGCCACTTCACTAAGGAAGGGGTATAACAACCGGAAACTGAATAGGACGTCCACCGACGACTCTACTGGGGATTCTGGCTGGGAAGCAACCAGACATTAATGAATGACTGGAGAATAGGATACACAATCAAACGTCAACGGACGAATGAGAAAAACTTAACGTTTACCGAGACCAACGGAGAGGTAACTCTGCACGGGGAAATATATCACCAACAACCGTCAACAGACGATCGGGAAAAACTCGACGTTTATCGAAACCAACGGAGAGGTAACTCTGAGGGGAATCAACAGCCATTAACGAATGATCTGTGGGGAATAAGCAACTACACGTCATCGGACGCATAGGAAAAACTCAACGTTTACCAAAACCAACGGAGAGGTAACCCCTATTGGGGACAGAGAACAAGACTCAACCAAATCATCAATGGATGATCGGGAAAAACTTCGACGTTTATCGACACCAACGGAGAGGAGGACTCTTCTGGGGAAGAATAAGGGTATTACGAACATCGAAAGATGATGCTTACGGACACCAACAGAAGACCAAACATTAACGAATGACTGGGAAATACTCGATGTGTACACTGAAAGATGGTGTTTACCGACACCAAAGAAAGAACACACGCGGGTGCTGACATGACACCGACCCGTATTACAAAATGACATCTACACAAGCCAGGGCAAGGCTAAACACTTGCTGGGATCTCGCTGGGGAGAAACAAGCTTTCCTTTCGCCAATGGATGAGGAAATAAACCTCTCTGGGGTATCAATCCTGAATGATGTCAGGAGCAACTGTAGCAAACGTGCCGTACAGATGTTGATCAAAAATCCGCCTCTGCCGGGGATACGGTCTGATTGGTTTCGAACACATGAATGCACATGTTTGAATTTTTCTATGGTGTAATGCTCCATATCGAATGGAAATGCTACACATTTGAGGATGCAATGATCATTATATGCAAAATGCAAAATGATGAATTCCGGCTGGGGAGCCAAACTGATCAGATACTCCGACTCTGCGGGGAGACTCTGCTTGAGGAATACTCTGCGGGGAGAGCACCGACTTCTCACTCATGCTGGAGAAATAACGCTGTTGCTGGGGAAAGGATAGACTCCACTGGGGACATCCTTCACAGGACCCAATCCACTCGGGGACTCCGCTTGGGGAAACAACCAAAGCGACTTTGCTAAAGACTACCCAACGGCGACTGTGCTGAGGAACCATCAATGCTACTCCACTAGGGAAAGTAAACAAAGCAACTCTCTGGTGAAACTACTCGCTGGGGAGTAATAACGCGACTTTGCTAGGTATAACCAGGCGACTTCACTGGGGAGAGCCAACCAAATCACAAATAGGATAAACTCTGCTATGGGGAATAAACGCTACTCCGCTGCGGACGACCCATCTAATCCCCAAGTAGGATAGACTCAGCTGGGGGATGCAAATATCATTCCACTACGGGAAACTTATCCAATCCACCGGTAGGATAGCTGCTGGAGATAAATTTCTTTGAACCCGTTCCACTCGGGGACTTGCTGGGGAGTAATAACGCAACTTTGCTGGGGATGGCACACCGACTCTGCTGAGGAAGAGCATAACTCTGGTGTGGAAAGTAATATACCAGACTCTGTGCTGGGGAGAGACATACACAACCCTGCTAGGGATGAGAGCTCACGACCACGCTGGGGACAACAATACTTCAAACCCGACTGCTGGGGAATAACACTCCACTGACACCTCCGCTGGGGATACAACATCCTTCCAACTCAATGGTGATCTCAACTGGGGAAGTACTCGCTAGGGAATACACCCACTTCCAGGCCTGCTGGGGATAGGCAATCCTTAGATCTGCAGGGGAACAAAAGGCACTATCCAAAGGCGTCTCTACAGGGGAACATAGCTCTGACAACTTCCACACTTGCTCGGGAAATATCTGCTGTGGAATCGTCTGCACAGATGACAACCTGCAAAACAGCACAATAACATGCCCCCAGGGGATACATGGACAAGATACGTTCAAGTGTTCTCAACATTCAAAATGATTTTCAAATGTTTTGTCTTTCTGCAAGTTATTGTTTAGCCTTCATGTTTTTATATGCAATGTTTATCAAAAATTCGGACGTTTTTGCAAACAAAACAGTAAAATAAAAACATGAGAGCTATTTATCTGAATAACGACTTTTATTGATTGAAGATGTGCCTGAAAAGGCGAATACATTGGGAAGCAGTTCCTAGAAAGAGGTAATTGCGCACAAAAGGAAAAAATCTATCCTAATGGCAATGTGAACACGGCATCCACTATTTCCCAATTCTGTTATAACTCACAGATCATCAGTTTTCTCCCAAATTCCTTGCTTTCTAAGAAGAATGACTGGACCGATCACATCTTTCAAGATGGCAGACGACGAAGCGCGAGGTAGTACAGATAACTCAGACGGTAGTCTTCGCTTTAATCCCTTTTTTGGCTGGATCGCCCTTTCGGGTTTTCAATCCACCGGGATACCCATTTTTGCCTAAGCCGCCCTTGCGGGTTTTCGACTTACCGGGTGTACAAATTCTTTTCATTTTTATCCCTAATTTTTGCCCAAACCTTTTCTTTCTGTTTTTTGGTTCGCCGGGATGCCCTTTTTTGCCTGGACTCTTTTATTCTTTTTGTCCAGCGGGTCAATTTACGCGAAGTATTTTTTGACTACATCCGAGTTGACAGGGGACGGGAAATCTTCACCATCCATAGTTGTAAGCATCAAGGCTCCACCGGAGAAGACCTTCTTCACAACATATGGACCTTCATAATTAGGAGTCCACTTGCCCCTGTTATCTGTACCGGGAGGAAGGATCCTCTTCAGAACTAGATCACCAGTTTGATAGCTTCGAGGACGCACTTTCTGATCAAAGGCTCGCTTCATCCTTCTCTGATACAACTGCCCATGGCACACAGCTACTAGCCGTCTCACTTCGATAAGGCTCAACTCATTAAACCTTGTTCGAATCCACTCGGCTTCGTCCAGCTTAACATCTAGCAAGACTCTCAGAGAAGGGATCTCCACTTCAACTTGTAGGACTGCTTCCATACCATACACAAGGGAGTACGGGGTTGCCCCGGTCGACGTACGCACTGAGGTACGGTACCCATGCAAAGCGAAAGGCAGCATCTCATGCCAATCTTTGTACGTAACGACCATCTTCTGCACAATCTTCTTGATATTCTTGTTTGTCGCCTCAACAGCACCGTTCATCTTCGGCCTGTAAGGAGAAGAATTGTGATGTTCAATTTTGAAATCTTTGCAAAGCTCTTTCATCATCTTGTTATTGAGATTCGAACCATTATCAGTGATGATTCTCTCAGGAACTCCATAACGACAGATAATCTCCTTCTTAATGAACCGGGCAACCACTTGTTTGGTAACATTAGCATAAGAAGCTGCTTCCACCCACTTGGTGAAGTAATCAATCGCAACCAGGATGAAGCGATGTCAATTCGAAGCAGTAGGCTCAATTTTCCCAATCATATCAATGCCCCACATGGCAAACGGCCAAGGTGAATTCATGACATTCAGAGGGCTTGGTTGTACATGCACCTTATCAGCATAGATTTGACACTTATGGCACTTCCGAGCGTACCTGAAACAATCAGATTCCATAGTCATCCAGTAATAACCGGCTCTTAACAATTTCTTGGACATTGCATGACCACCAGCATGGGTACCAAACGAACCCTCGTGCACTTCTTGCATCAACATGCCTGCTTCGTGTCTATCCACGCATCTGAGCAGAACCATGTCAAAATTCCTCTTATACAACACATCATCCTGATTCAAATAAAAGCTTCCAGCTAGCCTTCTCAGGGTTTTCTTGTCATTCTTCGACGCACCTTCAGGATATTCCTGACTCTTGAGGAAGTTCTTGATATCATAGTACCACGGCTTCTCATCAATCACAACGGACTCGGCTGCAAACACATACGCAGGCCTCTCGAGTCGATTCACCGCAACGTGTGGCACATGATTCCACCAATGAACTTTGATCATGGAAGACAAAGTAGCCAAAGCATCAGCCATCTGATTCTCGTCTCTGGGGACATGATACAACTTCACTTTCTTGAAGAACGTCAGTATTCTTCTGGTGTAATCTCTGTACGGAATCAAATGCGGCTGGTTCGTATTCCAATCTCCATTGACCTGATTGATCACTAGAGCGGAATCTCCAAAGATATCAAGCGTTTTGATTCTCAAATCAATGACTTATTCTATCCCCATGATACAAGCCTCATACTCAGTCTCATTGTTGGTGACATCAAAAGTCAATCTGGCGGAAAAAGGTATATGAGCACCTTTAGGATTAATCAGCACTGCACCAACACCATTACCATTCACATTCACAACCCCATCAAACATCAATGTCCACTTGTCATCAAGATCAGGTCCTTCCTCGACAAGAGGCTCTTCACAATCTTTCATCTTAAGATACATGATGTCTTCATCAGGGAATTCAAACATCATAGGTTGATAATCATCAATCGGCTGTTCGGCGAGATAATCTGACAAAACACTACCTTTGATAGCCTTCTGCGACGTGTATTGGATATCATACTCAGTTAAAATCATCTGCCAACGGGAAACACGTCCAGTGAGAGCCGGCTTCTCAAAGATGTACTTTATTGGATCCATCTTAGAAATCAACAAGGTAGTATGGTTCAACATATACTGCCTCAGTCGGCGAGCAGCCCAGGCCAAAGCACAACAAGTTTTCTCAAGCTGTGAATATTTGATTTCACAGTCGGTAAACTTTTTGCTAAGGTAGTATATGGCGTGCTCTTTTCGACCAGACTCGTCATGCTGACCCAATACACACCCCATCGAATTCTCAGTCACTGAAAGGTACATTATCAGCAGTCTTCCAGGAACTGGAGGAATAAGAATTGGAGGTTTCTGTAAATACTCTTTTATCTTGTCAAAAGCTTTCTGACAATCATCATTCCACCTGATTGCTTGATTCTTTCGCAGCAATTTGAAAATCGGTTCACACGTGGCAGTTAGGTGAGATACAAACCTTACAATGTAGTTCAATCTCCCTAAAAACCCACGAACCTGCTTTTCTGTTTTCGGTTCAGGCATTTCTCGAATAGCTTTGACTTTCGCTGGATCAACCTCAATCCCTTTCTCACTGACAATGAAGCCTAACAGCTTCCCTGATCTCACGCCAAACGTACACTTGTTTGGATTCAGCCTCAGTTTGAACTTTACCAATCTGTCAAACAACTTCTGCAAATTAACCAGGTGCTCCTCTTCCGTCTGCGACTTCGCAATCATATCATCCACGTACACTTCAATCTCTTTGTGCATCAGGTCATGAAAGAGAGCCGTCATTGCCCTCTGATAGGTAGCACCGGCATTCTTCAGCCCAAATGGCATCACCTTATAGCAGAACGTGCCCCAAGGTGTAATGAATGTCGTCTTTTCCATGTCCTCTGGCGCCATCTTAATCTGATTATACCCAGAGAAACCATCCATGAAAGAGAATACCGAGGATTGAGCCGTATTATCCACCAATACATCAATGTGAGGTAATGGGAAATCATCTTTCGGACTCGCTTTGTTCAAATCCCGGTAATCGACACACATTCTGACTTTGCCATCCTTCTTCGGCACGGGAACGATGTTGGCCACCCACGGTGGATAAGTTGTCACTGACAAGAACCCAGCATCGAACTGCTTCTGAACCTCTTCCTTGATCTTAACTGCCATATCAGGACTCGTTCTACGAAGCTTCTGCTTGACCGACGGACACTCTTCTCTGAGAGGTAGTCTATGAACCACAATGTCGGTATCCAGCCCCGACATATCTTGATACGACCAGGCGAATATCTCTACATACTCTCTCAGCATCTCAATCAATCTGCTCTTGACCTCTGTCTTCAAAGCAGCCCCGATCTTGATATCTCTTCTGGCGTCCTCAGTACCAAGATTAACAATCTCCAACTCCTCCTGATGAGGTTGGATGACCCTTTCCTCTTGCTTCAGCAATCTAACCAATTCTTTCGGGAGTTCACTGTCTTCCTCACTCTCCTCTTCAGCTTGGTAGATGGGATTGTTGAAATCATACTGAGTCATAACAGAACTGTTCATAGTAGATGCCGTGATATCACTTCTGCATGTTTAATGCTTTGTTTTAGAAAAAGAGTTCAACAAAGTCACAAAAACAAAAACATTGCCATTTTTATTTTTTGAAAAAGTGAAAAACAAAAATAGAAAGACAGGGATCACAAAATTGTTTGCAAAACGTCCTTTATTAATGATAAAAATTGTAAAACATGATGTGGCCCTACAATGAACCACTACGCCTTGGGCAGAACGTAGGGTTTTGTGCAGAATGAAAAAACAAAAGAAAATTACTCTGTTTGAAGAGTAACTTGGACCATATCCTCTGAAGTTCAATTGTTGATAATCTCCCCTGGCGCTCGCGGGCGGACCCAGTCGTCGAGATCATAATCACTGTCACCATCTTCAACATCAGCTGCAAAGACGTCACCGTGATTCATCAGCCCAGCGCTGGTAAAGGTACTCGGCCCTGCTTGTACACTCTGCTCTGCTTGGAGAGGCTCATAACCAATGCCAAATTTATCTTCTTTGACCGGCAAATCCACCATCTTGCCCCAGCCTTCAGCCCTGCCAGAATTAACAACCTCTTTGGCCTGCTTGTACGAAGCAATCGAAGCACCCGACTTCCTCTGATCAGCAAATGCTACCCTCTCGAGAGCAACAGTCTCAAACGCCTGGCATAAAGTTTCATGGATCTCGCCATCCACCTCGACATATTTAAACGAGGACAGGTGACTCACCAGAATATCTTCTTCACCACATACGGTCACAATCTGACCATTCCAGACATACTTGAGCTTCTGATGGAGAGTCGACGAGACTGCCCCTGCTGCATGGATCCATGGACGCCCCAACAAATAACTGTAGGCAGGCTGAATGTCCATAACATAGAAGATGATATCAAAGACCTCTGGACCTATCTTCACAGGCAAGGTAACTTCACCAAACACAGAACGCTTGGATCCGTCGAATGCACGAACTATCAGGTCACTGGGAGTAAGCACAACCCCTTCAACAGATACCTTCTTCAAAATCTGCTTCGGCAGCACATTCAGCGACGAGCCCGTGTCTACCAATACGTGAGACAAAACAGCACCCTTGCACTCAATGGTGATATGCAAGGCTTTGTTATAGTTTCGCCCTTCAGGCGTCAAGTCTAGGTCTGTGAACCCCAAACCATGTCTGGTGCTCACGTTGGCGATCACGCCCTCCAGTTGGTTGACGGAAATCTCTTGAGGTACATACGCCATATTCAGCATTTTCAACAAGGCGTTGCGATGTGCCTCAGAGCACAACAACAAAGAGAGAATTGAAATCTTGGACGGAGTTTGATTGAGTTGGTCTACGATCTTGTAGTCACTCTTCTTAATGATCTTCATGAATTCCTCCACGTCCTTTTCAAATGAACCCTCAGGCACTTCCTTCTGAGCAGGTTCCTCGTCAACCACGACCTGTTTGCCCTTCGACTTAGCAGAAGCCTCAGCATTAACATCTCTCAACGGTTGAGGAGCAAACAGTTGTCCACTTCGAGTAAAGCCTCCCGGTCCACCAACATTGTCCACACCTGGACTCACAACCGCGAGAACTCTACTAGGTGCAGCAATAGTTACTGGAGCCTGATTTGACGGCCTGACCCGATTCTTAGCCCTTCGATTATTCCGGTAGGCATTGTCGTACCTCCAAGGCACAGCCTTACTATTCTCAACAACAGGTCTTCTACCTGATACAACAATAGTAGTTGGAGTGTTGATAGTTACTGGTGCGGAGATGGTAACAGGAGTACCACTTGTTATAGGCGCACTACCAACAGTCCTCGGCCCACGTCCTTCAGACGGTTTGAAAAAGATAGTGACAGTTGACACTGCCCCACGATCTCTATTATCAGCCCGGACAAACTGAACACAGCCCTCATCCATCAGGCCCTGGATACCGGCCCTCAACCGTTCACAACCATTATCAGCTTCAACACAGCCCATACAATCTTCATCACAGCCCGGGTAGACACCCCTACTCAGCAAACGACCCTTGACAACAAGCAGAGAAGTCTGAATCTCATCAACACTGACCATCAGATCCTCGGCTTCTTCCCCTTCGACATTGTTCACCCGGTGAGCACCATGCGCAGGCATAGGATTGTTCACGACGTTAGGCACTGGAGCGAAGTTGATCGTTTTGGCATCGATCAAATCTTGGACTTTATGGTGGAAAGCCCTGCAGTTCTCTATGTGGTGTCCCGGCGCACCAGAGTGAAAGTCACAACGCACATTGGCATCATACCCAGGTGGTATTTTTGTCAATGGCGCCATGGTCCTCAGCTCAACAAACCCTAGTCTGAGCAACTCAGGCAGTAACTCAGCATAGGTCATTGGTAGTGGGTCGAAACGTCTATCAGGAATCCTCTGCCTTGGCTGATACGGACGTTGTTGTTGTTGTTGTTGTGGCATCTGTTGTTGAACCCTCTGTTGTTGTGGCGGTTGACGTTGCTGAGGTGCAGGAATGGTCACTACGGCAACCAGACGGTACTGATTTCTGTTCTGAACCCGGCGGTGTTGAACAGCATTAGTCTCACCCTCTCTTCGGCGAGGTGCCCCAGAGAACGGTTTCTTGGACGATGAGGAACTAGCATCATTGATCTTTCCAGCCTTGATCAAACTCTCAGTCCTCTCTCCACATATGACCACATCGGAAAAACTACCGAATGGGCAGCTTCCCATCCGGTCCATGAACACTCCTTGCAGTGTGCCGATAAACATATCTGTCAACTCCCTTTCCAGCATAGGGGTTGAACTCTAGCAGCCAACTCACGCCACCTCTGGGCGTACTCCTTGAAGCTTTCTCCTGATTTTTGGCATAGACTCTGCAGCTGAGTCCGGCTAGGTGCCATGTCCATGTTATGTTTGTATTGCCTCAAGAAGGCCTCGCCCAGATCCCTCCAGCATCGAATAGAATCTCTCTTCAATTCCATATACCAGTCCAAAGAAGCCCCAGATAGACTATCTTGGAAAAAGTACATCCACATCTTTTCATCATCGGTATAAGCAGAGATTTTCCGATAATATGCCTGCACGTGGGTGCGAGGGCAAGAAGTGCCGTTATACTTATCGAAGGACGGTGCTTTGAATTTGTATGGGATTCTCAAACCTTCAACCAGCCCCATATTAGTCACATCGAAACCAAGGGAGTTTTGACATTCCATCGCACGAATCTTCTCAGCCAGGGCATCAACCTTACGATCCCTATCCTCAACTCTGACCACCTCATCATCTTCACTCAGCAATGTGAACATGTCCTCTTGTCTATCGACAATAGGAGCTGGATGACGAATAGGAGCCCGGGTAGCTCTAACATTGACAGTCTCAGCAGCAAGAGGCTTTCCATTAATCCTTATTCCTCTCAACTCATCCCCGACGGCATAGTCGTTAGCGGGAGCAGCAATATTAACGTTCTCATGAGCAGGTGCAACAACAGGCGAAGCACGGTTGGACGTCTGAATCACAGTTTCTTGTCTCTGAACCAGGGCTCGAAGCTCTTCCTGACCTTGCGCAACCCCTTGCATCATGGTCATAAACTGGGCCATGTTCGCCCTAATCTCAGCCAACTCAGTCTGAACCTGATCCATACTTCTTTGTTGATTGAGTCTGGTTGAATACCGGTGCGGTCTTCGATCAGCTATCCTGCCTGACACAGGAACCAGAGTGAGAAGTCGCGAGCAAGAACACCTGTTATACAAAATGATATGAGTATGATGCTAATGCATATGATGCACATGATATGTTCATTTCTCAGGCATTCAAAGAGCCTGATTCATCTTCAAAAGATGGCAACCTGCAACAACACAACACAGGAAGCTCAAAAACAACATACACGAGAGCCAAGAGTACAGAGTAGAACCACAATCTCATCTATAAATGAGCAACAGGATCATACAACAATGTCAACAAAGATCCAGATACATCAAAGTACAACAATGAATCCCACCCAACAAGCCTGGGGGTGATTCTCAACATAAACATTAGGAATACAAGCTAAGACAAACAACTTCCAGGAATGAGCGTCTTCAAGTAGTGACACTGGTCTATCAACAGTTCACACTCTGAGCATTCTGGCAAGGGAGTAATCTTCTCCTTCAACTGTCTTCTAAGCTCTACAACTTCTCCTCCAAGTTGGTTCTCTGATGCAAGTCTCTGATCGACTTCCTTCTTCAACTGGATATCTTTGTCTCTGAGTTGCTTCTCCAAATCTCTGATCTTCTTCTGATAACTGGCCTCAGCTCTCTGCAATCTCAAACACTCCCTGTGCTCTGCATTCAGCAAGTTCTCCATCTATGCATAAGATCTCTTCTTGCTCCTTACTCCACCAACATCTACACTCTGGACATCTCTGAGTTGATGAGTCAGGTTCAATCTATCAGCTTTGGCTTGATACAACTCCATCTGGGCATCTTTCTCTTTCTCCTTCAACCTGCGATTCTCCATCAGGGCTCGCTTGTACTGCTCAGCAGGTACACTCTCAGCAAGGATCAAAGGCGGTTGCACTTGCAACGGACTCATCCTATCATAGGGCAACAACAAAGTTTCCACTCTCTTCTTCACCCAATCAGTATAATCAGGCATGGCAATGGCAAACTTTTTCCCTAAGACAGCTCCATCCTTAACACCAATAGACTTCCAAGCTCTTCCTATCTGCTCCAATCTAACAGGGTCGCTTCGTTTCTCAAAATACACACTCTCAGCTATCTCCGCTTCAAGTGGTCTTCCATTCATCACGAACCCTAACTGGCGAAGAGAAAGAACTGGGTTGTAATTGATGCAACCCTTAATCCCCACAAGTGGCACGTTCCGGAATTCTCCACAACTCATAATAACATCTCGCACGTCCATCCGATAAGATTGCCATCTGATATCATATGAAGTAAGAGACATAACCCTCTGAGTCCACCTATAAGTGCTCTGAGCATCCACAAAAGGTCCACTGACTGGCAGGAGAGACATGAACCATCTGAGCAACAGTGGAAGACAACCTCTGATAGCTCCACCCTTACCATGCCTACTGTGGATAGCATAATAAGTGTCAGCTAACAGAGTAGGAACCGGATTTCCTCCAATGAAGATGATGACTGCAGCATAGTCCACAAAGTTGGACATACTTGGAAACAAGACGATCCCATAGATCATAACAGCTAGCTGGGCATGAAAAGCTTCCCAATTCCCCTTCTCTGCTTCTCCTCTAGCCACTCTCAGCAGAAACTTCAACGGCAGACCCACAACATCCCCACTGGACTTCCAACTATTACTGACTTATTTGATACCCAAATGGAGAGCTCTAGATACAACTCTGAAATCAACCTCCTTAGGCACGTCTAAGAAAGGAACCTGATGCAAGATAGGAACATTCAACAGGATAGAGTATTCCTAGAGAGTAGGCGCCAACTGATAATCCTGAAAAGTGAAGCAACGAAGCTCTGGGTCGTAAAACTGAAGAAGAGTCTGCAACGGCACCGGATCGACTACCATCTTCAACAGTGTCAGAATATCCCCATACTGATCCACGAACCCCCTCAGATGATCACTGGTCACCAGGTTGCTTAATTCTATCAGCGATGTCAAAGGCTCACGGTGAAAAATGTAGGAACAAGTCTTCCGCTTCGGCTCTGGGACTGTTGCCATCTCTATCAGTGAACAAGCTCTAGAATGTACCTGAGAAATGATATGCATGCAGAGATTAGCTTTTTCTTTTTTTTTTTCAATTCTTTTTTTTTTTTTGCATTTCTTTTAAAAATAAACATGCTATGATGCAAATGATGCAGACAAGACTGGCAGGCTGTGCATCTCGGAACACAGGATTGAAGCTTCGGCTCGAACTCGGAACCACAATTCATCTGAAACCCAAAGTCAACTGATAAACTGTCATTTGAACCCAATCTGAGGAACCAAGTCACCAACAGGACCACAAGTCACCAACAAGTCACCGACAAGTCACCAACTGTACCTGTAATAATGATCATTCCCTCCCCACTCACGGGTGTCATCTAGGCCAGGGTAAGGTCGAGAGAAACGCAGGATAAACAACCCTTTCAAGAATATCATCCTGTGCACACTCGATGTATGCACCGATAATACCCCATCAGAGTCTGAACTGCTCGTGATATCAATGTTCCGCTAAGTGGCGCATACCACCCGCTTCCCATGAATCACTCTATTCCTAGGTTTCCTAGATTTCACTCATAGCCTGGGTATTGGGCCTTTTACCTCGAGTAACTCCCACCCCCAAACAGAGAAACACAGCACAGCCAACAGATGAATATGAATGAATGCAAACATTAATGCACACATAAATGCAAACAATAAATAAATGAATGCAATAAATAACAACAAACAGCAACCAAAACCCTAACCCAGAGAGCGCTAGGAGAGACTCGCTCAGGGAAAATGGACCAGCAAGAGGTCAACTTCTCTATTTCCCCAGCAGAGTCGCCAGCTGTCGCATTACGCGAAAAACCGGCGGGAAACGAAAACAACAAAGCCGCCACCGTGCGTTATTTATCCCAAAAGAGGGAAAGGAAACGCTCGAAGTAAACCTGGAAAGAACATGGTCTTGCGACCAGAGAGAAATGGGATCGGGAGTCGGTTATGCGAAGGGAAGGTATTAGCACCCCTACGCATCCGTCGTACTCGACGGGATCCACGCACAAAAGGAAGGAAAATGGTTGCTAAAACACTGCTCACAAACAAACAAACACTGGCTGAAAGAGACACAAGAAAACAAACGAGACTGACTCGGCAGGATATCGCATCCTAAGCCTTCTTAGTCTATCAAGCATAGACATCAGAGTCGAAGTAGTTCGGACTGGGGAAAACATGCTCGCTAGGATGTCGCATCCTATGCATACGTATCTTCTTGGACGAAGAAGAATCAGAGCATCCGTAGCTCGGCTAACGCATGCAAGACAAAACAACACAGGAAATCGACTGCCAATCGCTGGGCTTACGTCAAACTCCACACAAAAAGGCAAACATGGAAACTGAATGCCAATCGCTGGACTTACATCAGACTCCGAACCAATCACACACACACTGGAAACCAAACGCCAATCGCTGGACTTACATCGGACTCCAAGCACACA
Source organism: Lathyrus oleraceus (assembly GCF_024323335.1). Taxonomy (NCBI): domain Eukaryota; kingdom Viridiplantae; phylum Streptophyta; class Magnoliopsida; order Fabales; family Fabaceae; genus Lathyrus; species Lathyrus oleraceus. Next base: position 137,747,036 of record NC_066579.1, on the reverse strand, counting down.
ACAAGAGGATATGGAATGCCAATCGCTGGGCTTACATCCATCTCCTAACACACACAAAGACAAAACAAAAAGGGCGCCCGGAGAGATCAGCTCATCTCCTGCCTACGTACCTCATCTGGTATGAGGATCAGGGCGACGTAGTTCCCCTAAGCAGGGACACAGGGCTAGCCTAACCAGATAACAGAGGGAGACACAACTAGGGAGACTACGACTCGAGCCTAGATGTTATCATGCAAATCATCCCTAAGTTAAGGTTGCTATCTAACTTGCACAGGGAGCAAGCTATCCTAAACAGCACAACAGAGCAAAGAAAACAATCACAAATAGCACACACTATATACACACAAAGGCTCAAACAAGGCTAGGCTTTAGTCAAGGGGTCATGTCAACCTCGACAAACAAGCCACTGTATCAGGGTGATGTTAGCTCTTAACCCTAACATTGAGAGTTAGGGTGAAGCAGATGAAATAGGACGTGAGGGGTGTGCCTCACAGCTCTTATCCCTGGCCTGGGAGAGCTTCATGACAAATGAAGTGTGGGTTCAGAAAGTGGGAACCCTTCTACACTTATGACACTGACTCAACTGTACAACTGTACCAGGATCTTGGGTTAATGTCCACAAGGCATCAACATGTGATGTGAGCCAAGGGACGACACACTGAATAGCAGGAGATGGACTACACATCTCTTGTGTCTTCCAATGCCTCTTCACTTAGGAGGTCTTTGATATGTACAGGGGACAAAGATAAACAAGCACAAGCATTGCCTCTTAAGGAGGACTTCAGACAGGTGCCTGGCCAAGTAACAGGCCAGGTCTTCCAGACTACATGGAGTTAGAATCATTATACCTCAATGCTCAAGCTAGCAAGCAAAGCAAAAGCAAGTTCACAAGGGAACTATAACAACTAAGGTACCTGAAAACAATCCAACATAATCAGTACTCAGCTTAAACAAAAGGCAAACAGACAATTACAAGTCCACAGCACAAACAGATAATAAGCATCAATGCACAAAGGTGCAAGCCCCAAGGCCTAAGCATAAGTCTCAATGCCTACAAAACAAACTCAAGGTTAGTCATAAACAAGCAATAAACCAACTCCAATTGAGTGCACATCATCAAGTATAAGCAATTGTGCTCTTTGACCTGAAACAAAGCTCAAACATTAAGCACTAACCACTAGGACAAGGCCTAGGGTCAAAATGAGAGCAATAAACCAAAACAGAACATGAAACTTATCAAAAATCAAGATCAATCAAATAAGAATCAAATCCAAGTGGTCTCACATTCATATCATCAATCAATATCATTTCATGAGGCAAAGAGTGCAAAGCATGCAATTTGAAGCTCATAGAAGCAAACAGAATGATTCAATTCAAATCAACTCAAAAGTATTTCAATAAATCCCAAAATAATGCATGGCTAAACAGCATTCATTAAAGGATCATCACACCAAATTTCAAGTCATTTGTACCCAGGGAAGCAAGTCAATTAAAATCCATAAGTCAAAGCATGTTCAAACAAGCTCATACAAGGCACCAAATCATACATCAACTTCAAGCAAGCATAAAACATAATTGGTACAAGATAAATGCATCAAACCAAATCCATGGCAAACTTTAATGTGTATAGAATCACTCCACAAAATTTCAGGTCCATCCAATAAACATCAAGAATTTCACAAATCATATAAGATCATGACTCACAAAAAATCCACAATTGGTCAAACAGAAGAGAAATTCTCAAACAAATTGGAAATGCACTCAAACATTCTACAAAAATTCACACTCAAACTTAACATCCAGAAGATTCAACATGCAAAAATTTAGATCAATTCAAGTTCATATGGCATGGTAAATAAATTCCACAAATTGGACAAGAAATGGTGTGACACAAATTGTCACACCTCTATTCAAAAAATCATATCTCATCAACCAGAAATGCAAAAATAGCAAACTCTATACCAAAATGACCATGAACATTTCTAGTTTAAGCACAAAATTTTTCAAGAGTATTGGATTTAGCATCATCGTTTCACAAGCAAAATGGCAAGGCATAGCTAGATAACACATGTATGAACATTCCCTAGCCAAAATAAAAATCCACACGTGCACAAATTCTGGAAAAATCACCATAAAATTCTAGAGATCATGAGGAACATCATGGAAAAAACCTCACATTATTTGGACAAATATTGAATGACTTATGATTTTTGTAAGATTGGCATGAAAAATGAAATAAAAATTGAGAAAGAAAATGAAATAATGAATTAAATGGAAATAATGGCAAAAATGTAATTATCTGGCCAAGGTAAAACGCTGCGTTTCATTTAATTGAAACGCAGACCAATCAGAGCGCGGCACCTGGTCCTATGCATGAACGAAAAACACAAAACGCATGCAAACATTGGCTCGAGTGGATCAAAATATTTTCTGGAAACGCAGAATTAGGGTTCATCACATCTTCATACGCATTCATCATCAAGAACATTTTGTCACCAAAATCAAAAACGAACATATCAATAGCTTCATCTTATCATGCACATCAATAATCTAACATTGATTTGACCTAATTCGAACTATTAAACACGGATCGATCAGAATAAGATTTGAACATCAAACTTAAAATTCACATATCTTTCTCATTTCTTGATGAAAATCAAAACCACAAAGCTCAGTGTACTCATGGATAGAAGGTCTACAGAATGCACATCACAATTACATGAATCAAGAGTATCGAATTCCAACCTCTATGAAGATGCAGATCTGGAATCGTGGTTGTTTGGCCTTGTAGTATGCAAACAGAACTTCTTTGATGCTCCAGGAGATGAATGAGTGAAGATCCAATGCTCAATGATGCTTGATGTAGCTCAAAAATGCAACTGCCATTGATGGAGCTTGATGTAACAGTTCCAAGTTCTGCTCGAAATGGATGAATTCTTGCTTGCAGAAGCTCCAACAACACTTGCAGATGATGAACCAATGGAGAAAATAACAAAGGATTGTGAAAAAATTCGCAGAACAATGGAGAGAAAAAGTTGAGAGAATTTGCAATTTTCGATCTAGATCTGAGATGAATGAATGTTAATCCAAAATTCAGTTAGAATTATCCTTATATATGTGCTATTAATCCTTCTCTTAATCCCAATTAGCCAAATGCAAATGAAATTAAGTGAAATGCAAGTGTAATGCTAAATTTGGTAATTCACCTTCATGCATGCAATGCCTTGCTACAGTACACGAATTATGGATCAATTCACCTCAAAATATCAATTGGAGCCAAATGCCAATGTTGGAATGCATGGAAAATGCTTAATTTTCAATTTCAACTTTTTCCCTCCAAATTCAAATTCAATTCACATGGAAAATGCAATATTTTTGTGATGAGATTTGATGAATGGTAATGCATGAATTGGATAGAAGAGATCAAAAGAAAGATGTTCCAAAAAGAACCACATGATTTGGCCATGTGGTGTGAAAGTTATACAAGCTTGAAGTTCAAAATCCATTGACAATGATTTGATCATAATTTCTCAACCACACATGAGAAATTCATGTTCTTGGACTTTTTGGAAAGGTGAGAACAAGATCTTCAACTTTCATGTTGGACAAAATTCCATTTGAAGCTTTATTAGACATGTAAATTTGAGGAGAAGACCATTCCATTTTTGGCAATTTGAAATTACAGGTCACTTACTATTTTTGGAAACTTTTCATCTGACCTCAAATTCTTCAATGTTGATCTTTGCAATGTCAAATGAGACTTGTATGGACATGAATGAGGCCTTTCAAACCATCTCCCATCTTCAAATCCAAGATTTCAGGCACATTTGACCACAGTTGACTTTCTAGGGTTTCAGATGAAATTCAGCTTGACTGTTGAGCTTTGATCATCCAATCCTTGGCCAAACTACTCCAAAATGATCCCTAGGCCATATGAACTTGTTGAATCAACCCTAGGGCCTTGCTTCAATAGGAAATGCACATGCTTGGTTGCTTGACTGGATCTCCTGACCAATCTTGACTGATGACTTGCACTTGGGCAAAGGACAATGCAATGCTATGCAGTGGACTATGTAATGTTAATGACCTAATCATGAAAATGTATGTACAAAAAGGTAGGTGCAAATTTGAGGTGCTACAGGTATTCGTTACCATTAGAGATATTGACTAAATCCAAGGTAAATCATACAAGTCGAGTCGCCACCGCACTTCTATTTATCCAAAGGAATGGTTAGAAAGCGAACAAAAACCTAAAAGTTTTATCGAATCAAAAACTAGTAAAAATGTCAGAGATCTGGGTAAGGGGGTTGGTTATGCAATGGGAAGGTGTTAGGCACCCAAAACATCCTAGGTACTCCTAGGGAGCCCTTTTCACACTTGTTGCAAAGGTTATTGTTTTTGTGAAAATTTTATTTATGCAAACATGATTGAAGAGATGAGAAAAGAATATACAAGTTTATTTACATTTTGTGTTTGAATGGATTAACCCATTGCCTACGTACCATCTTAAAAAAGATTAGGATCAAAACCTCGTAGTTCGGGGTAAAAAAATTCAAAAAAAAAGTTGGTGAATTGATTGGTCCCAAAACCTTAAGGTCTTTTGTTATCAAAGGGAGAAAACTCAACCTAAAACCACAAATCCACCATGTGAGGATAGCTTCAACATGCTAGTGAGGGGTTAACCCTATAATAAGCATGGAAGACTCATTGTCCATCACTAAGGATAAAGGTGAGTATTATATCTACCTCAAGGATAATTCAAACCTAATAGCTAATGGTTATAAAAAAAGGGTTTGATTAAGAAGGTGGCCATTGAAACCACAAAAAGTATTTGAATGGGTTATATTTACCAATTAAAAGTATTTACAAAAATATGGTTAAAGTGGATTAAAAGGTTCAATTCAGAATAAGTGTTATGAAAAATAAGTTTTGAAAATCAAAAGCATAAGGCTTAGGTTTCTAATGTTGAAAACAAAAGTTATTGTTTGCACAAAAAGTTTTGGCTTGGGTTAGAATGGAAAAAAAAAGGGTTAAATTCCTAAACATACAAGAGATAAGGGAAAAGAAAATAAAACCACATTAGGAGTTCCCCTCTTGAGATCATATTGATGATCCAAGTAGCTCCCATCCTTTGGAATAAGCAGTCACAAACAAATATCTCAAGCCATTAAGCACAGGTAATCGGAATAAACCTCCAGGGGGTATCCCACAAATAAAGTGGAACACCAGGCCATCTCTGCAAGAGTCATGTGAGCCCTCACAAAAAAACTCAACAAACAGGTTAGAGAAACAAGATAGGGTAATCAAGAGTTGCCCCCAAATCAAAATGTAACCACATGAATCATGCCATTAAAATTCACAAAAAAGCTCACAAAAAGCAACCAAGGGCAGGAGGCCTAAACCTCTTGTCAAACACATACATTAAAAGGGTATCAAAAAATTTCAGGTTGAAAGTATAAAGTAGTGGAAATAGGGCATACCTGATTGGGGAGGATCGATTGAAATTGAGTTGCACCCGTGAGGTTTGCAGAGCAATCTGAGGGTTTATATGAGAGGGAATTGGTTCTTTGCCGATGAGTTCCCTTCAGCCTCTGGAGGTTGCTCTGAACTCTGTTAGCTCTTCTCTCACCTTCTTTTTCCTGCCAGGGTAATAGGAATTGCCTCCTTTTGTTTCACTGAAACTCTGAATTTATAACCTGGTTTTTGTGGACCTGTGGGCTCAAATGAGAGAGTCCCAAGTCCAAAATTTTTTTTTGTTATATTTTATTTATTTATTTATTTATTTATTTATTTTCGTTTTTCTTTTTTTTCTTTTTTTTTATTAAACAAAAGTAAGAGAAACAATGATGTATAATTCAAGCATGCTTGGTGATCTCAAACCAATCACAAGGAGTCCCACCCAAAGGCAAAGGGAACAAAGATGCTCATGATCCTTGAGGCTATGCAAATGCAATGTTATGATGCCATGAGCGATCTTAGGGTCAAAATTGGGGTCTTACAGATGCCCCTATTTAAGGTCATTATAGCCGGAGAAGTGAAGGTTAAAATCTTCGTCTCGACGAGGTAGAATGGGCTTAAATAATAACAAAGAGACAAATTTTGGTCCCTAAGAGACCTCATGATGCAGATGTATGTATGCAAATAATACGAACTCTGTGGGGATATGTGTCCACAAAGAAGAAAAGACATCCGGAGAAACTGACAATCCATATGAGAAATACACTCAATGGGACAGAGACTCTGGGGACTCTTATGGGGATAGGAGAGGGAATAAAATGCGTGAGCAGGTCACGACTCAACGCTTGGGGAACAGAATTCCAAAGGGAAAATATCCAATGGAAAGACCCGAGCTGACTCAAAGGTGCATGTATTGGGGAATATGCCAATACAGCAAAAACTATCCACAACAGATACTTCGGATAAAATTCCGGATGAAAACAATCCACTAAGGGACTTCGTTGGGGATGCCTAAAAGGACACTCCTGGGGAAGCAGCGGAGACATGTGATCTGATCGCCGGTATGAGGGTGAGATACAACATGCTCGGGAAGAATGAATATCTAAGACCGGTATAAGGGTGAGAGATATCAATCAACCAAATCATCTGAGGAAGACCTAAAAAGGTATATCTCAACTCAGGAAAATCTGACTCCATAGAGGACAAAAAGTCATAATAGGGAGCAGAGAGGAGGGAACACCAGGGATACCGGTTACTGGGCATATAATAGGTGACCAACTAAGGCGTGAATTGGGGAATATTCCCAAAACACTCATCACCCAAAAGAGGGCTAAAAGCAAACTCGATGATAGGATGGATATTCGACTCCGTAAAGGGGGTACGAATCTTACTCGACTGGGGAAGAACAAAAGCTTCGACCAAAGAGTGCATGAGATATACTATCTATTACCGTCAGAACGTAGATAATATACTCGCATGGACGATTATCCACAACCGGTTACTGGGTTAATAAAGGATAAATCGACCGAAAAGAAAAGGCATCGGGATACCGAAACTAGGTATATAATGATGACCAATCAAGGCGTGAATTGGGGAATATTCCCAAAACACTCATCATCCAAAAAGAGGGCAAAAAGCAAACTCGATTATGGGATGGACATTCGACTCCGAAAAGGGGGTACGAATCTTACTCGACTGGGAAGAACAAAAGCTTCGACCAAAGAGTGCATGAGATATACTATCTATTACCGTCAGAACGTAGATAATATACTCGCATGGACGATTATCCACAACCGGTTACTGGGTTAATAAAGGATAAATCGACCGAAAAGAAAAGGCATCGGGATACCGAAACTAGGTATATAATGATGACCAATTCAGGGGAGGAACAATCGTTACTAACAACAACAAGATAGACGAGAGATGACCCGCTGGGGATAAATTGCGTAATTAGAGCAATTATCCAAGAGATATATCACCGGTTACTAGGTGGTATACTAAAAAATTAAGGAATGTCAATATCGAATTTTGTATAAAGATAACCAACAAGGAGGGAATTACATCTACCGGTATGAGGGTAGAGAACCACAAAAGAGAGTACCCGTCATCGGTTAGGATGAACAACAATCAAGGTTTAACTTTGCACGAGGACAAAATGGGGTTTACAACTACCGGTTACTGGGTAGTAGACCACAGAAATATGACTTACAACTACCGGTATGAGGGTAGAGAACCACAGACTCCGTCGGGATAATAATTACTAATTATTGAGCGATTATTCATTTACCACGGGGAAACAGGAAAAGAGTCTCAAGAGACCGATCTAGGATCAAACTAGATAGGCACACCAAATCAAGACTTGTCCCGGTGAGGATATAACTTAATGGGGAAAACCATCCCAGTATATGTGTTGGGAAGGAACAAAAACAATCAACATCCACGAGGATATAATCCGTGGGGAATATGGAAGAAAGGATAGACGCTTTCTGCTTATGGAGCTGACTCTATATGGAGAGATCAGACACACACGTCTGCTTGGGGAAGTATATCACCAAATAGCAGGAGACAACAAACAACGATATATGGCAAAGAATGCAACATGAATACCTGAATGTTATAATTATGCATGAATATGCGTGGTTTATGTATGATGTATGCTGACAGACAGACATATCTAACACAACCAGGTCCAGGAATCAACCACCCGGTACTATATCTCAAGAGAGAAAGCCAAGTTCACCGGAGAGTATCCAATCTGCTAGGGATCGGAGATACCAGGAAGCAAAGAACTCTGCAGGGGATGAATCATCAATCATTCCAGCTGGGGACGAGAGTTATCATAGACAAGGTCCACCACACTAACAACTCTGCTGGGGAATCTATCCGAGGAGATAAAGGATTTATCGGGATCAACCACCAAATACCGCTCTTGCCCAAAGAGATCCAAGCTGCTGACGAAGAAAGATTGCTACTCTGCTGAAGGGAAGAGAGGTGACTCTCAACAAGCAATCCACTTGGTAGGATAAACCACAAGAGGTTCCGGAGGGAGGAGATACAGTCATGCCAGGAATATGGACAAAAATCTTACCCTGTTGGGGATCGTACCACCCTTGGGAGAGCACTGAGGATCTCCTAAGTATCCTTTCGTCATTGTGAATGTTCACTTTGTTAAAAAACAAATTATAAAAAATTTGATCGTTTAAAACAATGATATTTTCTTAATCAAAACATTCAAAACATTTGTTAAATAGAAACAGATAAGAGTGCCAATAATTGGATAAAAGGCTCAAATTTATTTGATAGAATGGTAGTCTGCGAATGGCAAGACTCCATAGATCTTTACAAATTTGAAATTGGTGATATATATTGGAAAAGGGCTACATTGAACATAATGACCATTTCTCCACCAATTCTGAATCCGATGTATTTGAAGCTTTGGCTGATAATGAGCAAGGATCTCTGACGGATGACAGTTGTAGAACAAAGTCTTGTCAGGATGCAGTTACTTGCCAAATCCCTAATTTTTGCCTAGATTGCCCCAGGATGAGGTACTCAATCTAGCGGGATACATATATCATTATTATATATTTTTTGTGTCTCTAACTTTTGCCTGGATCGCCCTTTCGAGTTTTCAATCCACCAAGACGCTCATTTTTGCCTAAGCCGCCCTTTCGGGTTTTCAACTTAGCGAGCTATTCAGTTTTTTTTTATTATTTTTTTTAGGCGAAGTATTTCTTGACTGCATCTGAATTCACAGGACGAGTGAAATCCTCCCCATCCATAGTTATAAGTATCAAAGCACCGCCTGAAAAGGCTCTCTTAACAACATACGGACCCTCATAGTTCGGAGTCCACTTGCCCCTGGAATCGGGCGCGAAAGACAAAACTTTCTTGAGCACAAGGTCACCTTCTCGGAACACACGAGGCTTGACCTTCTTATCAAAATCTTTCTTCATCCTCTGCTGATATAACTGACCGTGGCACATGGCAGTCAATCTCTTTTCTTCTACCAAGCTCAGCTGGTCATAACGACTCTGAACCCATTCAACATCAGTCAACTTGGCCTCCATCAAGACTCTCATTGATGGGATCTCCACCTCTACTGGGAGTACCGCCTCCATGCCATAAACAAGAGAGAAAGGGGTTGCCCATGTTGAAGTGCGGACAAATGTACGATATCCATGTAAAGCGAATGGCAACATCTCATGCCAATTTTTGTACGTAACAACCATCTTCTGGATAATTTTCTTGATGTTCTTATTAGCAGCTTCAACAACCCCATTCATCTTACGTCTGTACGGAGAAGAATTATGATGTGCAATCTTGAATTCACTACACAGCTCTTTCATCATCTTGTTATTCAAGTTAGATCCATTATCAGTAATGATCTTATCTGGCATACCATATCGGCATATGAGTTGATTCTTGATAAACTTCACGACCACCTGCCTGGTCACATTTGCATACGACGCCGCTTCAACCCACTTGGTGAAGTAATCAATTGCTAAGAGAATACATCTGTGTCCATTGGACGCTTTCGGCTCTATCATGCCAATCATGTCAATTCCCCACATGGAGAAAGGCCATGGTGATGAGATCACATTCAAAAGTGTCGGGGGAATATGAATCTTTTCAGCATAAATCTGACACTTGTGGCATTTCTTCACAAATTTGCAGCAGTCATACTCCATTGTCAGCCAATAGTAGCCTGCTCTCAACACATCTTTCTAGCCATGGCATGTCCATTGGAATGAGTACCAATTGAACCCTCATGGACCTCAGTCATCAACAGGTCTGCTTCGTGTCTGTCCACGCATCTGAGCAGAACCATGTCAAAATTTCTTTTGTAAAGCACTTCACCATTGAGGTAGAAACTGCCTGACAATCTCCTCAAAGTCTTCCTATCTTTCACAGACGCCCCAGGCGGGTAAATCTGGCTCTGAAGGAAACATTTGATATCATAATACCACGACTTATCATCTTTTACTTCTTCTACTGCAAATACATAAGTTGGTCTGTCCAAGCGCATCACTGTGATATTGGGAACTTCATTCCAATATTTAACCACAATCATTGAAGCTAGCGTAGCAAGGGCATCTGCCATCCGATTCTCATCTCGAGGAATATGATGGAAGTCAACCTCAGTGAAGAACGTTGAAATCCTCCTCGCATAATCTCTATATGGAATGAGGCCAGGATGATTCGTTTCCCATTCACCCTTAATCTGATTAACAACGAGGGCCGAATCACCATATACATCAAGATGCTTGATCCTTAGATCAATGCATTCTTCCAATCCCATAATACAAGCCTCATACTCAGCCATATTATTCGTGCATTTGAAAGTTAGCCTTGCTGTAAAAGGAATATGTGCGCCCTGAGGAGTAATAATCACGGCCCCAATACCATTTCCATACTGATTTACAGCGCCATCAAATACCATACTCCATCTGGAACCAGGCTCTGGCCCTTCGTCGAGTGCAGGCTCATCACAATCTTTCATCTTCAAATACAGAATCTCCTCATCCGGGAAGTCATACTGAACTGACTGATAATCTTCAATAGGCTGATGTGCCAAATGGTCAGCCAAGATACTACCTTTAATAGCCTTCTGAGCTCGATACTCAATATCATACTCAGATAACAACATCTGCCAACGGGCAATTCTCCCTGTTAAAGCAGGCTTCTCAAAGATGTACTTGATTGGATCCATTCTGAATATCAACCAAGTCGTATGATTTATCATATACTGGCGTAAGCGCTTAGCAGCCCAAGCCAAAGCACAACATGTCTTTTCAAGCATTGAGTATCGAGACTCACAATCAGTGAACTTCTTACTCAGGTAGTAAATAGCATACTCCTTCTTCCCTGATTCGTCTTGCTGACCAAGGACACAACCCATCGAGTCTTCAAGAACAGTCAGATACATGATCAAAGGTCTTCCCTCTACAGGTGGAGACAGAATCAGAGGCTCAGACAAATATTCTTTAATACTGTCAAAAGCTTTCTGGCAATCATCGGTCCAATCATGGGACTGATCTTTCCGGAGGAGCTTGAATATAGGCGCACATGTGGTAGTCATGTGGGATATGAATCTGGAGATATAATTCAAGCGGCCAAGAAAACCTTGGACTTGCTTCTCAGTTTTGGGCGCAGGCATCTCTTGTATTGCTTTGACCTTTGCATGATCAACCTCAATACCTCTTTCACTAACGATAAAGCCCAATAACTTGCCAGAACGGACTCCAAATGTACACTTGTTGGGATTCAGACGAAGCTTATATTTCCTCAAACGCTGAAAAAGCTTCAATAGGTGCTCTACATGTTCAACTTCCGTTCTTGACTTAGCAATCATATCGTCAACATATACCTCAATCTCCTTGTGCATCATATCATGAAACAAGGTGGTCATAGCTCGTTGATACGTGGCTCCGGCGTTCTTCAAACCGAAGGGCATCACTCGATAACAGAATGTTCCCCAAGGTGTGGTGAATATTGTCTTCTCCATATCCTCGGGTGCCATCTTAATCTGATTATATCCGGAAAATCCGTCCATAAACGAGAAGACATTGAATTTAGCTGTATTTGTTGGTGTAAGCCCTAGGCTAATACTTTTGGTACTTGTATCGAATTATTTATTAATAATAAAAGGCTTTTTCTTTATTACGTTTGTTTAATAAAGTCCCTAGATTAGCTAGTCTGTTTAATGTATCAAGTATGACTTAATCATGAGATCACATTAAACATAAGGACACTATTCTTAGAGTATCCGTAGTCGGGCTTTATTGTGAAGTGGGATGACATTAAAGCATTAAGACTATTATGTATATAGACTGATGATCACATCTCATGGATCATGGATAAGGAGTTATCAAGTCTTAAACATAGGTATGAATATTAAGAGTAATATTCATACCGGATTGACCCGCTATGAGAATACTATATAGAAAGTTATGCAAAGTGTCATAAGTTATTCTCATGGTGATAATGGTGTATACCACTCTTCGACCTGAAACCACTATGGATCCTAGATGTAGAGTCGAGTGCTTTATTGCTGATCAAACATTGTCCGTAACTGGATAACCATAAAGACAGTTGATGGGTACTCCACGAAGCATGCTGAGGGACATGAGTGACCTAGATGGAATTTGCCCATCCTGCATAACAGGATAAATGTCTATGGGCCCAATATTGAACTGGACAAGGATGACACGGTCTATGCCTTGTGTTCAATATAGACATAAGGGCAAAAGGATAATTATACACATAAGTATTATCACAGAAGGAATTGTCAGATCACATGACATTTTCGTGTCTTGGGTAGCAGTGATATGTTGCTAGATACCGCTCACTGTTTATTATGTTAAATACATGATTTAATATAATTGCCAATGCCGTGAAAACCTACAGGGTCACACACAAAGGACGGATTGATGAGAGATAGAGTAACTAAGGAACACCATAAGGTACGGTGCCCTTAAGTGAATTGTAGAACATCGTAAAGGTACGGTGTACTTAAGTAGAATACGAAATATGATAAGGTACCATGAGCTTAAGTGATTTTGGGCATATTATAAGATATGGGCCAAAATACACTTAAGTGGGCTTTTTAGCTTGAAGCCCACACAAGTGGTTCTATAAATAGAACCCTTGTGCAGAAGCATTCATTGCGGTTGCATTATTTTCGTTTTCTCTCTCTCTCTCTCTCTATCTCTCTCACTCAAAGCCTTCATTCGTACCAGCTAGCACTGAGATTGAAGGAATCCGTTCGTGTGGACTGAGTAGAGACATTGTCATCGTTCAACGTTCGTGATCGCTCCCTGAATCTGCATCAAAGATTTTTATCGTCACAAGAGATCTTCACGAAAGGTTTCAATCGTCACAAGAGGTAAATATCTATCACTGATCATGACCATTCGTAAGGATCTCTAAGGAGAAAATTTTAATTTCCGCTGCATTTTGGATCGCAATTCTCCTTCAGTATTTGTAATACCCCAAAATTTACCCTTCATTTTTCCTGAAAAAAAAAAAAAAACGAAAAAAAAATTTTTTTTTAATTAATTAATTAATTAATTAATTAATTAATTAAATAAATAAATAAAATATAACAAATTATTTTGGACTTGGGTCTCCCTCATTTGAGCCCATTACCCACGAAAATCAGTCTATAAATACTGAAGTTTCAGTAGAGGAAAACACACTTGGAGTTACACTTGGAGTTACACTGGGAGATTCACTGGAGAAAGAAGGAAGAGAAGCAAAACCCTGAGGAAAAGATAGTGAGAGAAAAGCCAACAGAGTTCAGAGCAACCTCCAAACCCTGAAAGGAACTCAACTTGTAAACCTCACGGACGCAACTCAATCAAGCTCTCCAATCAGGTTTGCCCTATATCCATCATCTTTATGCCTTTTATTTGAATGCTCTAAATGTATGAGGTATTATGGGTGAATTTGATACCTTTTTGTGAGCCTTTTGTGAATTTTGATGGAATTATTCATGTGGTTACATTTTGATTTAGGGGCAACTCTGGGTTACCCTATTTTGTTTATTCTAACCTGTCTTGTGTTTCCATGGCATTGTTTTCTCTTGATTTCATCCTACTACTCTAACCCTTTGTCGAGTTTTGTGAGGGCTCACATGGCTTTCGCAGAGACACTCGCGTGGTTTCCCACTTTATTTGTGGGATACCCCCTGGAGTTTTATTCTGGTTATTCGTGTTGACTGATTTCCTTTGACGGTCCAGCTGGAGAAATTTCAGGGTTTCTTGCCCCTTTAACTGCTATAGCTTCGGATCTTTATCCGTGTGGTAATTTTTTCCCTTTCTCATACTTTATCGCTTTCTTAGCTGGAAGACCTCGATAGGAGGCAATGTTTGAGCCCCTTGGTGGCATTTTACTTTGAGATACATGTTTTGTGTTTTGTATTCATATCCCTGCAGGTAGCGCGGTTCCTTCGTCAAGGACTGCCTTTTTGCCCTCGAGCATCCCAAACCCTAAAACCCAAAGCAACACGTTTACTCCTTCTACTACAGGCGAGTAAATCTCCAAAGGTCGAGCATCCGGTAGATTGCGTAGTGACGTCGTTCGTCCAAAACCCAATCCATAACCCCGTAGTTAGCCGAACTACGGCTTGCTCTGATTCTCATTCCAGATGAGATACGTAGGCATAAGACGCGATGTCTTAGCGAGCACACATCCCCTCAACCCATAGGTCAGCCGAGCTACGAAGACTCTGATTCTCATATTCAGATGAGATACGTATGCAGTGGATGCGACATCCGCGCGAGTCATTTCTCTTAACCTTTTTAGTAAATAAACACATTAGGTAAACCCACACCCTTTAGACGAAAACCACAAAAGCGGATCCCGTAGAGTACTACGGATGCGTAGGGGTGCTAATACCTTCCCTTCGCATAACCGACTCCCGAACCCAAGATTTGGTTGCGAGACCCCGTCTTGTCCTTTCCTTTTTTCAGGTTTACTTCGAGCGTTTCCTTTCCCTCCTTTGGGATGAATAACGCACGGTGGCGACTCTTCTGTCTTTTTCTTTCGCCGGTTGTTTTTTTCGCGCACTGTATTTTTCAGGTTGCGACAGCTGGCGACTCTGCTGGGGACATTAAGAAGTTGACCTCTTGCTGGTCCATCTTCCCTAAGCAAGTCCCTCCTAGCTTTTGTAGTTTGTTTGTTTATTGGGTGTTCATGCTTTTGTACAGTTATTTATTTACCTGCTTTACCTTATTACATTGTGTACATATCATTGTTGTATCTGTTTCTGTTGGCTGGCTGCTTGGTGATCTTTGTGAGATGAGTTCTATACCCGAACTCGAGTGCACTTAAGATAGGAGAATGGCATAGTCCTGTCAACTTGTGTGGAGTATTCCTTAGCGAGTTGACTTGCAAGCCCATTCACTTGGTGGAGGTCATGTTGAGATCAATAATGTCACATAAGTAAGTTGTGGTTAGACATTACTTGTTCCAATATAGACCTAAGAAGCCAAGGACCTTAGTTTACCTAACCCATCTTGGCCTATTCGTAGGACGTAGTGCGAAAGTCGTTCAAATGTAAGATTTGATACGATTGTTACGCGATACTACACTCATAAGAGTCTCTCTTGAGAATATTGTTGGAATACGAGTAGTCGTTCCTCTAATAATATCCGAAAGATGGGATTATGACTATGGGAACCTTTTTGTAGAACATGTTTGGCAGGTTTAAACCTTAGTACACTCCTTTTGGGTGGTTCTTAACCTAAACTCCATGCTCGTGACTTGCGACAAACCCTTGATTCATGGTTGATCCGATCAGGTATCCTTAATATCAATGAAACTCGGGTGTTGATAAGGTGTAAACCATAATCCGCCAAAATGGGTGGTTGATATTAAGGATAACATGATCCATCCCATGACCTTTGTTTGG
The DNA here is from genome assembly GCF_024323335.1 of Lathyrus oleraceus. NCBI lineage: Eukaryota > Viridiplantae > Streptophyta > Magnoliopsida > Fabales > Fabaceae > Lathyrus > Lathyrus oleraceus. The sequence goes on along the minus strand of NC_066579.1, from coordinate 137,731,162 downwards.
TGTGCTCTTAATTTCTCTCCAGACAGTGCAACCTGACAGATGTTCAAGCAGATACAGCAATCCTGATTGACATGCCACTGCACTGCATTCACATCATTTTGCATCACATCATTTGCATTCATAATCATTCATACATGTTTATCCATTTCTGTGGGGTTTATATCTTCCACTTGATTCTAGTTGGAATTTTCTTGGTTCTCATCAACGGCTTAGTCTTTTCTTACACTGTTTATCAAATGTGAGACTGGAATCAAGGGGGTAGAATACCTTTGGAATTGATAAACATGTCATTGCATTTGCATATTCATTAGCATGTCTTGCATAACAGGTACTGCCGCAGGGGTGACCATTCCAGCTACAGCACCACTACAACAACAACAATCACAACGTCAACCAGCTCAGTATCAACAGCAGCAACAACCGGGTAACAGGCCCGCTTATCAACAGAGGCAAAGGATGATGGACCGGCGTTTCGACACCCTTCCAATGTCGTACGCCCAGTTGCTTTCTAGTCTTCAACAACTACAACTTGTGCAATTGCGCACTCTGGCTCCTCCTATTGGTAGACTTCCGGTGGGTTACGACGCCAACGCTAGGTGTAGCTTCCACTCTGGGGCACCTGGCCATGACATTGAGAACTGCAAAGCTTTTAAGCACGTAGTTCAGGACCTCATAGATTCAAAGGCCATCGACCTTGCACCAGCTCCGAATGTCGTCAACAATCCCATGCCCCAGCATGGTGGTGCGAACGTTAATTTGGTAGAGGGAGAAGCCAAGTCCATTAAGGATGTGTTGAAGTTGAAGACTCCATTGTTGGATATCAAAGGATGCTTGCTGAAGGCCGATGTCTTCCCCGGTTGTGGGAAGGGTTGTTTGGATTGTGCTACTCAGAGTGGAGGTTGTTTGAAGCTACAGTAGGGTATCCAGGCCTTGCTCGACAAAGGTATCCTCCAGGTTGAAGATTTGTCTGTCCAAGAGTCTGTGGAAGAGGTTAAAGCGGGTGCCTCTATCTCATCCTTTAAGCAGGCACGGGCCGTGGTGGATTCAGGTGTTGCTCCTGGTTGGGGGCGTCTGTTGGAATTACCAGTGAAAGAAGATAAGTTCGGGATTGGGTATCAGCCAGCTCTAACTTCTACAACTTCAACACTTCAGACTCATCAGGGGCCGATCACTTTCTCCAGTGCTGGCATCATTCAGTATGGTCAAGTCTCTGCAGTCAACGAAGAAGATGGGGATAGTGATTGTGACATTGACAACTGGGTGCGTCCGAGGATCCCGGGTGAAGTCATCAACAATTGGTCTTCTGAAGAGATTATCCAAGTCACTCTTCTTGAAGAGTAATTTTCTTTGTTTATTCATGCATATCCAAGTCTTACGTTCCGCCCAGGGCGTAATGACTCATTGTAGGGCCCATCTATGTGACGCTTGCATTTTTTATCATAAATAAAGGACGTCTTTTTGCATTCAAATATTTCGTTCCCTGTCTTTCTATTTTTGCAGTTTTTCAAAATAAAAAAAATGGCAATGTTTTGTTTAGTTTTCACTTCTTGTTCACACTCATAAGCACATACCATCACTCATGAAGATGCACAACACCGGATCCTATTGATAACGGTTCTGCTATGGCTCGCTTCGACTTTGAAAATCCAATCTTTCAAGCTGAAGAAGAGGGTGATGAAGACTGTGAACTCCCTGAAGAGCTTACCAGGTTATTAAAACAAGAGGAAAGGGTTATTCAACCGCATCAAGAGTCTGTTGAAGTGAATAATCTCGGCACCGAGGACACCAAGAGAGAAATCAAGATAGGGGCTGCTTTAGAAGACAATGTGAAGAAAGGGCTGATTGAATTGCTGCAAGAATACGTTGACATCTTCGCCTGGTCTTATCAGGACATGCCTGGGCTGGACACAGACATCGTGGTGCACCGCTTGCCTCTCAAAGAAGGTTGTCCTCCGGTCAAGCAGAAGCTCAGAAGAACAAGACCAGAGATGGCTGTCAAGATAAAGGAAGAAGTGCAAAAGCAGTTGGATGCAGGGTTTCTAGCAGTCACCAATTATCCGCCATGGGTTGCAAACATCGTGCCAATACCTAAGAAGGACGGAAAGGTACGGATGTGTGTCGACTACCGGGATCTGAACAGAGCTAGCCCTAAAGATGATTTCCCATTACCTCACATCGACGTTTTAGTGGATAATACAGCTCAGTTCTCGGTATTCTCCTTCATGGATGGCTTTTCTGGCTATAACCAAATCAAGATGGCACCAGAAGACATGGAAAAGACAACTTTCATAACCCCATGGGGCACCTTCTGCTACAAGGTGATGCCGTTTGGTCTGAAAAATGCCGGAGCAACATATCAGCGAGCAATGGTGACTCTGTTCCATGATATGATTCATCATGAAATCGAGGTTTATGTGGACGATATGATAGCCAAATCCCAGACAGAAGAAGAACATTTGGTGAATCTGCAAAAATTGTTTGAACGGTTAAGGAAATTCAAACTGAGGCTTAATCCGAACAAGTGCACTTTCGGGGTGAGATCGGGGAAATTGCTGGGTTTTATTGTTAGCGGAAAAGGGATTGAGGTGGATCCTGACAAAGTAAAAGCAATACAGGAAATGCCTGAGCCAAGAACAGAGAAGCAAGTCCGTAGTTTCTTAGGGAGGTTGAACTACATTGCAAGGTTCATCTCTCACCTAACAACCACGTGTGAGCCAATTTTCAAATTGCTGAGGAAGGATCAGGCTATCAGGTGGAATGAAGATTGTCAAAGGGCTTTTGAGAAGATAAAAGAGTATTTGCAGAAACCTCCAATCCTTATACCTCCAGTTCCTGGGAGACCTCTGATAATGTACCTATCAGTGACTGAGAACTCGATGGGGTGTGTATTGGGACAGCATGACGAGTCTGGTCGAAAAGAGCATGCCATATACTACCTTAGCAAAAAGTTTACCGACTGTGAAGTCAAATATTCGCAGCTTGAGAAAACTTGTTGTGCTTTGGCCTGGGCTGCTCGCCGACTGAGGCAGTATATGTTGAACCATACTACCTTGTTGATTTCTAATATGGATCCAGTGAAATACATATTCGAGAAGCCAGCTCTCACCGGAAGGGTCGCTCGTTGGCAAATGATTTTAACAGAGTATGATATTCAGTACACGTCACAGAAGGCCATCAAAGGGAGTATTCTGTCAGACTACCTTGCCGAGCAACAGATTGATGATTATGAGCCAATGAAGTTTGAATTCCCTGATGAAGACATCATGTTCCTCAAGATGAAAGACTGTGAAGAGCCAGTTGTTGAGGAGGGACCTGATCCAAACGAAAAGTGGACTTTGTTGTTTGATGGGGCTGTCAATGCTAGAGGTAGTGGAATTGGCGCTGTCATTACTACTCCGAAGGGTGCCCACATGCCTTTCACCGCTCGTTTGACTTTTGAGTGCACAAATAATGAAGCTGAGTACAAGGCCTGTATCTTGGGCATTGAGCAAGCCATTGATCTGAGAATCAAGACTCTGGACATCTTCGGTGATTCAGCTCTAGTGATCAATCAAGTGAATGGTGATTGGAATACTCTCCAGCCCACTCTGGTCCCCTACAGAGATTACACGAGAAGACTTTTGACTTTCTTCACAACGGTAAAATTGTATCATATACCTCGTGATGAGAACCAGATGGCAGACGCACTTGCTACTCTATCCTCCATGATCAAGGTAATTCGTTGGAACCATGCTCCCAGGATCGATGTGATGCGCCTTGACAGGGCCGCGTATGTGTTTGCTGCTGAACTGGTAGTCGATGACAAGCCCTGGTATCACGATATCAAGTGCTTTCTGAAGAATCAAGAGTACCCTGCAGGGGCATCCAACAATGACAGAAAGACTTTGAGAAGATTGGCAGGCAGTTTCTTCTTGAACAAAGACGATGTGCTGTATAAGAGGAACTTCGACATGGTTTTGCTCAGATGCGTGGACAGACACGAGGCGGACATGTTAATGCAGGAAGTTCATGAAGGTTCCTTCGGTACTCATGCCGGCGGACATGCAATGGCTAAGAAATTGTTGAGAGCGGGTTATTATTGGATGACCATGGAATCAGATTGTTTCAAGTATGCTCGGAAGTGTCATAAGTGCCAGATTTATGCTGATAAGGTGCATGTACCGCCGAATCCTCTGAATGTGATGTCTTCGCCGTGGCCGTTTGCCATGTAGGGCATTGACATGATTGGAAAGATTGAGCCGACTGCTTCCAATGGGCATCGCTTCATCCTTGTTGCCATCGACTATTTCACCAAGTGGGTCGAGGCAGCGTCGTTCGCGAATGTCACCAGACATGTGGTTGCCCGTTTCATCAAGAAAGAAATCATTTGTCGCTATGGGATTCCCGAAAGAATCATTACTGATAATGGTTCTAATCTCAACAACAAAATGATGAAGGAGTTGTGTCAGAACTTCAACATTCAGCATCACAACTCTTCCCCTTACCGCCCTAAGATGAACGGCGCTGTTGAGGCGGCAAATAAGAACATAAAGAAGATTGTGCAGAAGATGGTCGTCACGTACAGAGATTGGCATGAGATGCTACCTTTCGCCTTGCATGGGTACCGTACTTCAGTACGTACATCGACCGGGGCAACCCCCTACTCCCTTGTGTATGGTATGGAAGCAGTCCTACCTGTTGAAGTGGAGATCCCTTCTCTAAGAGTCTTGTTGGATATCAAGCTAGACGAAGCTGAATGGATTCGGACAAGGTTCAATGAGTTGATTCTTATCGAAGAGAAGCGAATGGCAGCCATTTGTCATGGGCAGTTGTATCAGAGTCGGATGAAGAGAGCCTTTGATCAGAAAGTGCGTCCTCGTTGTTTCCAAGTCGGAGATTTAGTTTTGAAAAGGATCCTTCCTCCTCAGACAGATCGCAGGGGCAAGTGGACTCCTAACTATGATGGACCGTATATCGTCACCAAGGTTTTTGATGGTGGGGCTTTAATGCTTGCAACTATGGATGGTGAAAACTTCACTTCCCCTGTGAACTCAGACGCAGTTAAAAAATACTTCGCATAAAATAGACCCGCTGGACAGTAAAAAGAGTAGTCCAGGCAAAAATGGGCATCCCGACGAACCAAGAAAATGAAAAGGTTCGGGAAAAAATTAGGGATTAAAAATGAAAAGATCGTACACCCGGTAAGTTGAAAACCTGAAAAGGCAACTTAGGCAAAAATGGGTATCCCGGTGGATTAAAAACCCGAAAAGGGCGATCCAGGCAAAAGTTAGGGATTAAGCGAATGACTGCGTTCTGAGTAGTTCTAAATCTCATCTCGTGCCAATGGCTAGAAATTTTTGAAGGATAGGAAACAGTCCAATCACTCTTTCAGAAGGCTGATTATCTGGAGGATCTTGAAGACGAGCAAGTCATAGCAGAATTGGAACCCAATAGAAATCCATTTCACATTGCCATTAGATTAATTTCTGTTTTTATCTATTGTGCGATTACCTCTTTCCAGGGATTGCTTCTTAATGTAAATGCCTATTCAGAGGCCATTCAATCAATAAAATCATGTTATTCAGTATATCTCTGTTTTCATTTTCATTTTACTGTTTTGTTTGCAAAAATGACGTCCGAATTTTTGATAAACATTGCATCATGACACATAAGGGCTTTACAGGTACATGCTTAATAAACATTTAAAATTGCTGTAAATTTTAAGTGCTTTGGATCGTCTATTCAGAACAGATACCCTCGGGGCATTTCCTTAAAATTCCCTGCAGATGATCGTGAATATCTTCCCCAGTGAAGTCGCCAACAGACGAATCTGGTGTCTTATCCCTGCAGAGTTGATCAGAGCGTTGGATTTTTCAATCCCCAGCAGTTTCTCACCACCGTACTTCCCCAAGTGGTTGTTTCAAGACATACACTCCCCAGTAGAGTTGACAGTGTCAGACTATATATCCCCAGCGGAGTTGACAGTGCCAAACTGTATCTTCCCAGCAGAAGTGGTTGCTCCTTAGAGTTTGATGCCAGATCGATAATCCCAATGCCAGATCCATGGTTTCTTTCCCTGAAGTAGAACCTCGGTACCGTATCAGTGTTTGCTCCCCCTGCTGAGTCATCTCTCGTAAACCGTGGTTGCCAGAACCATTGTAGCTTTCCTCAGCAGCAGGCTTCCAATGCCATTCTTTCCCCGATCAGAGTCTCGGTATGGCCAGAACACCGCATGGCTAGTCATCTCCCCACAGAGTTCTTTGCGCTGTGCATCTCCAACAGCCTTGCCAGGGTCCAGAAGATGGTGATCATTTCTCCAGCAGATCCCTTGCCTCAGCTTGGCATTCTACCCAGCATTTCGCATCCCTGCATGTAGAATCATATTGCATTGCATCCTTCCAAATCGCGTAGCATTTCCATTTTCATGGAGCATTACGCCATTGAAAGATTCAAACATACACATGTAAGCATAAAACATTCTCGGTATCCCAAGTGATAAGCTAGAAGTTGTTTCCAGTAATCAGACTGAAGATTGTTCATGACTTACCTTTGTTGTCCCCAGCAAGTGTCATTGGCCCATGCGCCGCCTCTATCATCATTCTCTATTTCTGCCAATGCTGACAGGCATGAAGTTTTACCGGTATCCAGACCGAAGTGGCATTCAGGCCAGTTTTCCGGTATCCAGACCGAAGTGGCATTCAGGCCAGTTTTCCCGGTATCCAGACCGAAGTGGCATTCAGGCCAGTGTTCCGATGTTCAGATCGAAGAAGTTTCTGACGTTCAGGTCGATGCAACTTGTGGCATTCAGGCCAGTTTTCCCGGTATCCAGACCGAAGTGGCATTCAGGCCAGTGTTCCGATGTTCAGATCGAAGAAGTTTCCGACGTTCAGGTCGATGCAACTTGTGGCATTCAGGCCAGTTTTCCCGGTATCCAGACCGAAGTGGCATTCAGACCAATTTTCCGGTATCCAGACCGAAGTGGCATTCAGGCCAGTTTTCCGGTAACCAGACCGAAGTGGCATTCAGGCCAGTGTTCCGATGTTCAGATCGAAGAAGTTTCCGACGTTCAGGTCGATGCAACTTGTGGCATTCAGGCCAGTTTTCCGGTATCCAGACCGAAGTGGCATTCAGGCCAATTTTCCGATATTCAGATCGAAGTGGCATTCAGGCCAATTTTCCGATGTTCAGATCGAAGAAGGTTCCGACGTTCAGGTCGACGCGACTTGTGGCATTCAGGCCCATTTTCCGATGTTCAGATCGAAATCCTTTCCAGTATTCAGACTGATGAGCGGCATTCAAGCCATGGTTATTTCTGTGTTACCATTTATTTTGGTATCCAGTTTAACATTCTTTTTCGATATTCAAACTGACTCTCACCGTACCAGACTAATTCTTCTTTCAAGACCACCTCTTTCCTGATTCTGACAGACATTGTTACTTCACTTCACTTCAGTGCAAATTTTTGGGCTTTTATTGTATTCAATCCCTTGATACCTCGAAAGTACGAAAGCAACTGCCATCTTCTTTCCGGGTCTCCAGTTGATTGAATAGGGGCAGCTGTAATACCCCAAAATTTACCCTTCATTTTTCCTGGAAAAAAAATAATTAATTAATTAATTAATTAAATAAATAAAATAAATAAATAAAATATAACAAATTATTTTGGACTTGGGTCTCCCTCATTTGAGCCCATTACCCACGAAAATCAGTGTGGATGAAACCTCCACTATTGAATAGCCCTTGCTTGTTGAAAGTACCAGAAGAAAAACCTATGCCAGCCCGAGATTCGTTGTCTTCTAACTCAATCATTTTTCCTAAACCAGTGGTTGCACCACGCTCAATGGCCAACTTTGCATCTTTGTAGGAAGCAAATGAAGGAGTTCTCTTCTCAATAGGCTCAGTTATAGATAAAGCTTGGAAAGGAGTTCCAATTTCAACCTCAGCATCTATATAAGAGAAGGAAGACAAATGGCTAACCAGGAGAGCCCTTTCTCCCCCTACCACCACCAGCTTCTTGTTCTTCACAAATTTCAGTTTCTGGTGTAGGGTGGACGTCACGGCGCCTGCCTCGTGAATCCATGGCCTGCCTAAGAGACAACTATAGGATGGGTGAATGTCCATAACCTGGAAGGTAATCTGAAAATCACTTGGTCCGATCTTGATTGGGAGATCAACTTCCCCAATCACAGTTTTGCGAGACCCATCGAAAGCCTTCGCAACTACTCCACTCTGCCTCATGGGAGATCCTTGATATGATAGCTTTGAGAGAGTGGACTTTGGCAATACGTTCAATGATGATCCAGTGTCCACCAGTACATTGGATATGGCGTCGTCTCTACAACTCATAGATATGTGTAAAGCCAAGTTGTGGTCTCTTCCCTCCTCAGGGAGATCAGAGTCACAAAAGCTCAGGTTGTTACAAGCAGTAATATTTGCAAAAATGCTATCGAATTGCTCCAAAGTGACATCGTGATCCACATATGCCACATCCAACACCTTCTGCAGAGCCTCTCGGTGTGGTTCTGAATTTAAGAGTAAGGATAACACAAATATTTTGGATGGCGTTTGTAGAAGTTGGTCTACGACATTGTACTCACTTTTCTTGATGAGCCTCAGCATCTCGTCACAGTCTTCTTTCACATTGCCACTCGGGCCAACAGAAGTAGGAGTTTTCAGTACGAAGGAGGGCTTAACAACAAGTGCCGGATTCGGAGAATTCACAGCGTTCCCAATCGGGCGTTCAACAAAATCAGCATTAATTTGAGGCTTCAGCGGCGCTGAAAACACACGGCCACTACGGGTCAAACCGCTAACATCGGCAATATTCACAACAGAAGAAAAGGGCAAGGACACCTCTTTCCCATTCTCTACTGCTACGGTGTTGTAGCGATAGAGAACTGCTTTTTCAGAAGAGTAAGGCATAGGACCAGCAGGCTTAATGATCAGAGCGGGAGAAGCCTTCTGCTTGCTACCATTGTACTTGATGATAACAGGCTCGGGTATCCGGAACACTGAGGATATCACATTGACCTCAGGCTCATTTTCATCAATACTCATGTTTTGAAGGATCTCAATGACTCCTTCATCCAACATTTCCTGAACATCCTTGCGCACCTGGCAACAACCCAATCGGTTAACAGAGCAGACTCGGCATCTATCATGTTCATGCTCGTAATGAATGTAGTCACATAGAAAACGATGCATTTGGACCAGAGATTGTTGGATATGACTGACATACTTGACTTTGTATTTGCCAGGGAACCCCTGGACCATGTTAACAGATTTCCCATGCTCGGGCAATGGGTTCTTCTTCACATTAGGATCTACGTCCTCAAAACACAGAATTCCACACCTCAGAAGGTCCTGAACCTTGGTCTTCAAAGGGTAACAATTCTCCACGTCGTGGCCGGGAGCACCAGAATGGTAAACATAATATAACTCGGGCTTATACCACCATTGGGGGTTAGCAGGTATAGCCGGTGGGTCTCTCGGAGTAATCAACTTCCTCTCTATCAAAGAGGGATATAACTCTGCGTACGTCATAAGAATAGGATCGAAGGTGACCCTTTTCCTCTCGTAACTTGTATTGGTCTGATTACTGTTTCGAGGCTGGTAGGCCTGCTGTTGCGGACGGAGCTGTTGTTGCTGATATTGTTGATTGTCTCTGAAAATAGGTGCTATATGAGCCACCTGGTGCTGGTTACCGGAGGGACGCTCGGTCTTCCTCATCATAGAGGGTCTTTTTGGTATCTCATGGGAGGTCACAACATGTGCCTCTCCATCTTTCTTCTTTGCAAACGCCCTATAACGTTTGGCAGAAGAGCCTTCTTCTCTGGTTAACCGTCCTTCACGGACCCCTTCTTCTAGACGCATCCCCATATTTATCATCTCGGTGAAGTCAGAATGAGCGCTAGCAATCATCCGCTCATAATAAAAAGAACTTAAAGTCTTCAAAAAGATCTTAGTCATTTCTTTCTCTTCTAGCGGAGGCACGATCTGTGCTGCCACCTCTCGCCACCTCTGGGCATACTCCTTAAATGTTTCTTTATCCTTTTGGGACATGGCTCTCAATTGATCTTTATCGGGGGCCATATCCACGTTGTACTTGTACTGCTTGACGAAGGCCTCGCCAAGATCATTGAAGGATCGAATGTTCGCGTTGTTTAAACCCATGTACCAACGCAAAGGGGCACCGGACAGACTGTCCTGAAAGTAGTGGATGAGTAGTTGGTCATTATCGGTTTGAGTTGACATCTTCCTGGCATACATGACCAGGTGGCTGAGAGGACAAGTATTTCCTTTGTACTTTTCAAAGTCAGGGACCTTGAATTTCACAGGGATCTTCACATTTGGAACCAAGCAGAGTTCGGCAGCAGACTTGCCGAAAAGATCCTTCCCTCTGAGAGTTTTGAATTCCTTGCGAAGCTCAAGAAACTGATCGTTCATAGCATACATCTTCTCATAAACATCTGGACCCTCAGACGGCTCAGAATGATAGATGGTGTCGTCTACCCTGGGCAAAGTATGCACGACAGGAGGAGGAACAACAAGGACCGGGCTAGATGCCGGCATAGAAGCAAAGGCTGGAACAAGACCCTCAGGCATGAAATTGGGAGGCATCCCCCACGGGAACCCGGTTGGCATGGCTGTCGGAACAAAGTGCGTACTGGCAGCGGGCACAGTAGAGGAGACAATCTCGGAGATAACTGTCCTCTGGGGAGGAGTTGAGGGTGTCGGAGAAGACTGGCTCTAGGCAGCCATGAATGACTCCATTAGGGCAGTCAATCTGGCCACTTCCTCTTTCAGCTCACGGTTCTCTTGCTCTAAGTGATCCATTAGTCTTGAAATATTGGCTCTAGTGTAGTACCGGTGAGTCAGCTTGTCTTCAAAATAAATGAAGGACATAGAGTTAGACCACAGGGCAAGGGACCGGAAACAAAACCTGCTTATGCATATGATGCATGCAGTGCTTGTGCATATGATTTGTTTTTTATTTCAAAGGAACTTTAGAGTTTTATTTGCAAATCCTGGAAATATTAAGCATTTTATCACATATGGAAATATCTCATCAAATAATATCAGGGAAAAGAAGTGCAGCATCGTCAATCATATACAAGAGAAAAGGAAAATAATCATCCTATGGATCCCTAGAAACAATCATCTAAAGCTCGGGACACAGGAAGATAAGATGCGCGAAGCCTCTTCACCTCCCTCTCGTAGGCTGCCTCCATATCGGCCTTCTCTTTGGCGAGTCGATCATACTTCCTCTTCCAGAACTTAGAAGACTAAGGGAGTAGAGAAGTCCATACATCATCAGGGTCATCAGTAACCTGATGCTCAAGAAACTCAATCAACGCATCCTTCTCCTTAATCTGCTGAAGCAACTCTTCACGTTCACGGATCCAGGCACGTGAACGGTCTTCGTCTCTCAACTCCTCTACTCCTTGATTAGGGAGGGTTGAAGGCCCAGCCATAATCATAGGTGTAGGTCTCGGATACTCGTAAGGCATGAGATACTCAGACACCCTCTTCCTAACCCAAACAGTGTAAGGCTCCAAAGCGATGCAATTCTTAGGACCCAACTCTTTCCTTCCTTTCCTATGAATCTTGCGCCAAGCGCGGACCATCCTAGCTTTCAAGCCTTGGGGATCTTTACCATCCTGAAAGAATACACCCTCTAACAGAATGTTATTGGGTTTATCCTTTAGGGGGAACCCAAGCTGCCGACGTGCCAAAACAGGATTGTAGTTAATCCCACGACATGTACCAAGAAGAGGTACATTGGAGAATTCGCCACAAGAGTCAATAATCTACACACCATCATACACACGGTTATACCAAGAGATATCATCATTAGTGAGAGACATGAGTCTCGTGGACCACTGTAGACATCCCTTATTCTCCTTGAAGGCGACCGTCTGCGGTAAGTGAGAAATAAACCACTTATACAACAGAGGAAAACAACACACAATGGCGCCACCACCCTTTTCATTCCTCATATGCAAAGAGAAATAGGTATCGCCCAACAGAGTCGGAACGGGATTAAGAGTAGAGAAAATCCTAATAGCGTTCACATCCACAAACTTGTCGATGTTGGGGAATAATACTAGCCCATAGATGAGAAGTACAAATATGGCCTCAAAGGCGTCCTCACTCATGGCCTTCCCATATATAGTAGCTTGAGCAATGAGGAACTCAGAAGGGAGACCTTGAATTCCACCTTTGGTAGTCATATGAGCATCAACCAGAGATTCATCTATCTGTAACATGTCTGCTATCTCTTGAGAAGTAGGAACCCTTTCCAAGCCACTGAACGGCAACTGATCCAGAACAGGTATACCCACAAGATAAGCATACTCCTCAAGTGTAGGCAAAAGCTGAAAGTCCGGAAAAGTGAAGCAACGGTACAAAGGATCGTAAAACTGCACCAATACACTCATCAATCCTTCGTCCACCTGAGTAGTCAGAAGAGGAAGAAGCTTCCCGAAACGAGCCTTGAAACCCAAGGGATCTAATACATAAGATGTCAAATTCCTTAACTCTTGCAAGTCTGCTTGTCTGAAACTGTACTTCTTTGTATTCCTTCTTTGTCTTTCCATGTCTGAAAATTTTGCAAATAGACCTCTTAAGTTCCTTGAAAATTTAATTATTATTTTGATGATATGAATGCAAATGGGTGCATGAATGCAACAATCACACTCAAGGATCAAGCAAAGCACACCAAACAAAGGTCATGGGATGGATCATGGCATCTTTAATATCAACCATCGATTTTGGTGGATTATGGTTTACACCTTATGAACACCCAAGTTCCATTGATATTAAGGATACCTGAACGGATCAACCATGAATCAAGGGTTTGTTGCAAGTCACGAGCATGGAGTTTAGGTTAAGAACCACCCAAAGGGAATGTACTAAGGTTTAAACCTGCCAAACATGTTCTACTAGAGGTTCCCATAGTCATCATCCCATCTTTTGGATAATATCGGAGAAACGACTACTCGTATTCCAAAAATATTCTCAAGAGAGACTCTTATGAGTGTAGTATCGCGTAACAATCGTATCAAATCTTACACTTGAATGACCTTCGCACTACATCCTAAGCATAGGTCAAGATGGGTTTGGTAAACTAAGGTCCTTGGCTTCTAAGGTCTATATTGGAAAAGTAATGTCTAACCACAACTTACTTGTGTGACATTATTGATCCCGACATAACCTCCACCAAGTGAATGGACTTGCAAGTCAACTTGCTAAGGAATAACTCCACACAAGTCGACAAGACTATGCCATTCTCCTATCCTAAGTGCACTCGAGTTCGGGTATAGAACTCATCTCACAAAGATCACCAAGCACACAAAGAATTAATATTCAAACAATTCAATCATTACATACAATACAGTAATCCCAAATTGCACAAAAATATGTCACAAAAAAATAAATAAATATATAATACAATACAACTAATATGAAAAGTAGGCAAAACCCACTAGGATATTCATTCTCCCCAGCAGAGTCGCCATTTTTCTGTAGCGGGGTATTCGTTACCATTAGAGATATTGACTAAATCCAAGGTAAATCATACAAGTCGAGTCGCCACCGCACTTCTATTTATCCAAAGGAATGGTTAGAAAGCGAATAAAAACCTAAAAGTTTTATCGAATCAAAAACTAGTAAAAATGTCAGAGATCTGGGTAAGGGGGTTGGTTATGCAATGGGAAGGTGTTAGGCACCCAAAACATCCTAGGTACTCCTAGGGAGCCCTTTTCACACTTGTTGCAAAGGTTATTATTTTTGTGAAAATTGTATTTGTGCAAACATGATTGAAGAGATGAGAAAAGAATATACAAGTTTATTTACATTTTGTGTTTGAATGGGTGAACCCATTGCCTACGTACCATCTTTAAAAAGATTAGGATCAAAACCTCGTAGTTCGGGGTAAAAAAATTCAAAAAAAGAAGTTGGTGAATTGATTGGTCCAAAAACCTTAAGGTCTTTTGTTATCAAAGGGAGAAAACTCAACCTAAAACCACAAATCCACCATGTGAGGATAGCTTCAACATGCTAGTGAGGGGTTAACCCTATAATAAGCATGGAAGACTCATTGTCCATCACTAAGGATAAAGGTGAGTATTATATCTACCTCAAGGATAATTCAAACCTAATAGCTAATGGTTATAAAAAAATGGTTTGATTAAGAAGGTGGCCATTGAAACCACAAAAAGTATTTGAATGGGTTATATTTACCAATTAAAAGTATTTACAAAAATATGGTTAAAGTGGATTAAAAGGTTCAATTCAGAATAAGTGTTATGAAAAATAAGTTTTGAAAATCAAAAGCATAAGGCTTAGGTTTCTAATGTTGAAAACAAAAGTTATTGTTTGCACAAAAAGTTTTGGCTTGGGTTAGAATGGGAAAGAAAGGGTTAAATTCCTAAACATACAAGAGATAAGGGAAAAGAAAATAAAACCACATTAGGAGTTCCCCTCTTGAGATCATATTGATGATCCAAGTAGCTCCCATCCTTTGGAATAAGCAGTCACAAACAAATATCTCAGGCCATTAAGCACAGGTAATCGGAATAAACCTCCAGGGGGTATCCCACAAATAAAGTGGAACACCAGACCATCTCTGCAAGAGTCATGTGAGCCCTCACAAAAAAACTCAACAAACAGGTTAGAGAAACAAGATAGGGTAATCAAGAGTTGCCCCCAAATCAAAATGTAACCACATGAATCATGCCATTAAAATTCACAAAAAAGCTCACAAAAAGCAACCAAGGGCAGGAGGCCTAAACCTCTTGTCAAACACATACATTAAAAGGGTATCAAAAAATTTCAGGTTGAAAGTATAAAGTAGTGGAAATAGGGCATACCTGATTTGGGAGGATCGATTGAAATTTAGTTGCACCCGTGAGGTTTGCAGAGCAATCTGAGGGTTTATATGAGAGGGAATTGGTTCTTTGCCGATGAGTTCCCTTCAGCCTCTGGAGGTCGCTCTGAACTCTGTTAGCTCTTCTCTCACTTTCTTTTTCCTGCCAGGGTAATAGGAATGACCTCCTTTTGTTTCACTGAAACTCTGAATTTATAACCTGGTTTTTGTGGACCTGTGGGCTCAAATGAGAGAGGTCCAAGTCCAAATTTTTTTTTTGTTCTATTTTATTTATTTATTTATTTTTCGTTTTTTTTTTTTTTTTTTTTTTAGTAAACAAAAGTAAGAGAAACAATGATGTATAATTCAAGCATGCTTGGTGATCTCAAACCAATCACAAGGAGTCCCACCCAAAGGCAAAGGAAACCAAGATGCTCATGATCCTTGAGGCTATACAAATGCAATATTATGATGCCATGAGGGATCTTAGGGTCAAAATTGGGGTCTTACACCTAGATCAGAAGTAAACTGATCCAAGTAACCACCATCAAGACTATGATGTTTTCTTCTTTTCGTACACACCAAGGCTGAACATGTTTCTTGCCAGGAAACCTTTTCAGAGATCATATGCTTTTGCTGCCACCAAAGTGATAGATCATAAACCAATGTACTAACCTTCCTGTGATTCTGCACAGGGTCTAGAAGACGAGATGTTCCAACATCTTTTAAAAACATCAGTTATCTTGAGCTCCAAGGATAATCAATTAAGTACTTGTACTTGGCACAAGTAGACATTGATCTTAAATCCTTTCCCAATTTTCCTTTCAGATACTTCCACCATAAGAATACTTTGAGAATACTCTTCTTGTGTCAACATCTTCTGCTTGCAAGCACCTCAACAGTTTTGAGAATCTTCCCAGATTAGATTCACCCTTAGGAATGAGAGGGATGAATCCTACCTTGCAAATGTGTCACACAACAACCAGAACCCATGTGACACAGGTCAACAGCCAACCAGACCCTAGGCTGACCAAACGTGGGGAGGTTAACCAAAACTTCCCCTCAAATTAACAATCATGGAAACTTCACACCAAAATCCATGCATTGTACACAAATGTCTCAACATGACATACATCACCCCTATCGGTGGCAACTAACTCTATGAGTTATACCTATACATACTCCAATCACACCAATCAGACTCCAGCTGACCATAA
Source organism: Lathyrus oleraceus (assembly GCF_024323335.1). Classification (NCBI taxonomy): domain Eukaryota; kingdom Viridiplantae; phylum Streptophyta; class Magnoliopsida; order Fabales; family Fabaceae; genus Lathyrus; species Lathyrus oleraceus. The sequence goes on along the minus strand of NC_066579.1, from coordinate 137,715,097 downwards.
GAACTGGTGAAAGAAAACAACACCCGTCAATAATAGATATGCATTGCCAGAGCATACTACTTCAACCAATCTCTGAATCTTCATATTCTCACTCCTTGAAAGAACTGTCACTTCTGAGCGTGGTGTTCGAATAACTAGGTTCATGGTCCCAATCCTCTTAAATGACATATCAATCAGGTTACCCCATTATTGACTTCTAACGTCCAGGGGACTTGTCTTCCAACACAACATAGTACTTCAGGGAACAACTATCCAATCCTGATCAATCTATAGGAATAAGATAGACAGCAGGAAATAGTGTAGCACCTCAAATTTGCACCTATCATTATGCATACATTTTCACATTAGGTCATAGCATATCATGGTCCATTGCATAGCATTTGCATTGTCCCATTTGCCTCAAGTGCAAGCCAATCAAGGAATTAGGTCAAACTGATCAGGAGATCAGTCAACCAAGCAAGCAAAGGAATTTCTCATTGAACCAAGGCCTTAGGGTTTGTCTAACAAACTCACATGACTTGGAGGTCTATTTGAAGTGTTCATGTCAAGGGTTGAAGGCTTGGAGATCATCAGTTCATACACAGACAGTCAAAAACCCTAAAAAGTCAACAGTCGGTCAAAGCAGTGGATGGTGGCCATTCTTGTGGAATTTGGGCACCATGATCAATAATCAAGAGTTCATACAACTTGGGATATCATTTGAAGTCAAATTATCAAGGAATTAGGGTTTGGAAGTCATCAGTCAATGCACAATCAGTCAGAAACCCTAAAAGTCAACTATTGGTCAACTGTCCATTTAATCAGTGATTTGATGATTGGAATTGGTTTGTGAGAGTTCATTCATGGCCAAATAGTCCTCATATAACATGTCAAACACCATCATGGAAGAATTTGAAGCCAAATCAGAAATTTCCAAAAATGGAAACTGGACCTGTAACTGAAACTTACCAAAAATGGAAAGTCTTGATCCTCCAACTTACATCATGATACAAGCTTCAAATGAATTTTTGCCCAACATGAAAGTTGAAGATCTTGTTCTCCCATTTCCAAAAAGTCCAAGAACTCTCAACTCCCATGTGTGGTTGGCAAGTTATGATCGAATCGATTTCAGAAAATCTTGAACTTCAAAGGGCCATATCTCTCAAACCATTTGGCCAATTTTGGTGGGGTTTTTTCCTACAAGTCACATTTGATACCCTCTTTCCAAAAATATAAATTTCATGTGCCAAAACTTCACCAATCAAAATGGCATTTTTTGACTTATCTCATTTAAATGCAAGTTTGACCAATGTTTGACTTTTTGATATAAACATTTTTCTAACATTTGGCCAATTGGAACAGCTCAAAAATATCATTTAAAACATGTTTGCCAAGTCAAATTATGCAGTACATGAGGCCATTACTTAGTTGCTTGAAATTTGGAAAAAGTACAAGTTTCACTATGCTACTCCATACTCCCATGAACCTTGCCATGCTTGGTACTTCTAGCAGCATTCTTGATCATTTTTCTGTCAGTTTGAAGCCTCAATTTGCAGCCAAAAAACCAGCAAAACAAAGGCCATGCTTGCTTGCTTGAAATTGGGCAAAAAGGACACTTTCATCCATACTTCCATGGCCATGCTTTGTACTCACACATAGCAGTTTTGTGCACCATTTTTTCTGTCAAAAAACCAATCCCAATAGCAGACATGAACCACATTGGACAGCACAAAAAAACCAGAAAAAACTTCATTCATAAAAAATCACTTTGGCCATTTTCCAAAAAAAAACTCCAAAGAGAAGGCTTTGCTCAACACCATATTCTCCATCATTTTTCTGTCATGAGAAGCACCAATTGCAGTCACAAATCCTTTGGCCTAGGCAGAAAAACCATTGATCACTCACCCTAAAAACCTTCATTTTATGCATTTTCAAAAATCTGTCCAAAACTTCAAAAAGAGAGAAGACTTGCCTTGATTTCTTTTGTTCCAATATACATAAACTTTCTGGAGTTGAATTGAAGCTAACAAACCACCATTTTCGAGCTGTGTTCTTTAAACTTTCGCATTGAGCCTTTCCATGACAGTTGGGATTTTGAGAAGAACCAAGCATCATTGAACTCCATTTCTTCGTCCATGCGTCTCCTGGAGTACTAAGGAAATTCTGTTTTTACCTTTCAAGGCCAAAAGACCACAAACTCATCACTGCCATAGCCAAAGCTTCAAAAAAGGTTAGAATTCGCGTGGCTCAGTTTTGGTTTTTAAGCACACAATCATGAAGTTCCTTTCACCCTGATTCTATTGATATAAATTTTGTGGAAAATGGTTGCATATTGAGAGAAATACATGGATTTAAAGTTTCACACTCAAATATGTTTTTGTTTGGTTCTTGGTTGTTAGCTTGATTTAGTGAACATGAAGGTTGGATTATTAATGTACATGATGAGATGTACACATTGATATGTTTATTCTTGAATTTAAAAAAAAAAAAAAAAAAAAAATTTTGACCTGGGAATTTTGCATTCTACTGTAAGTATTTTTTTGCTGCTGCCATTTGATGCTGGGAATTACTTTCGTTACTGTAGCTAAGCCATTACACAATAAGCCAAATAAATGCCAAAAGGCCTGGGGCGAGGGGGATTCAAACCCCAGACCTTTGCTTCAAATACCAAGTGTTTTACCACTGGGGCGCAATGCCAATTCATTTATTTAACGCCTTCTAAAATATATATTAAAACAAGAGCGCTGCCATGCCGTCCTGCTATTGGCCATGTTGGCGCGTTGACCGGGGCGTTGACCCCCCATTGTTTCTTTATTTATTCCATTAATCATTTTGTTTTGTAATGTTTGTTTCATTTGCCATGCCTAACTTACAAAAATCATAACTTGTTCATTTTTAATCCAAATTTAATGGGATTTTTTGTGTTGTGTTCATCATGATCTCTACTTTTTTATCATTATTTTTCCAGAATTTTTTTGATGGATGGTTTTTAAATGGGGCTAGGGTTTGTGACATGTGACCAATTCTTGTACACTTTGCCAAAACATTTGTGAAATGATGAGAATGTATCCAATGGCTCCCAAATTTTTTGTGCTTAAACTAGACACACTCATGGTGATTTTGGTGTAGAGTTTGTGAATTTATCATTGCTGGTTTGTGAGATATGATTTTTTGAATTAGGGTGTGACAATTTGTGTCACACCATTGATGTCCAACTTCATGATTTTCATTACCATGCTTCTTGACCTCCAATTGATCTGATTTTTTGCATGAACCTACTTTTGTATGTCTAGTTTACATGTGAATTTTCTTGGAATTATTTGTGGCATTTCCTAATTGTTTGAGATTTTCTCCCCTGCCTAGTCAATTGTTGACTTTGTGTGACACATGTTCCCATTTCATTTGTGAAATTCTCATACTTTATTAGATGGTCATGAAATTTTACATGAGATAATTAGACATCCTCATCTTTGCCATGGTTTTAGTCCCATTCATTTATCATACACCATTCTTGACTTATGATTTTTCTAAGTTGATGCATGTTTGGTTGACTTCTTTGAGCATGTTCAAAATTGCTTTGACTTTCTGATTTTCATTGACTGCCTTCCACTTGTCCAAATGGGATGAAATTTGACATGCTTATCATGCTATGTGTTAGTTTTGATCATGATTTATTTGGTGATTTTTGGAAAATGTTTAGATTGCTTTTGAGTTAAGTCTTGCTGTTGACTTCTATGAGCTTCTGTTTGCCATGTTTTGACCTAAATGGTTCATGAAATGATGATGATGATTGATATGAATGTGAACCCAATTGGTTTTGTTTCCTAATTGTTTGAACATGATTTTGGATACTTGCCCCTTTCTGTTTTAACTTTCTCATTTACTTTTGACCCTAGGCTTGTCCTAGTGGTCCTGTTACTCACCTTTGAGCTTGTGTTTTCAGGTTGACCATCAAATGGCCATTAAGACCAATTCTTTTGATTGAGCTTACTCAAGTATCATTGCCTAACCTCTTTGTTTTGTAGGTGGCTTGGCTCACATGCCATAAGCCTTGTGCCTTGCACATCCTTGTGCCCCCTAATTGACTGTTGGTGTCTGTTTCTGTTTGTTTTGTTTGAAGTTGCATACTAACATCTGCTTGACTGTTTCAGGTGCTTTAGTTGCTTAGTTCCTTGTGAACTTTTTGCTTTACTTTGCTTGTATAAGCAATTTGCATTGAGGTATGTCTCTTCTACTTCATGTAGTCTGGAAGACCTGGCCTGTTACTTGGCCAGGCAACTGTCTGAAGTCCTCCTTAAGAGGCAATGTTTGTGGATGTTTAATTTTGTCCTTGCATAGAGTCAAAGTCCTCCTAAGTGAAGAGGCAATTGGTGGAAGGTAGGGATATGCAATCTATCCCCCACTATTCAGTGTGTCATCCGCTTTGCTCACACCACTGTGTTGATGCATTGCAGATACAAACCCAAGATCTTGTACAATTGCACAGTTGAGTCAGTTTCAAATGTGTAGAAGGGTTCCCACTTTCTGAACCCACACATTCCTGTCTTGAGCTCTCCCTGGCCAGGGATAAGAGCTGTGAGGTCTCATCCTCACTTCATCCTTTCATCTGCTTCACCTTAGCCCCTCAATGGCAAGGTTAAGAGCACCCTTACCCCATTCCAGTTGGCCCTAGTGCCTAACCCTTGATGTTTGAGCCCCCTTGTTGGTGTGTTTATTTCATGCTGTAGGTGCTTCATGTGATTGCCTGCTTGCTTTGCCTCTTTAGGTTTAGCTTAGACTTGCCCTTGTGCAAGATAGGTTGTGCTTGACTTGCCCTTGTGCAAAGTCAAGTCTGTGTGGCTTGCTCCCTGTGTGAGCCATGTTTAGAGTTGTTTGGCCGAACTACGGCAACTCTGATTCTCATGTTCAGGTGAGATACGTAGGCACTAGACGCGATGTCTTGTCGAGTTTGACTAACCACTAACACTAACAATTTTCTCTCACCCCTGTTGTAATTGAGATATCCCCTTTCTCTTGCCCTAGTTGCAATCGAGACCTTGCTCTTTCCTGTGTCTGTTCAGGATAGGTTGGCCCTTGTGCCATTTAGCTAGAAACCTTAACTTAGGGATGATCTTGCATGATAACATCTAGGCTCGAGTCGTAGTCTCCCTAGTTGTGTCTCCCTCTGTTATCTGGTTAGGCTAGATCCTTATCCCTGCGTAGGGGAACTACATCGCCCTGATCTTCATACCAGATGAAGTATGTAGGCAGGAGATTGAGCTGATCTCTCCGGGCGCCCTTTCTTTTCTTTTGTGTGTGTTGTCTGACCTATGTTAGGCTCGAGTCCCTGACTCCTTAGCATGTGCTGTCTGTCTGTTTGTGTGTGTGTGCTTAACAGTTGTAGGCTGAGTCCCCGACTCCCTATCAACCTGTTGTGTTGTTGTGTGCTTGGAAGCCGATGTAAGTCCATCGAGTGGCATTTGGGTTCCAGTGTGCGTGTGTTTGGTTCGGATGCTGATGTAAGTCCAGTGATTGGCAGTCGGGCTCCACGTTTTCCTGTGTGTGTCTTGTTTGTTTGTGTGCGTGTCAGCCGAGCTACGAATGCTCTGATTCTTCTCTCGTCCGAGAAGATACGTATGCATAGGATGCGACATCCTAGCGAGCATGTGTTGTTTCCCCAGTCCGAACTACTTCGACTCTGATGTCTATGCCTGATAGACTAAGTAGGCCCAGGATGTGACATCCTGCCGAGTCAGTCTCAGTCAGTTTCTTTTGTCTCTTTTCAGCCAGTGTGTGTGAGTGTGAGCAGTGTTTAGCAACCAATTTATCCTTCCTTTTGTGCGTGGATCCCGTAGAGTACTACGGATGCGTAGGGGTGCTAATACCTTCCCTTCGCATAACCGACTCCCGAACCCATTCTCTTTGGTCGCGAGACCATGTTCTTTCCTAGGTTTACTCTGAGCGTTTCCTTTCCCTCTTTTGGGATAAATAACGCACGGTGGCGGCTCTGTTGTTCTTTCTTTCCCGCCGGTTTTTCGCGTGATGCGACAGCTGGCGACTCCACTGGGGATATCCGAGAAGTTGACCTGTGCTGGTCCATCTTCCCTGAGCGAGTCTCTCCTAGCGCTCTCTAGGTTAGGGTTTGGTTGCTTTGTGCTGTGTTTATTTATTGCATTCATTTGTATATATTTGCATTTACTGTTTGCATTTATTGTTTGCATTAATGTTTGCATTTATTCATATTCATCTGCTGGTTGTGCTGTGTTTCTCTGTTTGGGGTGGGAGTTACTCGAGGTAAAAGGCCCAATACCCAGGCTATGAGTGAAATCTAGGAAACCTAGGAATAGAGTGATTCATGGGAAGCGGGTGGTATGGCGCCACTTAGCGGAACATTGATATCACGAGCAGTTCAGACCCTGGTGGGATATTATCGGTGCATACATCGGGTGTGCACAGGATGATATTCCACGAAAGGTTATTTATGCTGCGTTTCTCTCGACCTTACCCTGGCCTAGATGACACCCGTGAGTGGGGAAGGGTTTGTTCATTTTAACAGGTACAGTTGGTGACTCCCGGTACTGATGGTGACTATGAATTCTGGACATATGTTTCTGGACGCCGGAGGTTTGACCCTGGTATTGATCAGAGGGTTCCGTTTATTTCGGATCCCTGGGCTGAATTTGAGGGTACTCGTTCAGATGATGATTTGGTTTCTAAGAATGGGTTCAGATGACAGTTCCTCAGATGACTTTGGGTTTCAGACGGATTATGACTCCGAGTTCAAGCTGAAGCTTCGACCCTGTGCCTTGAGACGCACAGCCTGACCAGTCATGTTGCATCATTTGCATCATAGCATGTTTATTTTCAAAAAAAAATAGTAATGCATAAAAAAGAGAAAGTTAATTCGCATACTCATATCCTTTTCAGGATCATTCATGATAAAATAGCATTCGCATCATATGCATATCATGCACATATCATCCTTGCATTGCAGACATGCTTGGGAGAGACTTCTCACTTTGGGTTTTGACTGAGAGAGGATTGTTGATCATCGTCCGCACCGCTACTCAACCAAACTCAATCATCAGAGGAGTGTGGATCAGGTTCAAGCAGAATTGGCCGAAATGAGGGCAAACATGGCCCGGTTCATGACACTGATGCAAAGGATACTGACAGTTGTCATCCCTGGAGGGATCTATCACAATTGGGTCACTGTGGGCTTTCCTACAGTTGTTCATAAGTCAGAGTAATAATCACTTTGTTTAAAAACCCTTCTCCCATGCCAAAAGGAGAAGTGATGACATTGTTGGCAACATTTTGTGCAATGATATTTTCATTCAAATAAATTCATGTTAAACATTTGTTTTTCCATTTGTTTTCCCTTTTCGCTTTTTGCATGAAATTGGTGATCACAAAAAACCCTAAAAAACAAGAATAAAAGCAATCTTTTCATCTGCATAACGATTGTCTTGTTTGATTTTCAAAGAGCTTTTCATATCAAAATCTTTATGCAGGTTGTTTCTCAAACCCATTGAACATAATGATCGGACGTCATCTCCCAATTTTGAATTCCCTGTATTCGAAGCGGACGAAGATGATGTTGAAGGGATTCCTGACGAGATTGCCCGACTTCTTGAGCAAGAAAAGAAGATCACTCAGCTGCATCTCGAGAATCAGCAGAACAGCCAACTGGGGCATCAAAAAAAAAAAAGAAAAAGAAAAAAGAAGAGAAAAAGAAAGAGAGGGTGCAAAATCAAAAGAAATCCAAATCAAAAGAAAGAAAAAGAAAGAAAGAAACAAAAAAAATAGCACCCTCAAAGTCCCAAGTTGGCTGATGCTGAATTCGATCGAAAGGAAGAGATCAACTGCCATGTGTCATGGACAGTCATATCAGCAGAGAGTGAAAAAGCATTCGATAAGAAGGTCAAGCCTCGTGTGTTCCGAGAAGGTGACTCATGCTCAAAAAAGTCTTGTCTTTCGTGCCCGATTCCAGGGGCAAGTGAACCCCCAAGCTATGAATGTCCACATGTTGTCACGAGAGCCTTGTCAGGCAATGTTTTGACACTTACAACAATGAAGAAGTTCACTCGTCCTGTGGATCCAGATGCAGTCAAGAAATACTTCGCCTAAAACAAAAACAAAAAGCAAAAGCTCGCTAAGTCGAACACCCCAAAGGGCGACTTAGGCAAAAAGGAGCGTCTCGGTGGATTGAAAACCCGAAAGGGCGATCCAGGCAAAAGTTAGAGACATTAAAAAAAAAAGAAGAGAATTTGCATCCCGCTAGATTGAACACCTCACACTGGGGCAATCTAGGCAAAATTAGGGATTTGGCAAGTAACTGCATCTTGACAAGACTGTGTTGTACATCTGTCATCCGTCAGGGATTCTCGATTCGTCGTCGACTGAAGCTCTGAATACATCGAAAATTCAGAATGGTAGAGGAAAGGTCATTATGTTCAATGTAGCCCTCTCCAATATATATCGCCAATTTCAAACTTGTACAGATCCATGGAGTCTCGCCCTTTGCAGACTACCATTCCATCACATCAATTTGAGCTTTTATCCAATTATTTGCATTCTTATTTGTTTCAACTCAACAAACGTTTTGCATGTTTTAATTGATAAAGTATCATTGTTTTCAAAATAAACAAATTTTTCAAAATTGTTCTTAAACAAAGTGAACATTCACAATGATGGAAAGAATACTTAGGAGACCCACAGTGCTCTCCCGGGGGTGGTATGATTACCAACAGGTAAGACAATTGTTCGTATCTCGAGCATGACTGTATCTTTGTCCTGCAGAACCTCGTATGGTCTCTCCTCAGTGAAGTTGCCCGATGCAGTGTTGTTTGAAGTTGTTCATCTTCACGTTCCCGACAGTACAGATTCTCCCTCCAAGTCCCTATTAGCCCTATCGTGGGGCATCCCCAGTATAGTGATGTTTGAGCCTTATCATGGGGCATACCTGGGGCACGTTCTTTTATCTAACAATCCCGGCAGAGCCAAATCAGGGGCAAGGGATAGTTGAACGGTGAAAAGACAGTGAAGGATTACGACGACGATCCTGGAAAGTTAATCAAGAAGACTCTTCAAAGTCTGATGATTGGAAAGTATGTATGAATCCCAAGAGTTCAACCTCCGTGAAGTACGGACGAGTTGGGAATACAAGATGATGGAGCAGAAAAGTCCAGAAGAGTCTGGGAGTTCTTAAAAGTGGAAAGTCAACACTATGGGTGGATGATGGATACCAGTGTTCGACGAGTCGACCGACATCCCTGTCAAACAAACTGTATCTCCCCAGAGGATTGAGAGTGTGATCTCCCTGGTAGATTCGAGATCGTTGTCTCCTCAGCAAGCCTGAAGGTCATCACATCCCCAGCCCAAGCCAGTATTGAAGCTATCAGAGCTATTTCCCCTGCAGAGATACCTGTGGACAGTACCTTCTTTCCCCAACAGATCTAAGGATTGCTTCTCCCCAGCAGGCCTGTGCTTGCAGAGTTCCCCAGTTGAGAATCCCCGCTGAGCGCCTGGTAGTTATTTTCCCCGGGAGTCCCCTAGTGGAGTTTATCAGTAGACTGTTGGTGTGTTCCCCAACAATTGGTTTTGTGATGCTATTATCTCCAGTATGGCCGTGAGTGCTTATCCTAAACAGGTTTGTGGGAATTCATCTCCAGTATGATATAACGTGTTATCATCCTCAACAGAGTTGTTACTCTCACCACTATGGTTGTTCTCTCCACCAGGATCGTTCTCCTCAGCAGAATGGTGTTGGTTTTTCCTCAGCAAGTTCCCCGAGTGGAGCGGGTCTCATGAAATACTTCTCCAGCAGTGATTCTCCTACATATGGATTGGTTGGGTCGTCCCTAGTGGGTTAGCACTTATTTCTCCAGCAGAGTTCATCCTACCAGTGGATTGGACGGGTTTCTGTAGTAGACTGATATCTGTATCCCCAGCGGATTTGTGATTGTTTTCCAAGTCTGAAGCTGTCTTCCCAGCAGAGGTTGTGTTGATGGTTTTTTCCCCAGCAAAGGTTTGTCTTCCCCCAGCGGGATGGGAGTTGACATGGTTATAGGATCCCCAGCACAGTTCCTGGAGTTCCCCGGTGTTGTCTCTAAAGGAGGCGTGTGTTTCTGCATTTATCATTTAGATAAGCATAGCATATCGCATCATTAGTGCATAGCATTTCCATAATCATGGGGCATTGTGTAAAGCAAGAAAAAACTCATGCATCAACATTGCAAGCATATCCATTAACCCTAGGCCGTGGCGACCAGCCAAGGTTGGTTTGTTGGAAAGAGTTTAGCATCGCGCCATTGGATCGGCTTCAGGATTAGGTTCATCAGCATGGTTGAGAGGTTGGTGTTTTCCCAACGAGTGACTCCTCAGTCGAGTGGGTATCCCCAGCAATGTTACTCCCCAATTGTTGGCATCTTGCCAGCTTGGGTCTTCTTTCCTTAAGCAGATATGGGTGTGTCCGATCTCTCCGTGTAGAGTCTACCCCTTAAGCAGAAAGTGTCAATCTTTTCCTGCCATTTCCCCACTGAGATACGTCCTCGTGGATGACGGTTGCTTCCGTTCCCTCCCAACACACATTGGGATGGGTTTTCCCTATTGAGTTCTTTCCTCATTAGGATGAGTCTTGTTTCAGTCTGCCTTTTTGGATCGATCCTAAATTGGCTTCCTGTTGGCTGTCTCCTGTACTTCCCTGGGGCATAAATGAATAGTCGCTCACTAACCGACACTCATTCATCTTATCCTCGGCGGAATTTGTTTGGCTTCTACCACCAAACCGGTAGTTGTAAGTCCTATCTTTGTGGTTTTCTACCTACTAGCTGGTAGTTGTAAAATCCCACTTTCATCCCCTTGTTGGAGTTGACCGTTTGTGCTCATCCTATTGATGACTAGTTACTTTTCCGTGGTTTTCTGCCTACAAACCGGTAGATGTAATCCCCTCTTTGTGGTATTAATGGTCTTGTCCCCTTTGGATACTTGCTTTGATCAAGCAGTATTGTCCCCATTGGGTCTTCCCCTTCCTTTTGGATACTTGCTCCGAGTTAGCAGCTTTATCCCCTGTTGATTGGTCATCTTTTGCATACCTAGTCTGGTACCCAGATGCCTTTCTTTTTGGTCGATTATTCATTTAACAACCTACAACCCGGTTATGGATAATCTTCCATGCGAGTGTATTATCTATGTTTTGACGGCTATAGATAATATGTACTTATGATTTCCCGGTATTCAGACCGAAGGAGTTTCCGACGATCAGGTCGATGTACTCATGGCACAAGGCCAATTTTCCGGTATTCAGACCGAAGGAGTTTCCGACGATCAGGTCGATGTACTCATGGCACAAGGCCAATTTTCCGGTATTCAGACCGAAGGAGTTTCCGACGATCAGGTCGATGTACTCATGGCACAAGGCCAATTTTCCGGTATCCAGACCGAAGGAGTTTCCGACGATCAGGTCGATGTACTCATGGCACAAGGCCAATTTTCCGGTATTCAGACCGAAGGAGTTTCCGACGATCAGGTCGATGTACTCATGGCACGAGGCCAATTTTCCGGTATTCAGACCGAAGAAGTATTCTCCTCTCCGTTGGTGTCGATAAACGTCGAGTTTTTCCCGATCATCCGTTGATGATTTGGTTGTGTTCACTCTCCCCAGTAGAGTTTCCTCCTCTCCGTTGGTGTCGATAAACGTCGAGTTTTTCCTAGTCATCCGATGATGCCTAGTTGTACCCCTCTCCATGCAGAGTTCTCCTCTCCGTTGGTGTCGATAAACGTCGAGTTTTTCCCGATCATCCGTTGATGATTTGGTTGTGTTCACTCTCCCCAGTAGAGTTTCCTCCTCTCCGTTGGTGTCGATAAACGTCGAGTTTTTCCTAGTCATCCGATGATGCCTAGTTGTACCCCTCTCCATGCAGAGTTACCTCTCCGTTGGTTTCGATAAACGTCGAGTTTTTCCCGATCATCCGTTGATGATTTGTTTGTGTCCTTCTTCCCTAGTGAAGTATTTCTCCTCTCCGTTGGTGTCGATAAACGTCGAGTTTTTCCTAGTCATCCGATGATGTCTAGTTGTACCTGTCCCCATGTGGATTTACCTCTCCGTTGGTCTTGGTAAACGTCGAGTTTTTCCTATTCGTCCTATGACGTCTAGTTGTACCTGTCCCCATGTGGATTTACCTCTCCGTTGGTCTTGGTAAACGTCGAGTTTTTCCTATTCGTCCTATGACGTCTAGTTGTACCTGTCCCCATGTGGATTTACCTCTCTGTTGGTCTTGGTAAACGATGAGTTTTTCCCATTTCGTCCGTTGACGTATGGTTGTATCCCTCCCAGTCATTCATTAATGTCTGGTTACCTCTCCGTTGGTTTCGATAAACGTCGAGTTTTTCCTAGTTGTCCGTTGGCATCTAGTTGTGATTTTTGTTCCCATTCCCCATCGTTGTGATGTCTGGATGTGGCCGTACCCTTTGAAAACAAAAAAAATATACCCAGTAATAAATATCAAATCCCAGTGGACGTTTCCATTGGTGGATCCCTGTATTGTGCAAATTCTACGGTTCTTTGGTATTCAATCCCTGATTACCCTGAAAGTCTGACAGCCGTTGCTATCATCCGTTCGGGTTCCCAGCTGATTGAATAGGGGCAGCTGTAGCACCTCAAATTTGCACCTATCATTATGCATACATTTTCACATTAGGTCATAGCATATCATGGTCCATTGCATAGCATTTGCATTGTCCCATTTGCCTCAAGTGCAAGCCAATCAAGGAATTAGGTCAAACTGATCAGGAGATCAGTCAACCAAGCAAGCAAAGGAATTTCTCATTGAACCAAGGCCTTAGGGTTTGTCTAACAAACTCACATGACTTGGAGGTCTATTTGAAGTGTTCATGTCAAGGGTTGAAGGCTTGGAGATCATCAGTTCATACACAGACAGTCAAAAACCCTAAAAAGTCAACAGTCGGTCAAAGCAGTGGATGGTGGCCATTCTTGTGGAATTTGGGCACCATGATCAATAATCAAGAGTTCATACAACTTGGGATATCATTTGAAGTCAAATTATCAAGGAATTAGGGTTTGGAAGTCATCAGTCAATGCACAATCAGTCAGAAACCCTAAAAGTCAACTATTGGTCAACTGTCCATTTAATCAGTGATTTGATGATTGGAATTGGTTTGTGAGAGTTCATTCATGGCCAAATAGTCCTCATATAACATGTCAAACACCATCATGGAAGAATTTGAAGCCAAATCAGAAATTTCCAAAAATGGAAACTGGACCTGTAACTGAAACTTACCAAAAATGGAAAGTCTTGATCCTCCAACTTACATCATGATACAAGCTTCAAATGAATTTTTGCCCAACATGAAAGTTGAAGATCTTGTTCTCCCATTTCCAAAAAGTCCAAGAACTCTCAACTCCCATGTGTGGTTGGCAAGTTATGATCGAATCGATTTCAGAAAATCTTGAACTTCAAAGGGCCATATCTCTCAAACCATTTGGCCAATTTTGGTGGGGTTTTTTCCTACAAGTCACATTTGATACCCTCTTTCCAAAAATATAAATTTCATGTGCCAAAACTTCACCAATCAAAATGGCATTTTTTGACTTATCTCATTTAAATGCAAGTTTGACCAATGTTTGACTTTTTGATATAAACATTTTTCTAACATTTGGCCAATTGGAACAGCTCAAAAATATCATTTAAAACATGTTTGCCAAGTCAAATTATGCAGTACATGAGGCCATTACTTAGTTGCTTGAAATTTGGAAAAAGTACAAGTTTCACTATGCTACTCCATACTCCCATGAACCTTGCCATGCTTGGTACTTCTAGCAGCATTCTTGATCATTTTTCTGTCAGTTTGAAGCCTCAATTTGCAGCCAAAAAACCAGCAAAACAAAGGCCATGCTTGCTTGCTTGAAATTGGGCAAAAAGGACACTTTCATCCATACTTCCATGGCCATGCTTTGTACTCACACATAGCAGTTTTGTGCACCATTTTTTCTGTCAAAAAACCAATCCCAATAGCAGACATGAACCACATTGGACAGCACAAAAAAAACCAGAAAAAACTTCATTCATAAAAAATCACTTTGGCCATTTTCCAAAAAAAAACTCCAAAGAGAAGGCTTTGCTCAACACCATATTCTCCATCATTTTTCTGTCATGAGAAGCACCAATTGCAGTCACAAATCCTTTGGCCTAGGCAGAAAAACCATTGATCACTCACCCTAAAAACCTTCATTTTATGCATTTTCAAAAATCTGTCCAAAACTTCAAAAAGAGAGAAGACTTGCCTTGATTTCTTTTGTTCCAATATACATAAACTTTCTGGAGTTGAATTGAAGCTAACAAACCACCATTTTCGAGCTGTGTTCTTTAAACTTTCGCATTGAGCCTTTCCATGACAGTTGGGATTTTGAGAAGAACCAAGCATCATTGAACTCCATTTCTTCGTCCATGCGTCTCCTGGAGTACTAAGGAAATTCTGTTTTTACCTTTCAAGGCCAAAAGACCACAAACTCATCACTGCCATAGCCAAAGCTTCAAAAAAGGTTAGAATTCGCGTGGCTCAGTTTTGGTTTTTAAGCACACAATCATGAAGTTCCTTTCACCCTGATTCTATTGATATAAATTTTGTGGAAAATGGTTGCATATTGAGAGAAATACATGGATTTAAAGTTTCACACTCAAATATGTTTTTGTTTGGTTCTTGGTTGTTAGCTTGATTTAGTGAACATGAAGGTTGGATTATTAATGTACATGATGAGATGTACACATTGATATGTTTATTCTTGAATTTAAAAAAAAAAAAAAAAAAAAAATTTTGACCTGGGAATTTTGCATTCTACTGTAAGTATTTTTTTGCTGCTGCCATTTGATGCTGGGAATTACTTTCGTTACTGTAGCTAAGCCATTACACAATAAGCCAAATAAATGCCAAAAGGCCTGGGGCGAGGGGGATTCAAACCCCAGACCTTTGCTTCAAATACCAAGTGTTTTACCACTGGGGCGCAATGCCAATTCATTTATTTAACGCCTTCTAAAATATATATTAAAACAAGAGCGCTGCCATGCCGTCCTGCTATTGGCCATGTTGGCGCGTTGACCGGGGCGTTGACCCCCCATTGTTTCTTTATTTATTCCATTAATCATTTTGTTTTGTAATGTTTGTTTCATTTGCCATGCCTAACTTACAAAAATCATAACTTGTTCATTTTTAATCCAAATTTAATGGGATTTTTTGTGTTGTGTTCATCATGATCTCTACTTTTTTATCATTATTTTTCCAGAATTTTTTTGATGGATGGTTTTTAAATGGGGCTAGGGTTTGTGACATGTGACCAATTCTTGTACACTTTGCCAAAACATTTGTGAAATGATGAGAATGTATCCAATGGCTCCCAAATTTTTTGTGCTTAAACTAGACACACTCATGGTGATTTTGGTGTAGAGTTTGTGAATTTATCATTGCTGGTTTGTGAGATATGATTTTTTGAATTAGGGTGTGACAATTTGTGTCACACCATTGATGTCCAACTTCATGATTTTCATTACCATGCTTCTTGACCTCCAATTGATCTGATTTTTTGCATGAACCTACTTTTGTATGTCTAGTTTACATGTGAATTTTCTTGGAATTATTTGTGGCATTTCCTAATTGTTTGAGATTTTCTCCCCTGCCTAGTCAATTGTTGACTTTGTGTGACACATGTTCCCATTTCATTTGTGAAATTCTCATACTTTATTAGATGGTCATGAAATTTTACATGAGATAATTAGACATCCTCATCTTTGCCATGGTTTTAGTCCCATTCATTTATCATACACCATTCTTGACTTATGATTTTTCTAAGTTGATGCATGTTTGGTTGACTTCTTTGAGCATGTTCAAAATTGCTTTGACTTTCTGATTTTCATTGACTGCCTTCCACTTGTCCAAATGGGATGAAATTTGACATGCTTATCATGCTATGTGTTAGTTTTGATCATGATTTATTGGTGATTTTTGGAAAATGTTTAGATTGCTTTTGAGTTAAGTCTTGCTGTTGACTTCTATGAGCTTCTGTTTGCCATGTTTTGACCTAAATGGTTCATGAAATGATGATGATGATTGATATGAATGTGAACCCAATTGGTTTTGTTTCCTAATTGTTTGAACATGATTTTGGATACTTGCCCCTTTCTGTTTTAACTTTCTCATTTACTTTTGACCCTAGGCTTGTCCTAGTGGTCCTGTTACTCACCTTTGAGCTTGTGTTTTCAGGTTGACCATCAAATGGCCATTAAGACCAATTCTTTTGATTGAGCTTACTCAAGTATCATTGCCTAACCTCTTTGTTTTGTAGGTGGCTTGGCTCACATGCCATAAGCCTTGTGCCTTGCACATCCTTGTGCCCCCTAATTGACTGTTGGTGTCTGTTTCTGTTTGTTTTGTTTGAAGTTGCATACTAACATCTGCTTGACTGTTTCAGGTGCTTTAGTTGCTTAGTTCCTTGTGAACTTTTTGCTTTACTTTGCTTGTATAAGCAATTTGCATTGAGGTATGTCTCTTCTACTTCATGTAGTCTGGAAGACCTGGCCTGTTACTTGGCCAGGCAACTGTCTGAAGTCCTCCTTAAGAGGCAATGTTTGTGGATGTTTAATTTTGTCCTTGCATAGAGTCAAAGTCCTCCTAAGTGAAGAGGCAATTGGTGGAAGGTAGGGATATGCAATCTATCCCCCACTATTCAGTGTGTCATCCGCTTTGCTCACACCACTGTGTTGATGCATTGCAGATACAAACCCAAGATCTTGTACAATTGCACAGTTGAGTCAGTTTCAAATGTGTAGAAGGGTTCCCACTTTCTGAACCCACACATTCCTGTCTTGAGCTCTCCCTGGCCAGGGATAAGAGCTGTGAGGTCTCATCCTCACTTCATCCTTTCATCTGCT
Organism: Lathyrus oleraceus; assembly: GCF_024323335.1. Classification (NCBI taxonomy): domain Eukaryota; kingdom Viridiplantae; phylum Streptophyta; class Magnoliopsida; order Fabales; family Fabaceae; genus Lathyrus; species Lathyrus oleraceus. The sequence continues at coordinate 137,698,196 of NC_066579.1, read as the reverse complement.
TCACCTTAGCCCCTCAATGGCAAGGTTAAGAGCACCCTTACCCCATTCCAGTTGGCCCTAGTGCCTAACCCTTGATGTTTGAGCCCCCTTGTTGGTGTGTTTATTTCATGCTGTAGGTGCTTCATGTGATTGCCTGCTTGCTTTGCCTCTTTAGGTTTAGCTTAGACTTGCCCTTGTGCAAGATAGGTTGTGCTTGACTTGCCCTTGTGCAAAGTCAAGTCTGTGTGGCTTGCTCCCTGTGTGAGCCATGTTTAGAGTTGTTTGGCCGAACTACGGCAACTCTGATTCTCATGTTCAGGTGAGATACGTAGGCACTAGACGCGATGTCTTGTCGAGTTTGACTAACCACTAACACTAACAATTTTCTCTCACCCCTGTTGTAATTGAGATATCCCCTTTCTCTTGCCCTAGTTGCAATCGAGACCTTGCTCTTTCCTGTGTCTGTTCAGGATAGGTTGGCCCTTGTGCCATTTAGCTAGAAACCTTAACTTAGGGATGATCTTGCATGATAACATCTAGGCTCGAGTCGTAGTCTCCCTAGTTGTGTCTCCCTCTGTTATCTGGTTAGGCTAGATCCTTATCCCTGCGTAGGGGAACTACATCGCCCTGATCTTCATACCAGATGAAGTATGTAGGCAGGAGATTGAGCTGATCTCTCCGGGCGCCCTTTCTTTTCTTTTGTGTGTGTTGTCTGACCTATGTTAGGCTCGAGTCCCTGACTCCTTAGCATGTGCTGTCTGTCTGTTTGTGTGTGTGTGCTTAACAGTTGTAGGCTGAGTCCCCGACTCCCTATCAACCTGTTGTGTTGTTGTGTGCTTGGAAGCCGATGTAAGTCCATCGAGTGGCATTTGGGTTCCAGTGTGCGTGTGTTTGGTTCGGATGCTGATGTAAGTCCAGTGATTGGCAGTCGGGCTCCACGTTTTCCTGTGTGTGTCTTGTTTGTTTGTGTGCGTGTCAGCCGAGCTACGAATGCTCTGATTCTTCTCTCGTCCGAGAAGATACGTATGCATAGGATGCGACATCCTAGCGAGCATGTGTTGTTTCCCCAGTCCGAACTACTTCGACTCTGATGTCTATGCCTGATAGACTAAGTAGGCCCAGGATGTGACATCCTGCCGAGTCAGTCTCAGTCAGTTTCTTTTGTCTCTTTTCAGCCAGTGTGTGTGAGTGTGAGCAGTGTTTAGCAACCAATTTATCCTTCCTTTTGTGCGTGGATCCCGTAGAGTACTACGGATGCGTAGGGGTGCTAATACCTTCCCTTCGCATAACCGACTCCCGAACCCATTCTCTTTGGTCGCGAGACCATGTTCTTTCCTAGGTTTACTCTGAGCGTTTCCTTTCCCTCTTTTGGGATAAATAACGCACGGTGGCGGCTCTGTTGTTCTTTCTTTCCCGCCGGTTTTTCGCGTGATGCGACAAATAGCACTATGTCACATCTCAACCAGCTCCACTACTAGAGATCACACGTCCAAAAGTGACCTCCTTGAGCACACACAAAGTTGACCCTACCCTTGTCAACTTAGCCCCCACAGATGTCTCCTCTTCCAGGTCAGGAGTAGGTTCCAAACACCAGTATCCCTTTGTTTGACACCTAAAAACATATGCTCTTCAACCAGTAGCTGCATACTTGTTGAACAACATGTTCTAGCATCGCATAGAACATTAGTTCCACCTCCTTGGAACAAACCCTCCTTGAAGGTCTTCAAGGTCTTCATATACACTACCCAAGAGAGTAAAAGAATCAGTGATCAGGTGATTCTTACCATCCTGAAGTTAGAACGTCATGATGAGTGGACTTGAAGAGACTCAAGTATCTTTGACATTTTCAGTAGATTATGATGACATCTTGACTACAGCAGCCTTTCATCCACATGAGGGGAACCTTCATCAGAGTTTGAGTTTTGCCAGGTATTATGCAGCGGAAATCATAATACAACTCAACCTATGATCACACACTTCACTAGATCAACCTCCAAGAACATACCGAGTTTGAATATGTTCCAATACTGGCACAGCTGTTCCACACAAAGGCCAATTGCCAACCTCCAGAGACAGGTACACACAGTTCCTGTCATGAATAGTCCAACCACCTACTTCAAGGGACCATTCAGGGGGAACACAGAACCTTCCAAAGGTTCCACCATCAGTACTAACATAACTCCTTGCAAGATACCAGAAAGTATCACCCATGGATCTCATCCAGAAACAGAACAGGATGCCTTCTCTGATACCAATTGAAATTCTGGTATAGTCAGAGTTCAGATGTTCTATACGAAGTCATGACATCTGATCCGACAATGTTACTAAATACAGCAAGACAGTTATACAAATTAAAACCCAATACTCATATGCACCCAGTCACAGATGTCAAGACATCTGCTAATACACCACCATGGAAAGAAGAACATCCAGTTTTGTCTATCTAGTGCAAAGACACAGTAGAGATCAAACATAGCCCTTATGTTTATTGATCCTGCCCAGTTATCAGCGTGATGTCTCAACATTGATTTGAACATAACCTGTCCCACATTACAGATGGTTGAACTGTAACAGACCAACCAGTCTATACATCAGTATTACCAGTCAATAATGAATGTCATAACATTCTGTTTTGCATTCAGACTGCAGGCTATGAGTCTGGTCTGTTATTCCCTTCATAAGCAGACTAGAAACAGACTGAGTTATAACAGACAAAATATAGCGTGCAGAAGGTAAAAACACCAGTAATTGTTAACCCAGTTCGGTACAACATTACCTACTTTGGGGGCATACCAAGCCAGGAAGAAGATCCACTATTAGCAGTATTAATTTAGAGTTAAACTCCCCCGTTTACAACTCTTCACTTAATCCCTACCCAATGCAATCTATACCTAGGCACTCCTAGATAGAAACCTCCAGTTTCCATTCCTATCATTACAATTACCATGTAAGGCTTAGACAACTTGAACATGCTTCACAGCTTCGTTCAAGAACATAACAACTCTTGCCTACAGGCTGTAAGTTACAAATAATCTCATGCTTTCAAGCACTGAGAAACACCTGGTAACCTTCCCACAGGTTGGGAGGTTTACCTCACACACACCCCTAATTTTTACATTGTTTGAGGCTTACAAAACCTAGGTTACAATATGCTATTTATAACCTAACCACCCAACTGGATTTGGGCCTTCAGAAATCGCAGCAAGCTTCTCCTTTGCTGTTACAAAGCTGGCAGAATTCTTCTGCTACAATCAAGGTCTTCAATCTTTTATTTCCTAAAATATCTCCATATTTGGAAACTGTATATTCACCAAATATATTCACCAAATCTTCTGATTGAATCTTCATGATCTCCACATAGGAGTTAGGATATTCACCAGATATCCTAATTAATCATTTAACATAAACCAGAATTAACTGATTCAGTTTTATACACATGTGAGATGTCACAGTCCCGATGTCGTGACATCTTACATGACATGTTGGTCCAGATGTTGAACTTCTTCAACCCAACATATTAAAACAACATAGGTGATTACATTATTTGTTTTACAAAATTAATGCCAATCTTAAGGTACTAACACTTCCTTTGAATCTTCGGTTTCCTTTTATAGAGGTTGATAAAGAGTCATTCGAGAGCTTGACCCTAATGAGCAAACTTAGTGAAAAGGTATGTTAAGAGAGACGTTAGAGACTTGCATCTATTATGAAGCTTTTTCCACTGAATAATGGCATAGCCCATAACACCTTTCAAAGTACTAGGTATTTACTAAAAGGTAGAACAAACTAAAGATGTCACATCATTATTCCTCGAGCCTTGCAAAACAAAACCCTAGTTGACTGTGTCCAGAATTTTGGGGCTTTGATAAGAAAAATCTGCTTTGGTACAGTGTACAGATCAACTGCTTTCCACTCCTTCAGAGGGTGAGCTGTCATCAGAAGCTAGGCCATGAGACCATAGTCTGATGCCTTCAGATGCGATGAACTAGTTTAGATTTTGATCAATCAGAACCATACTTTAAATTACTTCTTCACATATGCTTTCAATCATGATAGATTCTATTCTTGTGATCCTGCACACTTGAACAACTATTAGCAAATCCTATTGTTATTTAAATACATTGTTATCAATAAAACCTTTTAGGATCATAAATAAATCTTGTTCCAACAATCTCCCCCTTTTTATGATGACAAACAAATGTATTTAAGAATAATGATTGATGATTTAATTAACACAGTCTAACATCAGAGTCTGATGTTTTTAAGCTCGCCCTAAGTTAGACAGTCCATTAAGGTGAGGTTAGTAAGCTCCCCCTAAGTCTGATAGTCCATTAAGACGAGGTTTATAAGCCCCCTTTAACTCCTTATATATGTTAATTGAATCTTATAATTATAATCAACAAATTCTAACATCAGGGTCTGATATTTGTAAGCTCCCCCTAAGTTTGACAGACCTTAGGTTGAGGTTTGTAAACTCCTCCTTTAGTTTGCCAGTTCATTAAGGTAAGGTTTGTAAGCTTTCCTTAAGTCATGTCTTTGTTAATTAAATTATTTCGATAAAGAATAAAGTTCATATGAAAGCATTAAATAATCAGGGATCAGGATAATTTAAAAGTATAAAAAAATACTTTTAACCTTCTTAAGTAATCTCATAATTTTCTCCCCCTTTTGTCATTAACAGAAAAAATGAGTTCAGGCAGGTCAACAAAAATACTCAATAAAAACTATCACATATATGAAGTATTGTTCTTGACCGCATTTCCATTATACAACCCATTCTTATTGCTTCAAATTAGGTCCCCTCTCCACATAATAGGTTACTATGGGGGAGGATTTGAACTACTTGTATCAAAGAATTGGTTATGAAGAGGGGTTCAACCCTATCAAAGTGTCATCTTTCCTATAGAGGAAGTAGTGAATTTATATTCATGCCATTGTGTGTAAGGTCAACCGTGGGGAGAGGACATATATCTTTGGTGAGGACGGATACCTAGCATTTTTTTTACAACTGTGATTGTATCTTGTAGATAACATGAACGAATTAATGATCTTCTCTCTCTAAGACTTAAGGCATCAAACTTGGCTTTATAGGCAGGGTCGTTACGCTTGCTTCTGTAACTTCTGCTCCTACCCCCGTTGATAAGGCTATTGTAGTTGTCCCCGGGGTTGATAAACTTACAAGTATTATGGCCCCTCTATATATGGAAGATCCCCCATAGTCTCCTATTCCGATGAAGAGAGACCATGATAAGGGCCAACACTTTGGAGGAGGATTCCTTTAAATGGGTCCATCTTTATGGGGATGCTACTTCAGGGTTGATCATTCCCTTCTTCCAGGTGCTCTACATCCTTCATTCTCATATTCCTCACACTCTTGAGGAAGGTTCTATTGATGTGTTCATAAAGGGCATTTCTTTTGTCCAGAATATCCAGAAGGAGGATAAAACGGAGCTTTTTTCTATAGTCACCTATCAGGTGACCTATTTGTTCTCCTCAGCTACTGCTAGCCGTTGAGATGTCTTGGTTGTGGGTATTCCTTAAAAAATGATACATGGAAGGAAAAATGTGAATACATGGAGAAAATGTTATCTTCTTTTTAGAACTAGTTGGATGACCTCCATGAGAAAACTAAGCTTGTTGAGTATTTGAAAGTGGAGGCGAAGGCCCTAAATCTCCTTCCATCGAGGCTGCCTGGACCCTTGAACTGGAATGTTCCCTCGAGGTAGAGAAAAAAGTGGTACTAGGATACATATAATGTTATTGTTAAGGAGGATCATTGAACTGAGGAGGTTCAAACTACTCTTCAGCAAGAGAAGGAGTCTCGTGCTATGGATCAAAAAGCTCATGCGGACGAGGTGGCTGCTCTGAAGAAGATAGTTTGGGTGCCTCTTTAGAAAACTGTGTAGAACATGTGTAGAGATCTCGAAGAGGTAGTAGACTAGGCTAATGAGTTCTCTTACGGAGTTCATATCCTTATTGGGGAACTGGACCCTTTCAAAGCTTCTCCAAAAGGGACTTTGGGGAACGACCAGGGTGCAACGCCTCACATCAAAGAAGCTTAATTTCCTTCTTTGTTTTTATTTTCTTTTTCTCTATAAATTTTGTCAAGATTTCATGTCTTGGAAAAGATAACAATGTTTGAATATATTTATTTATCTTAATGCTTTGTGAGTGTATTCAACTTTGTATGCTTGATATCCATATATTTCTTCTTTGAAATTGTCTATTTCACCTTGTCGATTACTAGTTTCCTTGGCTCAGATTGACCAATGAATTATTATTGCGCTAACACTTGATTTTTGTTCCTGGAGTTTAAACATTGTTTGCCTCGTGGGCGTTAATTGTATCTGATGTGTCTGTCGAACTCTATAATCTCAATTGGAGCTTTGTCATTACTAGCTCCAATTAGGAAGAGTTATTGTGATTATTCAACATTGATAGGAATCATCCCCGATCAATGGTAAGGTTCTTTTCTCTGCCCCAAGGGTTGACCTAGTTCGGAGTGGATATCTCTAGACTCCACCGCTATGCTCTTGGAGTGGCTAGTTCCTAATAGGGGTGGGTCGACTACGTTGGTAAAATATCTCACTAAGTATGAGGTCTGCCTTAGAAGAGTGACTTATGTAAAAAAATTAACAGAGTACTTAACTCGTAGAGAAAGTCATAAAGGCATGGTGTTCTCCTTCTTCTTTATTCATTCACGGGCTATCATACCATTGGCTGATGTGATATTCTTTCGCCCGTCCTGTGGGGGTGCCCGTTCGGATTTTATTCGTGTACCTTTAATTGACGGGTGTCACATGACGGTCGACCTTTTTTTATATATTATTTGTGGACGATCGTGGATGCTCGTTCGTCTATGGCGGTCACCCTGGGTTGTCCCTTATGCACGACTTTCCGAATGATATCTTTTTGTCACCAAACTTTGAGGTAGAAGTTGATCTCCCCACTTTTGAGATGAATATTATTTTGATGAGGACAACTAAATACAAGCATAACAAGCTATTAAAGATGCAAACAGACTAAGTAGGATTTGGTGGGTTTGATGATCACTGCAAATATCCTCTAATGATGGAACTTAAATGGAATATAAATCAAGACTCATATCCAAGTAGAATTCAAGCAAGTGTCTATAATATGGAACTACATGACAGATCTTGCAGTTTAGAAGTGTGAAATCTCTCCAAGTCGCGTCTGAGTGAATATTATGTTGTAAAAGAAAAAGTGAATTTTCTTAAGGTTATACAAATAATCACACACACACACACACACACACACACACACACACACACACACACTAAAAACATGTTTTCAAGCCTATTTTCCTTAAAGAATTATTCCTAAAAATGTTTTGAAGTCGTACCAGTTGATTTAGGAACTTTTTGAAAAATTCTGGACAAAATTTATAATGTCCAATTGTTTGGCATCTATACCCAATCGATTGGGTTAATTCAAAAATTTTCCTTATTTGTTTAGGACAAAATCTTAATGAACTAAAATGGCTATATATATTTTCCTTCCTTTTTAAACTTCATAAACGATTAATTTAAGGTCTTCCAATCTATTGGAGCAAGACTCTAATCGATCGACACATTAATTTTAACTCAAGAAAATTTCCTTTTTTGTACCACCCTCTAGCCTATAAATAGAGATCCGTTCCTTCATATTTTCACATATAGAATCGTGAGCAATCTATTTCACTCATATCTCTCTCTAAAATATATATCTCAACTTTTTCTCACTTATATTTAGTTGTAGCGCTTATGTGAAAGTTATTTTGCTTAGTGAGAAATTCTTTGCAATTCTAGAAAGATGGTGTTGTAAGTTCACCAAGGAATATTTTATCTTGGTTGAATAATTTATCCATAGGGAGTTGTTTTATTTGGTTGGAAGTTAGTACCAGAAACTATATTTAATAGAGGCTAGTCTTATTTCCAAACAACTACTTGAAGCAGTTAGTACCAAAGCTAAATGATATTTAATAGAGGCTTATCTCAAACCAAGGTGATATTTTGAACAGGGTTTAACTCACGAACCAAACCGAGGTTTTGAACAAGCTGACCATGAACCACATAGATTTTATAATGGGCTTATCTCGAACCTAATCAAAAGCTAAATGATAACACATAGGGGATGTAGGAGTTTACCCCATGGGATCTGACTAGATTTAACTTATGCTGAGAGCGTTGTTGAACGAAGATGAAGTTTCTTAAGGTTTCTTCACTAGGAAATTTCTCGATCCATGCGTACTAATTCCGGTTTCCTTCTCTACAATATTGTATCCTCGTGGATTGGCAAAGTGGGTATAAAGTTAGATAAGGATGTTGACTAAAGATGTCTTAGATCAAAGTAACATAATATCAAGGTTTCTTACTCCTCTAATATTCTAATAAATGTCTTTTATTGAGTAGTTTTGTGCTAACCCGACATGGCTCGAGTGTTAATTTTTGTTATATGCTGATTAAGTTTATGCATTCCCTTACTTTTTTTCCTTGATCAAAGTAAGTTCTTCCTGATATGGCTCATGAGGTTTGTCTTCATCACCCTAAAGGTTATTATTCTTATCTTAATTAAAACCATCACATGGATCTCTCACCAAATTCTTATCACTATTTTCACACCTAAAGATCATGATTAGGTTGATCCCTTCTATTATCATCCATCTCTTTCTCAATCACCAAAATCTCATTTAAATCATTAGTAGTCTCTATTACCATTTCTTCTTCATTCATATAACTTGTTTATGATAAATGCTCCTCATTATCATTAACCTCATTCTTTGGTTGAATGGCCACAACAAAGTCCTCATTGTCTATATCATTCTTAAGAGTATGATTTTATGCCTTATTTAAATCCAGAGTCATCATTAACTATACCATTCACTACGAATTTTACAGGTTCATCATTGTGTATGTATTTCACACTATAATTAACTGATATAGCATGTTTGGACTTTTTAGGTGTGTATATTGTAAGTTCTTTAATTACTGTCTTCTCAACATTATTTCCTTTCAACTTCCAACATTTATCAATACTATTACCAACACACACACACACACACACACACACACACACACACACACACACACACACATAATGCTCATAATAAGAAGGCAAGCTCTTAAAGAATGCATAACACTTTGGTTCCATTAAAATACGATCATGGATGACATCTGTCATGTTCACGTCTATCTACACACGTGAAAAATGCTCCAAAGTTCTTTTTCTTTTAATATCATTAATTGATAAAGGAGTGTCAATACCTGAAGCAATCCCAATACTCTAATGGCAAATAATGTAATCTCAACCACACTTGACCAAGTGTAATCTTCAATTTTCCAAGTTTAAAATCTAGAAAGATGTGAGTCATTTAAGGAATAAGAGTTAACCATGGAAGTCTCCATGTCGATGGCCTACTCTAGAAAAGCCCATGTTGATTAGGTTTTCTTTCAAACCCTAGCAGAACATCCCAAAAAAAACATAGTGTCGTGCGAACGTGATATCTCCTCTCTTAGACCTTATTTCGATGATCCTTTGGTAAAAATATAGCACTATGTCTAACAAAAACTTGTGACTAAAATTAGCTCAATCCAACAATTAAAGAATTCAGAATCACTAATTTTGTAAAATTGATTAAAAATAAAGAATTCTTAACTCAAACCTTCAAGTTGCTCCTTTTTATTTCTCTCTCCTTGTATTTCTCCCTCAATTTCTCGTTTTTTCCATCAATCCATAAATTCTATTATGTATGCTTCATGTTTTATAAATCAATTTAAATGAGCTTTTATTTAACAAAAATGTGAATGATAAATTGTAATTATTTTATTTGTAAATTAGAATATTGTAATTAATTTATAATTTCTCATATTTCATGTCCTAAAATTTGTTCAAAAATATATTTTTAGTGAAGAAATTATTAATCTAATCTCAAAAATAGTAATCTCATTTTAATTTTATTTATATAAGATTTATAAATAATCTCTAAAGTGTTCCGCAATAGACCATAAAGTAAATCAAACTAGTCCCATAAAGATTTGAGTGTTAGAAATACACTTTTTTCTTTCAATATTCTCTTGAATATCCCTTCATTTATTTGATAACATTCACGAGTCCTACTCTTTATGAGGCCCATTTTCAGTGTCTTAGACACAAATGAATTTTAATAAAAATATAATATTAAAGTAAATGTTAAAAAAAAATCATCATACTCCAAATAACTTTTTATCATGTGTTAGTCCCTATTATCTATTTAATAAGAACTAAACTCAGAACTTTTATACTTAGAGCGTTGTTGAACGGGGATGAAGTTTCTTAAGGGTCCTTCACTAGGAAATTTCTCGATCCATGTGAACTAAGTCCGGTTTCCTTCTCTACAATATTGTATCCCTGTGGATTAGCAAAATGGGTATTAAGTTAGATAAGGATGTTGACTAAAGATGTCTTAGATGGTATCTCTCTTCAACATTATTAGGAGTCATGGGTGCTCCCCCCGCATATTATTCCCTGTAGAGTGCGTAGTCGTTGATGTTTAGTGAGATTTTGCTATCGAGTTACTGAAGGTTGAATGAACTCTTTTAACATGTGTACCCATCTCCGATCGACGGAGATCTGGTAGTTCAATTGCATTGGATCAGAATTCATTGAGGAGAAATTATTGTCTATATGGTATATCTAAGAGCTTTACCCAGCGTTGGAGACTGAAAAACCCTCTAGTAGTCCAATATTTGAGACTCTATGTAATTGCTTGCCTCTCGAGTGTCATAATCCACTTCGATCTTCATTTCTTGACTTTGTGTCGAATTTCTAGATGTAAGAGGTGTTTTAATAAGGGATCATAATTAGTTATGATATTATTGTAGACCTAAGTAGTCATATAAAAATATGGTAGATTAGAATAAAAATACATATCACTTCGCATCATAGTGAAATGTCATTTGGTTCATAGTGGTAATTACTTCAACTGTTGGTAATTATATGCTCAAGATTTTGTTTACCTCACTGTGATCTAGGAATCTTGTTGCTATACAATATTTGCTTATCACTCAGAGGTTCTTCCCCATGTGAATGAGGTAGTACGGGGAAATAAATATGTCAGAAGTCATTGTGGAACGCACATACCTTTGAAGTATCTACGGTAGGGATCTCTCTAATGATAAATAATTGAGATGATCCAAAATTCAAAGGATAATCGAGGACCCTTGTGGTGATATCAGAAGTAATTGTCTCCATCTCTCAGCGATTTTGGCAAGAATCTAAGTTTGGATCTCGAATGATCCATTTGGGGAATTTTCGCGTGAATTAGGAGTCGATTCCCACAGATGGTGTCATTGTTCCTTTATGAAACCATAAATTACGAGTAAGCTGGTGATGAGGAATCTTGAACTAGTGGTGCTGATCTCTGATATGACGAAGTGGGGGTGGACCTACAAGTTTAACACTCCAACACCCAAGTTTAATCAAGATTCTAGATGAGTGTAGTAGAGAAGTGGAGATCAGAAAGTATACCTTACGTTTCATGTCACATGACTTTTATACCTTGGGTCATTTGGAGTGGATTGACATTAACTTAGGCCTTAGCGTCTTGATCCTTTGGCCGACCTAGAGTAGTATCTATAAAATGTCTCATGGGAACTAATAACTGCATTGGAATCCCCTATCATGCACCAAGATCCTAGATTGGTCCATTGAGTATTGGTAAGTTCATTTTATAATTGTCTTAGAATCACATGAGAGTTACTTGCATATGCAGTTGTAACAAAAAATTTAGTTTGATCCACTTTTATAAAAAAAGTTACATGTTGAACAAAGGGCCATAGGTTTGAGTCATGATAATGACTAAAATTTAATTCAAATCTCTTAAGTCTGATTTGTTTAAGACACTCAACAGGGAAATGAGCATAAATAATCACTGGTTCAACAATCAAAAGCAAAGTTTGGCTTTTGTTGATCATAGAGATTTTTAACAACCAACCTAGTATCAAGGTTTCTTACTCCTCTAACATTCTAATAAATGTCTTTCATTTAGTAGTTTTGTGCTAACCCGACATGGCTCGAGTGTTAATTTTTGTTATAGGTTTATTAAGTTTATGGATTCCCTTACTTTTTTTCCTAGATCAAAGCAAGTTCTTCCTGATATGGCTCATGAGGTTTGTCTTCATCACCCTAAAGGTTATTATTCTTCTCTTAATTAAAACCATCACATGGATCTCTCACCAAATTCTTATCACTATTTTCACACCTAAAGATCATGATTAGGTTGATCCCTTCTATTATCATCCATCTCTTTCTCAATCACCAAAATCTCATTTAAATCATTAGTAGTCTCTATTACCATTTCTTCTTCATTCATATAACTTGTTTCTGATAAATGCTCCTCATTATCATTAACCTCATTCTTTGGTTGAATGGCCACAACAAAGTCCTCATTGTCTATATCATTCTTAAGAGTGTGATTTTTTGCCTTATTCAAATCCAGAGTCATCATTAACTATGTCATTCACTATGAATTTTACAGATTCATCATTGTCTATATATTTCACACTATAATTAACTGATATAACATGTTTGGACTTTTTAGGTGTGTATATTGCAAGTTCTTTAATTAGTGTCTTCTCAGCATTCTTTCCTTTCAACTTCCAATATTTATCAATACTATTATTAACACACACACACACATACATAAACATGCACACACACACACACACACAATGCTCATAAGAAGGAGGCAAGTTCTTGTATTCCAATTTAATAAAGAATGCATAACCCTTTGGTTCCATTAAAATACGATCATGGAGGACATCTGTCATGTTCACGTCTATCTACACGTGCAAAACACTTCAAAGTTCTTTTTCTTTTAATATCATTAATTGATAAAGGAGTGTCAATATCTGAAGCAATCCCAATACTCTAATGGCAAATAATGTAATCTCAACCACACTTGACCAAGTGTAATCTTCAATTTTCCAAGTTTAAAATCTGGAAAGATATGAGTCATTTAAGGAATAAGAGTCAACCATGGAAGTCTCCATGTCGATGGCCTACTCTAGAGAAGCCCATGTTGATTAGGTTTTCTTTCAAACCCTAGCAGAACATCCAAAAAAAAAACATAGTGTCGTGCGAACACGATATCTCCTCTCTTAGACCTTATTTCGATGATCCTTTGGTAAAAATATAACACTATGTCTAACAAAAACTTGTGACTAAAATTAGCTCAATCCAACAATTAAAGAATTCGAAATCACTAATTTTTTAAAACTGATTAAAAATAAAAAGGAATTTATAACTCAAACCCTTAAGTTGCTCCTTTTTATTTCTCTCTCCTCGTATTTCTCCCTCAATTTCTCGTTTTTTTCCGATCCATAAATTCTATTATGTATGCTTCATGTTTTATAAATTAGTTTAAATGAGCTTTTGTTTCAAAAAAAATATGAATGATAAATTGTAATTATTTTATTTGTAAATTAGAATATTGTAATTAATTTATAATTTCTCATATTTTATGTCTTAAAATTAGTTGAAAAATATGTTTTTAGTGAAGAAATTATTAATCTAATCTCAAAAATAGTAATCTCATTTTAATTTTATTTAAATATATAAGATTTATAAATAATCTCTAAAGTATTTTTTTTTGGCAATAGTCCACAAGGTAGATCAAACTAGTCCCAGAAAAATTTGAGTGTTAGAAATACACTTTTTTTTCTTTCAGTATTCTCTTGAACATCCCTTCATTTATTTGATAACATTCACGAGTCCTACTCTTTTATGAGGCCCATTTTCAATGTCTTAGACACAAATGAATTTTAATAAAAATATAACATTAAAGTAAATGTTAAAAAAAATCATCATACTCCAAATAATTTTTTATCATGTGTAAGTCCCTATTATCTATTTAATAAGAACTAAACTCAGAACTTTTATATTTAGAGAAGCCTGAACATTCAATTTGAACTTGAACTTAGGACCTTGTACAATGACATATGATAACAATACAAACTAAGACATACAAAAGTAGAGCTGTCAATTTAGGGGGCCAATTAATTTAGGCCTCAACCCCCAAAATAAGGGGGCCTAAAAAAATTAAAGAATAGTAAGCCCTCAAATACATAGGCCCTAAAGTTAGATATGCCCAAAATTTAAAAGAGGGCCATAAGGCCCCAAATAAAATAAAAAAACTTAATTTTGAAAAACAAAATAAAATAAATTCAAAAAATAAAAAAACTTTATTTTGAAAACCAAAATAAAATAAATTTAAAATACAAAAAAATAATTTTTAAATAAATCTGCTAAAAATTTCAAAAATAAAAAACAACTTTAATAAAAATTAATAATAAAATTTTCAACATAAAATTCCAAAAATAAAAAAGAAAAGAAAACATATTACACAAACCAGTTCAATTATGTGACTTGCTAATATTTATACACTTGAGTAGGATTTTATGTTTCTTTTTCAAACACAAACAACAATATTATCCATCTCAATTCACGAAAAATACTATGTAAACATATCACTGAAAGATATATGTCGATACTCCGGACATTCAACATTCGAAATTGAAGTAAATCAATACAAACATGAACCACATATCACATAAACAAAGACACTAATTCAACCAAAAAAAACATGAAAAGATAAATTCTACAACCAGAATAAAGTATATAACACTAAAATTAGTCTTCCACTTCAATCTTGCAATCCAAATGTATGTTGAGTCATTGTCACCTCAGTATTGCCTTCATCATTAGTGTTGATATCTTCCTCATCTTAAAAACACAATAAATCATACTTAGGTGCAGATGCAACAAAACAATGACATGAGTATATCATAAACATGAACAAATAAAAATAAATAAAATACAAAGTAGTATTACCATTCATATTTTCCGAAAATCCATGCAACCAGCTTCGAGTACAAATCAACATTTGGATGTGTTCAGGAAGAGTAGAACTTTTGTATTTCGTAAGAACACGTCCATCGATACTGAAAGAAGACTTAGATGCTACAGTTGTGATAGGAATGCTAAGCACATCGCGTGCCATTATGGAGAGTATCGGAAACTTTTTCTCATTAAACTTCCAATAAAGAAGTACATCAAAATCTTCAGAGTGTTCTTCATTTAGCTCCAGTAATTCATCGTCAAAGTATATATCTAATTCATTCTTTCCAAGAACAAACCTACTCTCAATGGAGTTCCATGTTTTAAAATCCTGCGATATATATATATAAATAGTTAGGACATATTTTACTCTCAATATTCACAGAAACAACATAACATAATTTTAACAATATTTAGATAAATACATTTCATTTCTATCTATGTAAGTTCTTAATGTAGCTATGTTTCTATGTTAGATAAAGACCAATCTATTTTTTTCTAATCATTTAACAACATTGAATATTTTTTTTACAACTAATTAAATAATATCATTGAAATAATTGAAATAATTGAAATATGTTGCTATGTTTCTATGTTAGATAACTCACATTCAACTTTCGATTAAGTTACTAATGATTATAGTAACTCGAAAAAGAACCAAATACACTGTCTGCAATATTATTCAAGCATTTCCTTGTGATCATTATTAGTACTCAACATTCAGAATACACATGTATGCTTTACTAGTAAAGCCACATACAGAGTACAACACAAAGTTTCATGCAATAATCCTTACTAACAATTTCATGCAATAATCCTTCTCTTTTTCTAATACTAATAAAATATAAATAATAGACAACCTAAAGTTTTCAACCAAGTATATATATAAAAGAGGAAATGGGGTGAAATAAATATGTTAATATAAAAACTTACGGTTATAATCTTTGATTTTTTAGCTTTATTCCCCTCTCTAGATAGCTTAGCCAATGTGTTGAACTCATTAGATGGTTGAGAAAGAGAAACACTTTGATTGGTAGAATAACTCACATATTCTTCATAAAGCCCTTTGAATTTATCCATTACATTCTTAAGTTTCCCTTCAGAGGTTGAGGCATCAAGTGTAGTATAGCAAAACTTCAAAAATTTATCTTTCAAGCGTGGATCAAGAATAGCTCCAAATGCTAGCACAATACTATAGTTTTTCCAGTATTTGTCAAATTTCATTTTCATATTATCAGACATATCTTTTATCACCTTATCAATACTTTTTTGATGTTTTTCTAAAATGCACTGGACTTTCCACACTTGCATGAAATACAGATTTGCAGTTGGATAAGATGAACCAGAAATCAAATTGGTAATTTCATAAAAAGGTTCTAAAAACTCACAAATCCTTTCCCCCTTTTCCCATTCCTCATCAGATGGACAATATTTATAACTTCTATCCGCCACCTTATAAAACTCAAAAGCTTTCCTATATTGCAAGGCACTTTCAAGCATCAAATAAGTGCTATTCCATCTAGTAGATACATCAAATCTTAAACCACCGCTAACATTTATCCCTGCATCCTCGACACAATCTCTAAACTTAAGCATCCTTCCATCAGATCCTTTAATATGCTTGACACTCTCTCTAATTTTATGGAGGGCTTCACTAGCAACTTTTAAACCCTCTTGGACAATTAAGTTGAGTACATGGGCCGAACATCGGATATGAAAAAATTCACCATCACACATCAAATTGCCTTGCACTCGAAGATGAGTTTTCAAGTGGTCTTGCATGTTATCATTGGCAGATGCATTATCCAGCGTAATAGTAAATATTTTCTTATCTATTCCCCATTGCTTTAAGCAATCAAATAAAGTAGCTTCCAGTGCAATACCCGTGTGGGGGGGCTTCATTCGAAGAAAGTTAAGAAGATAACTAACTAACTTCCAATTTTCATCAATAAAATGAGCAGTCAAACAGATATAACCCTCACTAGTAGATGCTGTCCAAACATCCGATGTTAGATAAATTTTATTTGGAATCCTACCCATGATTTCCTTAAGCTTGATCCTTTCTTTATCATATATTTTTTCAATATATGACACCATGGTATTCCTAGAGGCCATTTCAACACATGGATTCAAATATTTCACCCAAACTCGAATTTTTTCATACTTGACAAAGCTAAAAGGAAGATCATGTGCAATAATGGCTTCTCCAAGTAATTCACGATGTGTGTTTTGGTTGATTTGGGTTAGGCTTGACGATTCCTCTAGACTAAAAAGGCTCAACTGAAAACTTTTACAAATAAAAACATGACGACTTAGATGTGAAGTTCCATAACTTTGACCAGACTTGGGGTTTTTTCCAATGGCAAAATCAGTACTACAAAAATTGCATGCAGCTCTTTCAACTCCATCTTTTCCTTTGCCGATTTTAGTGAAAATAATCCAAAGTGTTGACAATATTTCCTTATGAGTTTCATCTTGACCTTGTGCATACTCACTCGTATCCATTGACTCCATACTATAACAAAAAGAATGTGTGTTATCATAACACTGTTATGTCATGGTTATATATTAAGAGTCACATTCCAAAAACTAAAAAAAATATATAAACATAGAGTTAAAATATATTGCAATGAATTTTAATATCATTCTATTTACTTGTATACTCCATTTGGTAACTAGTAGAAAGATAAAATGCTGAAATCTGAAACAGCGATAGACACTTATTATACCTCATCATATCCGGTCTCTATTTAATTAACTGCTTTCAAAACCTCAAATAAAACAGCAATATTGCTGCAGCAGTTTGATATACTTTTGTGAGCTGGGAACTGAAAAACAGAAAAGCAGGACTAACCTCTATATTAAGGAATATCTTTTTGCTGAGCAAACTCTCAATGGCCTGGAACACAACATAAGCTCATAAGTACATGAGAGTTCCATATAATATTCAGTGCAAATTTAATTACATGTATAGATTTTCATTTCATAACAGAAGAGGCATGCAACAAGTATTACATACAACAAAAAGAAAATAAATTAACATTTGATTTAAAGATAATA
The DNA here is from genome assembly GCF_024323335.1 of Lathyrus oleraceus. Classification (NCBI taxonomy): domain Eukaryota; kingdom Viridiplantae; phylum Streptophyta; class Magnoliopsida; order Fabales; family Fabaceae; genus Lathyrus; species Lathyrus oleraceus. The sequence goes on along the minus strand of NC_066579.1, from coordinate 137,680,283 downwards.
ATTAATGGTTGAATGGAAACTGCATTGTTCTAAGTCTTGGGTTCATCGATGCGAGAAGGCAAAAAATGCAGAAGAAATTGAGCTTCTAAATGAGGTATTTATAATTTTGATATCAAATATTTCTTCCATTATAATTGTTTGATTAATTGTATATTCCGTTGTTTAGGAATTGGTTGATTCCATTTTGTGGAATGATGTCTGCAGTCTTTGGTTTGTAGCACCAGAACCAAAATTAGGTAATGTATGGAAAACTTGGAAGCATGATGTAATGATCTGGTTTTCGAGAAATCCTTTGTTATCTAGCAGAATTGTCTCGCAGACACATGCTTCTAGTTCTAATGGATTGTGCAAAAAAAGCTCTCAAGCTGGTTTCGGAAGGCCTAAACTTCAAATTCGTCGTCCATGCGCACCTTCGATGCATAAAAGTACTGTGGAGGTGCCCGTGGAAACCGAGTTTCCTAGTCAGTTGATGAATGGATTGAGTGATATTGGAGTCGAGGTTGTAGATTCTGATGTTTTGCCCATCACGGAAGTGGTATCAAGGCCTATGGATGAGGAAGAAAGTTCGATGGATGAGGAAGAAGCTATTGAATCATTTGTAGAACATATAATACTAACCGTCGACAGTGCGAAAAGTTTATCAAAGCCAAGGGAAGGCAATGTAGAAGACAGGCAATTGGTAGTGATAAATATTGTTTTGCTCATTTCTCCAGAAAACCTGAAAAACAAGCTAAAGCGCCTACTCCAATGTGTGGAGGTATAACTGTGGCTGGTACTAAATGCAAGCATCATTCACTTCCTGGCTTTTCATTCTGCAGAAAGCATTTGAGCAATGTTAAGGTTGCAAATCCCTCTAACCATCTCTCTGTATCTGGTAACTTTGTTGGAGCAATTACATCGCACTTTGGAAGCATTGTATCGAGGTCCTCTTCAAACTTAGCTCCAATTTCTTTCTCCAATTTAGGCTCCATCTTAAGTCTATCATGATAAAAAAGGTTACAGTTAAAAGGTTTCAGCCTTTGGAGTAAAAGCTTCCCGATTCGTCCAGCACCCACCGTTCCTATCGTCTTTCCTTCAAGATCATAGGCTCTATGTGCAATGCCAGCAACATCCCATTCTCCTGTAATAGACTGATGGTAACCAGGCACAAAATTCCTCACCAGAATGAGAATTCTCATGAGCTCATCCTCAGCAACAGATATTGTGTTGCTTCCTGTGACCTCTGCGACGGTTAAACCAGCAGCAGCCGCAGCATTGAGATCAATGTGATCAGAACTAATTCTGGCAGTCAAAAGTAGCTCTAAATTCTAAGCTTTCTTAATTCTTTCAGCAGTAACATAGGCAGGCTGAAATGGTGTAGATATCAGAACATGAAGATCAGGAATGGTAGTTTGTGTTTTAAATTTTGTTAAAAATGCTCTACTCAGATCAAACAATTTCATATTCATCAAACTGGTCCAATTACTAGGCACTACGCCATTGGTATGACTACCCTCCAATCTGATATCAACTAAAGAACCTAAATTTGCAACCGAATGACTCAAAGTACCACTAAGATTAAAACACGGCAAATTAATGATCGAATTTATATCATGTATAAAGTTGTTGAGGCATTTCCACAACCAGCGTGTGAGTGTACATATTAAGCAGTATTATAAACATGTTGATTCAAATGAGATAAAAAATGAAATTTGATATTAAGAAAACTAGAGATTAAAGAGAAATGGAGATAGAAGAGTACCTTTATTTCTGTGATAGAGAAAAGTCGACGGCGGTGTAATTGGTTGACGGTGGCGGAAGCTTTGCACAGAACATCAATGGAGTGATAAACTCAACGTCCAAATTTTGGGAATAAAATAAGGGCCCTCAATGGGCCCTAAAAAAATGCATTATATAAAGGGCCTAAAATAAATCTCAATGATAAAGGACTTAATATATTGGGGCTTTCATAGGGTTTAATAATTGGGGCTTTTCAATATAGGGCTTATTTGACAGCTCTATACAAAAGGGCTTTAACATGGCCTTCCACCAAGATTTGTAGCAATTACCCCATATTTAAACTTAATACCCCCACAATTGTAGTACTTTTATCATAATATTTCTTTTTTGTGATTTTTTATGTTTTTAAAAAATAGCGTGTTTCCTAAATATTTGGAAAAAATTCAGAGTTTCTTCAACGGATTTTTGAAAAATTTCATAAATTTTTATTAGGTTTTTTGAGATATGAGTTTTTACCAAAATTTTGAAAAATCAATGAATTTTAAAGGTATTTACAAACAATAAATAAGTTTCTACAGGATTAAAAAATAATAATTTAAAATCATATTTTTTTACCAGGTCTGATTTATGAGATCTTTCAAATATACTATAAGATTTTTCAAAAATCTATGAATTTATATCAGATTTTTCAAATATATTATCAAAATTTTCAAAAATTTATGAGTTTTTAACAGATTTTTAAATAAATCTATGAGTATTTTTTCAGATTTTTCAAACAATTTATGAGATTTTATCTGATTTTTCAAATAACCTATGAGTTTTTATCGAATTTTTAAAAAACTAGGAGTTATTATAGAAAGTTTTAAAGTAATTACTGATTTTTCAAAAAAAAACCAAGTTTAACCGAATTTTCAAATATACTAACGAATTTTTCAAAATCTAAAAAAATTATAAAATATACTTAATTTTTTGAAAAATCCGATAGTGTTAACTTGAATATTTTTATAAATCTATCCGATATGAACTACCAGACATTTTTTGAAAAGTGGTAAGTTTTTTCATCCATCATTTTTTTGAAAATCCTATAAAAATATATATCTGATTTTAAAATATACTATCAAATTTTTTATTTATATTAAATTTTTCAACTGCATTATCAAAATTTTCATGTTTTCTTATAAACTTTAAAAAAAAATATTTTAAATATTAGGCATAATTAGTCCTTTGGTCCCTTAACTTTAAACGAAGTTTCGTGTTGGTCCCCTAACTAAAAGACGTTACGTATTGGTGCCTTAACTTCTCTTCCGTTAAAGTATTTGGTCCCTTCCGTTACTTAGAGTGAGAAAACGTTAAATATGGTTGAGGTGACATGTCAGGTATGCAACCATTCAAGTTAAGACTCGGTTGTTGTGTTATAAACCATTTAGGGTTCGTGTTTTCCCAATCTTCATCTTCCTCCTTTGTTTTTCACTGTTCATACATCCATCTTCCATCTTCCATTATGTATTTGTATGTTCATACATCCATCTTCCATCTCCCATTGTGCATTCGTATTCCTCAATCTTCCATCAGTGCTTCAATGTCTAAGAATGCAAGCAGTGCCTCAATCACAGACTTCGGTACATCTGGATCCATGCTTCGTAGAAATAAGATAATTGAGTGTTTATGCCAAGATGATAATGTTCTTTGTACTCTTATTGATGTGAACAGTGTCAACTATATGACAAAAAAAATTGGGGCTGTAGAAATTACAGAAATCACATGGACAAGGGGTGTAATTTCTTCAAGTGGTTAGGGGATGAATTTGTTGGTGAAAGGGATTTGAAGCTTGAAAGACAAAATAAGAAAATTAAAAAATTAAAGAATAAGGTTACCCACACTCAAGGATGGTTGAAAATGTCCATTGTGGTTGGGATGTTGAGCTTGTGGTTGAACCTTGTGTTTGTAACAAAGTATTTCAATTAGGATTAGGATAATTTAGTGTTTTATTTTCATAATATGAATGTAATTTTCTATTTATTTAATGAAGAATGTTAGTGTCTGTTTTAACAAAATGTTGTGCTTGTACATTATTCATCTGTTTTAACACTGATACATAACTGGTATAAAAACTAGAACATAATATAACCAATTATAATGCATATCTTTAACATTCCAAAAAGTGATACAAAAAGGAATTATAAGCCATTGTCATTAAGCCATTATAAGGCCTATCAATAACATTATAAAAAGGCATTACAAGCCATTGTCAATAAGCCATTATAAGACACTAAAATAACATTACAAAAATCCATTATAAGGCACTAAAATAACATTACAAAAAGGAATTATAAGCCATTGTAAATAAGTCATTATAAGGCACTAAAATAACATTACAAAGTAATTATAAGGCATAACAAACATCACAACAAACATAAAGGTTGATTTGAAACAAGCTTCCCGCCTTTTTGAAGTTTTTTTTTTCTTTTTTGGTGGTGACTGACTTGAAACTGTTGGTTGTGGTGGTTGACTTGAAACGATTGGTTGTGATGGCTGACTTGAAACTGTTGGTTGTGGTGGCTGACTTGAAATTGTTGGTTGTGGTGGCTGACTTAAGGTTCCTTCTGCTATCTGAGTTGGAGGTACCACTGGTTGTGGCAGTTTACAAGTGGTCTTGTTGTGACCTTCCTCGTGGCAACGACTGCACTTGATTTCATGATTTTCCCTTTTCAAGTGTATCTTGTAACACCCCGATAAAAATAAGATAATTATTTAATTTAAGTTAATAATATATTTATTAATTTAATTAAATAATTGGAATATTATTGGAATTATTATTATTATTGGAATAATATAAATTGGAATAATAAGTTGGAATATATATATAAAGAAGGTCCCATTTGGTAAAGAAAGTTTTCTCACGTAAAACAGAAAAGCGACTGAAAGTGGAGAAAGGGCAAAGAGGAAGAGTGTAACACCCCGATAAAAATAAGATAATTATTTAATTTAAGTTAATATTATATTTATTAATTTAATTAAATAATTGGAATTTTTGGATTTTTATTATTATTATTATTGGAATAATAATTATTGGAAAATATATAAGTTGGAAATAAGGAAAAAGAGTTTCATTTTTGGTAAAAAGAGTTTTCACGTGAAAACAGAGAAGCGGCTCAAAAAGAGGAAAAGGGCAAAGAGGCAGAGCAAGAGGAAGAAGGTTGGAGAAGAGAAGAGCTTGAGGCTAAAGGATTACCGGATTAACTCAGGTAAGGGGGGTTTATCGTCGTTTAATGGGTATTATGGGTTAACATGTAATGGGTAGTGATAAACCGTTGAATTGACCCTAATTGGATTATGAATGTTGAAAAATTGTGATGAATAGATGATGGGAAAACTGTAATTGAATCTGTATTTGTGTGAGTTGTGATTTCCCGAACGTATAGCTTTTTACGGAATCGGAATCGGAGGTCCGGAAGTTCTCCAACGGTGGAAAATACGGAGAATTCTGCATTCTGCTTCGTGTTAGCGCAGGAACAGCTTTCTGTCTTGCGTTAACCGGTTAACACTGTTATGAACTGTGAAAATATTGCTGTTTTGCTTGCGTTAACCGGTTAACCCAGGGCGTTAACCGGTTAACACTGTTGTGGTTTCTGAGAAATTGCTGTTCTGTCTGCGTTAACCGGTTAACCCAGGGCGTTAACCGGTTAACACTGTTGAATTTGGCCAGGAAGCGTGTTCTGTCCTGCGTTAACCGGTTAACCCAGGGCGTTAACCGGTTAACACTGTTGGAAATTAGAAAAATTGATATTTTAATGTTGTGAACATAATTGGCGATTGGCCTATATCGGTGTGTGATATAGTAGGGATTATTTCCCGTTGTTTTGAGTAGGATAGGTATTAGTAGAGTGTGCTAATACTGTGATTGAATTATTTGGCATGACATGATATGATTATGTGATAAATATGCTGATGATGTGTGAAAATATGCATAATGTTGTGAATGTATATATTATGCATGTGTTGGTGAATGGACTGTTTTATGGCTTAGAGTGTGAGCATATGTCCATTGTGGATTGTTGTTGATGATGTTGCATTGCTAGGTGAATTAGCATGCATATTGTGGCCTTTATGGTGGTAGCTAATTCCCATGGTGAGGAATTAGTGAGTAAATCTTTGTAGATTGTTGTTGATGTTTGCATGCTAGGTGATTAGCGTGCATAGCATAGCCCTTGGGGTGGTAGCTAATTCCCATGGTGAGGAATTAGTGAGTGAGTCACTAGGTCTCAAATGAGTGGGACTAGTGGGCTTGGTAGCCGCATCTGGATTTGATCGGTGAGGTTGAACTATATGTTCACGAATAGTCGGTACCGCATGCATGGAGTCTCATTGCATAATGTATGTATGGCGTATAATATGAATGGATGTATTCCAATATTATACGTGTGTTTGTGTTGGCATTGAGTATGAGTATGAATTGTGTTGGTATTGAGTATGATATTTGAGTTGATGTGCCGTTACTGAATGTGTGATATGATTAGGGTGATTAATGTGTTATTTACTTAGCATTACATGATATTTTATAATGCTTTTTATATCGATTGAGGAACTCACCCTTACAACTATTTTTCAGGTAACGAGCAGTGATTGAGTAGAAGCTAGTGCTTGGAGTCTATTGTAGTCTCCTTAGTGGGTCATGCTCTGATAGATGTAACATCGGGACGGGATGTTTTACCTTGTTGAATAATTTTACATGTAATGTGTTACATGTTTTGCATGATTGATTTGATTCTATCCGCTGCGTATTGTGCAAATGCTTTATGTTTTGAATTAATAAAAGAGCATGACAGTTATTATGGTGAGTGGTGTGAAGTGTTTGTGTGACACCCTTATTTGCACCTTTACTCTGATGTATATATTTGTTGTTTTAATTAAATATTTGGGGTATTTTAGAAGGGTGTTACATTAGTGGTATCAGAGCATAGTCGGTCGAGTCGAGTCGTAATTATTCTGTTTCCCTGTATGTGATAGGTGTTGTGTAACCCTATCCGTACTTATTGTTTTAGCTTGTTGGGTTTTCAGAATAGAGATGGCTGGAAGAGGTAGAGACGATGCTGCGATTGCTGAGGCTCTGGGTATGCTAGCTGGAGTACTTGGAGGGAATCCGAATGTTGTGGGAATGGGAGCTGCTCGTCAACTGAGTGAGTTCTAGAAGAACAATCCTCCAATGTTCAAGGGAGCATACGATCCAGATGGTGCTCAGAAGTGGTTGAAGGAGATCGAGAGAATCTTCCGAGTGACTGAGTGTGCCGATAACCAGAAGGTCAGGTTCGGTACGCATATGCTGTCAGAAGAAGCAGATGATTGGTGGGTTGCTACCCGCACTGAGTTGGAATCTGCTGGGAATGCTGAGATCACTTGGGCTGTGTTCAGAGAGAGATTCCTGAGGAAGTATTTTCCAGAGGATGTTAGAGGAAAGAAAGAGATAGAGTTCTTGGAATTGAAGCAGGGCAACCGGTCTGTTACTGAGTATGCTGCTAAGTTCACAGAGCTGTCGAAGTATTACACTCCCTATGATGAGGCTACTGGGGAATTTTCGAAATGTGTGAAGTTTGAGAACAGGTTGCGTCCCGAGATCAAGCAGGCTATTAGGTATCAACGGATTAGAGTGTTTTCTGATTTGGTTGACTGTTGCAGGATTTTTGAACAGGATACCAAAGCCAGAGCGGAAAGCTATCAGCAGAGGGTTGATAGGAAAGGCAAGAATCAGAATGATCGTGGGAAACCGTATGCAACTGGCAAAGGTTTCCAGCGACAGAGTGGGATGAAGAGGCCTAGTGGGGGAGACTCCAGTGCCCCTGCTAAGTGTTTCAGATGTGGTCAGGCTGGACATCGTATCCATGAGTGTACCAGTAATGAGAAGAAGTGTTTTAAGTGTGGCAAAGGTGGTCACTTGGCTGCAGAGTGCCGGTTGAAGACTGTGACTTGTTTCAACTGTGGAGAGGTGGGTCATATCAGTCCACAGTGTCCTAAGCCGAAGAGAGAGAACCAGTCGGGAGGCAAGGTCTTCGCTTTATCGGGTTCTGAGACTTTTGCAGGTGATCGTTTGATCCGAGGTACGTGTTCTATTAATGGCTTTCCTCTTGTAGCTATTATTGACACCGGTGCTACTCATTCCTTTATATCTTTGGATTGTGCTGTGAAACTTAAGTTAGAGATATCTGAGATGCATGGAAGTATGGTGATTGATACTCCTGCGAAGGGTTCAGTGACTACTACTTCAGTTTGTTTAAATTGTCCTTTGAGTATTTTTGGTAGAGACTTTGGGATGGACCTCGTGTGTCTTCCACTAGTGCAGATTGATGTTATTCTGGGTATTAACTGGTTGGTGTTTAACCGAGTTTATATCAACTTTTTTGATAAGACTGTGATCTTTCCTGAGATTGAGGAAGGAAAGAGTTTGTTTCTATCAGCAAGGCAGGTGAATGAGGCAGTAGCAGATGGGGCAGAGTTGTTTATGCTGTTAGCGACTTTGGAGGCTAAAGATAAACTGGTGATTTGCGATCTAGCTGTGGTGTGTGATTTTCCTGATGTGTTTCCTGAAGAAGTGAATGAATTACGGCCAGAGCGTGAAGTTGAGTTCTCGATTGATTTGGTACCTGGTACTAGGCCGATGTCGATGGCTCCGTACCGTATGTCTGCTGTTGAGTTAACTGAATTGAAGAGTCAGTTGGAAGATCTGTTGGATAAGAAATTTATTCGTCCGAGTGTGTCACCGTGGGGTGCACCAGTGTTATTGGTTAAGAAGAAAGAAGGTACTATGAGGTTGTGTGTGGACTACAGGCAACTGAATAAAGTGACGATCAAGAATCGGTATCCTTTGCCGAGGATTGATGATTTGATGGATCAGTTGGTTGGTGCGAGTGTGTTCAGCAAAATAGATTTGAGATCGGGTTATCATCAGATACGTGTGAAAATGGAGGATATTCAGAAGACTGCTTTCAGAACGAGGTATGGACATTATGAGTATTCTGTAATGCCTTTTGGTGTGACTAATGCGCCTGGAGTATTTATGGAGTATATGAATAGGATTTTCCATCCGTACCTAGACAAGTTTGTTGTGGTGTTTATTGACGATATTTTGGTGTATTCGAAATCAGAAGAAGAGCATGCTGAGCATTTGAGAGTGGTTTTAGAAGTTCTACGAGAAAAGAAGTTATTTGCTAAACTGTCCAAGTGTGAATTTTGGTTAGAAGAGGTTAGTTTTCTTGGTCATGTGATTTCAAGAGGTGGTGTTGCTGTTGATCCTTCTAAGATAGAAGCGGTATCTAAGTGGGAAGCTCCGAAGTCAGTTTCTGAGATAAGGAGTTTTCTTGGTTTGGCTGGTTATTATAGGAAGTTCATCGAGGGATTTTCTAAGTTGGCGTTACCGTTGACGATGTTGACTAGAAAGGGGCAAGCGTTTGTTTGGGACTCAAAATGTGAAGAAAGTTTCCAAGAGTTAAAGAGAAGGTTAACTACTGCTCCTATTCTGATATTACCGAGTCCATCGGAACTATTTGAGGTTTACTGTGATCCTTCATTGTTGGGTTTGGGTGGTGTGTTGATGCAGAACAAGCAGGTTATAGCTTATGCTTCGAGACAATTGAGGGTTCATGAGAGGAACTATCCGACACACGATTTAGAGTTGGCAGCTGTGGTATTTGTTCTGAAGTTATGGAGGCATTACTTGTACGGGTCAAGATTTGAGGTTTTCAGTGACCATAAAAGTTTAAAGTATTTATTTGATCAGAAAGAGCTGAATATGAGACAGAGAAGATGGTTAGAGTTTCTGAAGGATTATGACTTTGGTTTGAATTACCATCCGGGTAAAGCAAACGTGGTGGCTGATGCATTGAGTCGGAAATCATTGCATATGTCTATGTTAATGGTTAAGGAATTGGATTTAATTGAGCAGTTTAGAGACTTGAGTTTGGTGTGTGAGAGTACTCACAATAGCGTTAAATTGGGAATGTTAAAGTTAACGAGTGGTATTCTGGATGAGATTAGAGAGGGTCAGAAATCCGATGTGCTTTTGGTTGATAAGTTGACTCTGGTGAATCAAGGTCAAGGTGGTGAATTCAGAGTTGATGAGAATGGTGTTTTGAAATTTGGTAATCGGGTGTGTATTCCGGATGTTACCGAACTTAAGAAGAGTATTCTTGAGGAAGGACATTGTAGTGGCCTGAGTATTCATCCTGGAGCTACGAAGATGTATCATGATTTGAAAAAGTTATTTTGGTGGCCGGGAATGAAAAGAGAAATTGCGAGTTTTGTTTATTCTTGTTTGACTTGTCAGAAGTCAAAGATTGAGCATCAGAAGCCGTCTGGGCTAATGCAACCGTTGGCTATTCCAGAGTGGAAGTGGGATAGTATCAGTATGGATTTTGTTTCTGGTTTACCGAGGACAATTAAGAATTTTGAAGCTATTTGGGTGATTGTTGACAGATTGACAAAATCGGCTCATTTCATTCCGATCAGAATGGATTATCCGTTAGAGAGATTAGCTGAGTTGTATATTGAGAAAATTGTAAGTTTGCATGGTATTCCGTCGAGTATTGTTTCGGACAGAGATCCTAGATTTACATCGAAGTTCTGGGAAGGTTTGCAGAGGGCTTTGGGAACTAAGCTGAGATTGAGTTCTGCATATCATCCGCAGACTGATGGTCAGACTGAGAGGACGATTCAGTCACTAGAGGATCTTTTGAGAGCTTGTGTTTTGGAAAAGGGAGGTGCTTGGGATTGTTATTTACCTTTGATTGAGTTTACCTACAACAATAGTTTTCATTCGAGCATTGGTATGGCACCGTTTGAAGCTTTGTATGGTAGGAGATGTCGGACGCCTTTATGTTGGTATGAGTCCGGTGAGAGTACTGTGGTTGGACCGGAGATTGTTCAACAAACTACGGAAAAGATTAAGATGATTCAGGAGAAGATGAGAATTGCTCAGAGTCGTCAGAAGAGTTATCACGACAAGAGAAGGAAGGCACTTGAGTTCCAAGAGGGAGATCATGTGTTTCTTCGTGTTACTCCGATAACTGGGGTTGGTCGAGCTTTGAAGTCGAAGAAGTTGACACCTCGATTTATTGGTCCTTACCATATTTTGGAGAGGATATGGGAGGTAGCCTATCGTATCGCTTTACCGCCGTCACTTGCGAATTTGCATGAGGTTTTCCATGTGTCTCAGTTGAGGAGGTACATTCCTGATCCGTCGCATGTGGTCCAAGTGGATGATGTACAGGTGAGAGATAACCTGACTGTTGAAACATCACCTATGAGGATCGAGGATCGAGAGTTGAAGCAGTTGCGGGGTAAAGAGATTGCTTTGGTAAAGGTAGCTTGGGGAGGACCAGCAGGTGGCAATGTGACTTGGGAACTTGAGAGTCAGATGAAGGAGTCTTATCCGGAGCTATTCGCTTGAGGTATGTTTTCGAGGACGAAAACTCTTTTAGTGGGGGAGAATTGTAACACCCCGATAAAAATAAGATAATTATTTAATTTAAGTTAATATTATATTTATTAATTTAATTAAATAATTGGAATTTTTGGATTTTTATTATTATTATTATTGGAATAATAATTATTGGAAAATATATAAGTTGGAAATAAGGAAAAAGAGTTTCATTTTTGGTAAAAAGAGTTTTCACGTGAAAACAGAGAAGCGGCTCAAAAAAAGGAAAAGGGCAAAGAGGCAGAGCAAGAGGAAGAAGGTTGGAGAAGAGAAGAGCTTGAGGCTAAAGGATTACTGGATTAACTCAGGTAAGGGGGGTTTATCGTCGTTTAATGGGTATTATGGGTTAACATGTAATGGGTAGTGATAAACCGTTGAATTGACCCTAATTGGATTATGAATGTTGAAAAATTGTGATGAATAGATGATGGGAAAACTGTAATTGAATCTGTATTTGTGTGAGTTGTGATTTCCCGAACGTATAGCTTTTTACGGAATCGGAATCGGAGGTCCGGAAGTTCTCCAACGGCGGAAAATGCGGAGAATTCTGCATTCTGCTTCGTGTTAGCGCAGGAACAGCTTTCTGTCTTGCGTTAACCGGTTAACCCAGGGTGTTAACCGGTTAACACTGTTATGAACTGTGAAAATATTGCTGTTTTGCTTGCGTTAACCGGTTAACCCAGGGCGTTAACCGGTTAACACTGTTGTGGTTTCTGAGAAATTGTTGTTCTGTCTGCGTTAACCGGTTAACCCAGGGCGTTAACCGGTTAACACTGTTGAATTTGGCCAGGAAGCGTGTTCTGTCCTGCGTTAACCGGTTAACCCAGGGCATTAACCGGTTAACACTGTTGGAAATTAGAAAAATTGATATTTTAATGTTGTGAACATAATTGGCGATTGGCCTATATCGGCGTGTGATATAGTAGGGATTATTTCCCGTTGTTTTGAGTAGGATAGGTATTAGTAGAGTGTGCTAATACTGTGATTGAATTATTTGGCATGACATGATATGATTATGTGATAAATATGCTGATGATGTGTGAAAATATGCATAATGTTGTGAATGTATATATTATGCATGTGTTGGTGAATGGACTGTTTTATGGCTTAGAGTGTGAGCATATGTCCATTGTGGATTGTTGTTGATGATGTTGCATTGCTAGGTGAATTAGCATGCATATTGTGGCCTTTATGGTGGTAGCTAATTCCCATGGTGAGGAATTAGTGAGTAAATCTTTGTAGATTGTTGTTGATGTTTGCATGCTAGGTGATTAGCGTGCATAGCATAGCCCTTGGGGTGGTAGCTAATTCCCATGGTGAGGAATTAGTGAGTGAGTCACTAGGTCTCAAATGAGTGGGACTAGTGGGCTTGGTAGCCGCATCTGGATTTGATCGGTGAGGTTGAACTATATGTTCACGAATAGTCGGTACCGCATGCATGGAGTCTCATTGCATAATGTATGTATGGCGTATAATATGAATGGATGTATTCCAATATTATACGTGTGTTTGTGTTGGCATTGAGTATGAGTATGAATTGTGTTGGTATTGAGTATGATATTTGAGTTGATGTGCCGTTACTGAATGTGTGATATGATTAGGGTGATTAATGTGTTATTTACTTAGCATTACATGATATTTTATAATGCTTTTTATATCGATTGAGGAACTCACCCTTACAACTATTTTTCAGGTAACGAGCAGTGATTGAGTAGAAGCTAGTGCTTGGAGTCTAGTGTAGTCTCCTTAGTGGGTCATGCTCTGATAGATGTAACATCGGGACGGGATGTTTTACCTTGTTGAATAATTTTACATGTAATGTGTTACATGTTTTGCATGATTGATTTGATTCTATCCGCTGCGTATTGTGCAAATGCTTTATGTTTTGAATTAATAAAAGAGCATGACAGTTATTATGGTGAGTGGTGTGAAGTGTTTGTGTGACACCCTTATTTGCACCTTTACTCTGATGTATATATTTGTTGTTTTAATTAAATATTTGGGGTATTTTAGAAGGGTGTTACAAAGAGCAGGAGAAGCAGGTTGAAGAAGGAAGAGCTTGAAGCTAAAGGATTGCCGGATTAACTCAGGTAAGGGGGGTTTATCGTCGTTTAATGGGTATTATGGGTTACCATATAATGGGTAGTAATAAGCCGTTGAATTGACCCTAATTGGGATGTTGAATGCTGAAAAATTGAGATGAAAAAGTTATGTTAAAGTTGTAATTGAATCTGTAATTGGATGAGTCTTGATTTTCCGAACGTGTAGCTTTTTACGGAATTGGAATCGGAGGTCCGGAAGTCCTCCAACGGCGGAAAATGCGGAGAATTCTGCATTCTGCTTCGTGTTAGCGCAGGAACAGCTTTCTGTCTTGCGTTAACCGGTTAACCCAGGGTGTTAACCGGTTAACACTGTTATGAATTGTGAAATATTGCTGTCTGTCTTGCGTTAACCGGTTAACCCAGGGTGTTAACCGGTTAACACTGTTAAAATGTGCCAGGAAGCGTGTTCTGTGTTGCGTTAACCGGTTAACCCAGGGCGTTAACCGGTTAACACTGTGTGAAAAGTGAAAAATTTATATTTAAATGTGGTGTGCATGTTTGATGTTTGGCCTATATTGGCATATGATATAATAGGGATCATTTCCCGTTGTTTTGAGCGGTAGGGGTATTAGTAGAGCGTGCTAATACTGTGATTGATGATGTGGCATGATATGATTATGTGATAAATATGTGGATGATGTATGATTGTATGCATAATGCTGTGGATGTATCTATTATGTATGCAATTGTAAATGGACTGTTTATGGCTTAGAGTGTGAGCATATGTCCATTGTGGATGATTGTTGATGTTGCATGACTAAGTGATTTAGCTTGTATACTGTGGCCTTTATGGTGGTAGCTAATTCCCACGGTGAGGAATTAGTGAGTGAATTATTGTGGATTGTTGTTGATGTTTGCATGCTAGGTGATTTAGCGTGCATAGCATAGCCCTTGGGGTGGTAGCTAATTCCCATGGTGAGGAATTAGTGATGTGAGTCACTAGGTCTCAAATGAGTGGGACTAGTGAGCTTGGTAGCCGTATCTGGATTTGATCGGTGAGGTTGAACTATATGTTCACGAAGAGTCGGTACCGCATGCATGGAGTCTCATTGCATAATGTATGTATTGTGTATAATATGAATGGATGTGTTCCAATATTATATGTGTGTTTTGATGTTTATGTTGAGCATGATTATGAGTATGAGTTGATGTTGCCGTTACTGAATGTGTGATATGATTAGGGTGATGAGATGTGTTCATTTACTTAGCATTACATGATATTTTATAATGCTTATTATATCGATTGAGGAACTCACCCTTACAACTATGTTTCAGGTAACGAGCAGTGATTGAGTAGAAGCTAGTGCTTGGAGTCTAGTGTAGTTCCTTAGTGGGTCATGCTCTGGTAGATGTAACATCGGGACGGGATGTTTACTTTGTTTTCAATTGTGGTTGTTGAACAAGTTTTACATGTGATGCGTTACATGTTTTATCCATTGTTGGATTTTATTCCGCTGCGTATTGTGCAATGTTTTATTTTGATAAACAAATGAGTATGACCAGTTATTTGGAAAATGGTGTGAAGTGTCAAGTGTGACACCCTTAATTGCATATTTACTCTGAATTATGTTTTGTTGTTTTAATTAAATATTGGGGTATTTTAGAAGGGTGTTACATTAGTGGTATCAGAGCATATTCGGTCGAGTCGAGTCGTAATTATTCTGTTTCCCTGTACGTGATAGGTGTTGTGTAACCCTATCAGTACTTATTGTTTTAGCTTGTTGGGTTTTCAGAATAGAGATGGCTGGAAGAGGTAGAGATGATGCTGCGATTGCTGAGGCTCTGGGTATGCTAGCTGGAGTACTTGGAGGGAATCCGAATGTTGTGGGGCTGGGAGCTGCTCGTCAACTGAGTGAGTTCCAGAAGAACAATCCTCCAATGTTCAAGGGAGCATACGATCCAGATGGTGCTCAGAAGTGGTTGAAGGAGATCGAGAGGATCTTCCGAGTGACTGAGTGTGCCGATAACCAGAAGGTCAGGTTCGATACGCATATGCTGTCAGAGGAAGCAGATGATTGGTGGGTTGCTGTCCGCGCTGAGTTGGAAGCGGCTGGGGGTGCTGAGATCACTTGGGCGGTGTTCAGAGAGAGATTCCTGAGGAAGTACTTTCCAAAGGATGTCAGAGGAAAGAAAGAGATAGAGTTCTTAGAATTGAAGCAGGGCAGCCGGTCTGTTACTGAGTATGCTGCTAAGTTCACAGAGTTGTCGAAGTATTACACTCCCTATGATAAGGCTACTGGAGAATTTTCAAAATGTGTGAAGTTTGAGAATGGATTACGTCCCGAGATCAAGCAGGCTATTGGGTATCAGCGGATTAGAGTGTTTTCTGACTTGGTTGACTGTTGCAGGATTTTTGAACAGGATACCAAGGCCAGAGCGGAGAGCTATCAGCAGAGGGTTGATAGGAAAGGCAAGAATCAGAATGATCGTGGGAAACCGTATGCAGCTGGCAAAGGTTTCCTGAGACAGAGTGGGATGAAGAGACCTAGTGGGGGAGACTCCAGTGCCCCTGCTAAGTGTTACAGATGTGGTCAGGCTGGACATCATTTCCATGAGTGTACCAGTAATGAGAAGAAGTGTTTAACTTGGCTGCAGAGTGTCGGTTGAAGACTGTGACATGTTTCAACTGTGGAGAGGTGGGTCATATTAGCCCACAGTGTCCTAAGCCGAAGAAAGAGAACCAGTCGGGAGGCAAGGTCTTTGCTTTATCGGGTTCTGAGACTTCTGCAGATGATCGTTTGATCCGAGGTACGTGTTATATTAACGGCTTTCCTCTTGTAGCTATTATTGACACAGGTGCGACTCATTCCTTTATATCTTTGGATTGTGCTGTGAAACTTAAATTAGAGATATCTGAGATGCATGGGAGTATGATGATTGATACTCCTGCGAAGGGTTCAGTGACTACTACTTCAGTTTGTTTAGATTGTCCTTTGAGTATTTTTGGTAGAGACTTTGGGATGGACCTCGTGTGTCTTCCACTAGTGCAGATTGATGTTATCTTGGGTATGAACTGGTTGGTGTTTAACCGAGTTTCTATCAACTGTTTTGATAAGACTGTGATCTTTCCTGAGATTGAGGAAGGAAAGAGTTTGTTTCTATCAGCAAGACAGGTGAATGAGGCAGTAGCAGATGGGGCATAGTTGTTTATGCTGTTAGTGACTTTGGAGGCTAAAGATAAACTGGTGATTTGCGATCTAGCCGTGGTGTGTGATTTTCCTGATGTGTTTCCTGAAGAAGTGAATGAATTACCGCCAGAGCGTGAAGTTGAGTTCTCGATTGATTTGGTACCTGGTACTAGGCCGGTGTCGATGGCTCCGTACCGTATGTCTGCTGTTGAGTTAGCTGAATTGAAAAGTCAGTTGGAAGATCTGTTGGATAAGAAGTTTATTCGTCCGAGTGTGTCACCGTGGGGTGCACCAGTGTTATTGGTTAAGAAGAAAGAAGGTACTATGAGGTTGTGTGTGGACTACAGGCAACTGAATAAAGTGACGATCAAGAATCGGTATCCTTTGCCGAGGATTGATGATTTGATGGATCAGTTGGTTGGTGCGAGTGTGTTCAGCAAAATAGATTTGAGATCGGGGTATCATCAGATACGTGTGAAAATTGAGGATATTCAGAAGACTGCTTTCAGAACAAGGTATGGACATTATGAGTATTCTGTAATGCCTTTTGGTGTGACTAATGCGCCTGGAGTATTTATGGAGTATATGAATAGGATTTTCCATCCGTACCTAGACAAGTTTGTTGTGGTGTTTATTGACGATATTTTGGTGTATTCGAAATCTGAAGAAGAGCATGCTGAACATTTGAGAGTGGTTTTAGAAGTTCTACGAGAAAAGAAGTTATTTGCTAAACTGTCTAAGTGTGAATTTTGGTTGGAAGAGGTTAGTTTTCTTGGTCATGTGGTTTCAAGAGGTGGTGTTGCTGTTGATCCTTCTAAGATAGAAGCGGTATCTAAGTGGGAAGCTCCGAAGTCAGTTTCTGAGATAAGGAGTTTTCTTGGACTTGCAGGTTCTTATAGGAAATTCATTGAGGGATTTTCTAAGTTGGCGTTACCGTTGACGATGTGGACTAGAAAGGGGCAAGCGTTTGTTTGGGACTCAAAATGTGAAGAAGGTTTCCAAGAGTTAAAGAGAAGGTTGACTACTGCTCCTATTCTGATATTACCGAGTCCATCGGAACCATTTGAGGTTTACTGTGATGCTTCATTGTTGGGTTTGGGTGGTGTTTTGATGCAGAATAAGCAGGTTGTAGCTTATGCTTCGAGACAACTGAAGGTTCATGAGAGGAACTATCCGACACACGATTTAGAGTTGGCAGCTGTGGTATTTGTTCTGAAGTTATGGAGGCATTACTTGTACGAGTCAAGATTTGAGGTATTCAGTGACCATAAAAGTTTAAAGTATTTGTTTGATCAGAAAGAGCTGAATATGAGACAGAGGAGATGGTTAGAGTTTCTGAAGGACTATGACTTTGGTTTGAATTACCATCCGGGTAAAGCAAACGTAGTGGCTGATGCATTGAGTCGGAAATCATTGCATATGTCTATGTTAATGGTTAAGGAATTGGATTTAATTGAGCAGTTTAGAGACTTGAGTTTGGTGTGTGAGAGTACTCACAATAGTGTTAAATTGGGAATGTTGAAGTTAACGAGTGGTATTCTGGATGAGATTAGAGAGAGTTAGAAATCCGATGTGCTTTTGGTTGATAAGTTGACTCTAGTGAATCAAGGTCAAGGTGGTGAATTCAGAGTTGATGAGAATGGTGTTTTGAAATTTGGTAATCGGGTGTGTATTCCGGATGTTACCGAACTTAAGAAGAGTATTCTTGAGGAAGGACATCGTAGTGGCCTGAGTATTCATCCTGGGGCTACGAAGATGTATCATGATTTGAAAAAGTTATTTTGGTGGCCGGGAATGAAAAGAGAAATTGCGAGTTTTGTTTATTCTTGTTTGACTTGTCAGAAGTCAAAGATTGAGCATCAGAAGCCGTCTGGGCTAATGCAACCGTTGGCTATTCCGGAGTGGAAGTGGGATAGTATCAGTATGGATTTTGTTTCTGGTTTACCGAGGATAATTAAGAATTTTGAAGCTATTTGGGTTATTATTGACATATTGACAAAATCGGCTCATTTCATTCCGATCAGAATGGATTATCCGTTAGAGAGATTAGCTGAGTTGTATATTGAGAAAATTGTAAGTTTGCATGGTATTCCGTCGAGTATTGTTTCGGACAGGGATCCTAGATTTACATCGAAGTTCTGGGAAGGTTTGCAGAGGGCTTTGGGAACTAAGCTGAGATTGAGTTCTGCATATCATCCGCAGACTGATGGTCAGACTGAGAGGACGATTCAGTCACTGGAGGATCTTTTGAGGGCTTGTGTTTTGGAGAAGGGAGGTGCTTGGGATTGCTATTTACCTTTGATTGAGTTTACCTACAACAATAGTTTTCATTCGAGCATTGGTATGGCACCGTTTGAAGCTTTGTATGGTAGGAGATGTCGGACACCTTTATGTTGGTATGAGTCCGGTGAGAGTGTTGTGGTTGGACCGGAGATTGTTCAACAAACTACGGAAAAGATTAAGATGATTCAGGAGAAGATGAGGATTGCTCAAAGTCGTCAGAAGAGTTATCACGACAAGAGGAGGAAGTCACTTGAGTTTCAAGAGGGAGATCATGTGTTTCTTCGTGTTACTCCGATAACTGGGGTTGGTCGAGCTTTGAAGTCGAAGAAGTTGACACCTCGATTTATTGGTCCTTATCAGATTTCGGAGAGGATAGGGGAGGTAGCCTATCGTATCGCTTTACCGCCGTCACTTGCGAATTTGCATGAGGTTTTTCATGTGTCTCAGTTGAGGAGGTACATTCCTGATCCGTCGCATGTGGTCCAAGTAGATGATGTACAGGTGAGAGATAACCTGACTGTTGAAACATCACCTATGAGGATCGAGGATCGAGAGTTGAAGCAGTTGCGGGGTAAAGAGATTGCTTTGGTAAAGGTAGCTTGGGGAGGACCAGCAGGTGGCAATGTGACTTGGGAACTTGAGAGTCAGATGAAGGAATCTTATCCAGAGTTATTCGCTTGAGGTATGTTTTCGAGGACGAAAACTCTTTTAGTGGGGGAGAGTTGTAACACCCCGATAAAAATAAGATAATTATTTAATTTAAGTTAATAATATATTTATTAATTTAATTAAATAATTGGAATATTATTGGAATTATTATTATTGGAATAATATAAATTGGAATAATAAGTTGGAATATATATATAAAGAAGGTCCCATTTGGTAAAGAAAGTTTTCTCACGTAAAACAGAAAAGCGACTGAAAGTGGAGAAAGGGCAAAGAGGAAGAGCAGGAGAAGCAGGTTAAAGAAGGAAGAGCTTGAAGCTAAAGGATTGCCGGATTAACTCAGGTAAGGGGGGTTTATCGTCGTTTAATGGGTATTATGGGTTACCATGTAATGGGTAGTAATAAGCCGTTGAATTGACCCTAATTGGGATGTTGAATGCTGAAAAATTGAGATGAATAAGTTATGTTAAAGTTGTAATTGAATCTGTAATTGGATGAGTCTTGATTTTCCGAACGTGTAGCTTTTTACGGAATTGGAATCGGAGGTCCGGAAATCCTCCAACGGCGGAAAATGCGGAGAATTCTGCATTCTGCTTCGTGTTAGCGCAGGAACAGCTTTCTGTCTTGCGTTAACCGGTTAACCCAGGGTGTTAACCGGTTAACACTGTTATGAATTGTGAAATATTGTTGTCTGTCTTGCGTTAACCAGTTAACCCAGGGTGTTAACCGGTTAACACTGTTAAAATGTGCCAGGAAGCGTGTTCTGTGTTGCATTAACCGGTTAACCCAGGGCGTTAACCGATTAACACTGTGTGAAAAGTGAAAAATTTATATTTAAATGTGGTGTGCATGTTTGATGTTTGGCCTATATTGGCGTATGATATAATAGGGATCATTTCCCGTTGTTTTGAGCGGTAGGGGTATTAGTAGAGCGTACTAATACTGTGATTGATGATGTGGCATGATATGATTATGTGATAAATATGTGGATGATGTATGATTGTATGCATAATGCTGTGGATGTATCTATTATGTATGCAATTGTGAATGGACTGTTTATGGCTTAGAGTGTGAGCATATGTCCATTGTGGATGATTGTTGATGTTGCATGACTAAGTGATTTAGCTTGTATACTGTGGCCTTTATGGTGGTAGCTAATTCCCATGGTGAGGAATTAGTGAGTGAATTATTGTGGATTGTTGTTGATGTTTGCATGCTAGGTGATTTAGCGTGCATAGCATAGCCCTTGGGGTGGTAGCTAATTCCCATGGTGAGGAATTAGTGATGTGAGTCACTAGGTCTCAAATGAGTGGGACTAGTGAGCTTGGTAGCCGTATCTGGATTTGATCGGTGAGGTTGAACTATATGTTCACGAAGAGTCGGTACCGCATGCATGGAGTCTCATTGCATAATGTATGTATTGTGTATAATATGAATGGATGTGTTCCAATATTATATGTGTGTTTTGATGTTTATGTTGAGCATGATTATGAGTATGAGTTGATGTTGCCGTTACTGAATGTGTGATATGATTAGGGTGATGAGATGTGTTCATTTACTTAGCATTACATGATATTTTATAATGCTTATTATATCGATTGAGGAACTCACCCTTACAACTATGTTTCAGGTAACGAGCAGTGATTGAGTAGAAGCTAGTGCTTGGAGTCTAGTGTAGTTCCTTAGTGGGTCATGCTCTGGTAGATGTAACATCGGGACGGGATGTTTACTTTGTTTTCAATTGTGGTTGTTGAACAAGTTTTACATGTGATGTGTTACATGTTTTGTTCATTGTTGGATTTTATTCCGCTGCGTATTGTGCAATGTTTTATTTTGATAAACAAATGAGTATGACCAGTTATTTGGAAAATGGTGTGAAGTGTCAAGTGTGACACCCTTAATTGCATATTTACTCTGAATTATGTTTTGTTGTTTTAATTAAATATTGGGGTATTTTAGAAGGGTGTTACATATCTCATCCCTCACCATTTCTCCAGCTTCTCCATTCCTCTCTTTTTCTTGGACCTTCCAAGTTGTCTTTTTATTAGTGGTGACTGGAGATCAACAATATCAGATTTAGTCCACAAAGCTTCCCCATTAACTGGATAAATAACTAGTGAATAACAAGCTTCATAGAGATCCTTCTTATAACAGTCAGGTACAAAATCATCAATTTGTAAATGTTGTTCCTTCATACATGACATTGCATGACAACATGGCGACTCTATCAACATTCACATTCTACATGAGCATTCTTTCTTGGAAAGATTGACAATATATTTTTCTCCATTTAGTGATATATGCCTAACCTCGTAGTCATATTCACCTGCACGCCTATAATATTCAACATTCAGCATAGGCATTTAACAGAGTAAAAGGACAACAAATTAATAATTACCTCACAATCCAATGGTTTATTTTCTGTGATTCCCTTTCCATCCTCTTTTTTATGTAAGGTAGTATTGTGTCTTCATATTTTCCAATCTTTTTCCTATTTGATTCCCATCTTTTCATTATATAGACTCTAATTTCTTCAAGCATTGTCACAATTGACTTGACTCTAGAAGCTACAAAGATATAGTTGAATGCCTCAGACATATTATTCACCAAAGTATCACAGCTAGTACTTGTCCTGAACCTTGATTTGCTCCAGAATCTTGGTGGAATTTTGATGAGACGTTTGAATGCCTCTTCATTGACTCCCTTGATTTCAAACATTCATTTCATCATAATACCAAAGTTTATCTACAGTTTGACAACCTAAATCTTTTAACATACCTAAAATTTCAAAGTAACTCCAATAATCCAGATTAACATCCCAAATAGTCTTTAACCCTTGATAACCTGACTTTGTGCAGTTAGCAAACTCCCTAGCAAACTCACCAGAATGATGAACAACACACTTCAACATCTTCTCCATTACCTGTTCAACCTACATAAGATAACAAAAGTACTAAGGAAGATGACCAACACAAAAGTTCACGTTTTTAGTAGGTTACAAGTGAGAAACCATACCTTAGTCGTAATCAGAGAAACGTTGCTACCGTCGTCAATGGCATTGGAATGTGGAACATGATGATGTTATCTTCTTGAATGCAGTTTGCCCTATTCAAAGAGATGTATTTGTTTGCCATAATCTTTGAGCTTCATGCTTTTGAGCTTCATGCCTTACTTATTTAACATAAACGAATTACAACATGACAATTTTTAACCATATTCTAGGATTATTAAAAGTCCACGTCATATGTAAATAGTCCATCATGACATTTTTTTTAACGTTTTTTCAATACAAACTAACGAAAATGATCAAATACTTTAACGAAAGTGAAGTTAAATGATTACTATGCAACATTTTTTTTTCTTAAAGGACCAAAGCGAAACATCGCATAAAGTTAAGGGACTAAGTGATGTATTAAGCCTAAATATTATAAAAAATTATGCGAGTGTCAAATTCAAGCGGAATATGGTGAATAAATTTGCCTATCACCACAAAAAGAAAACCCAACTCATCTCTCATATGTTCTCAAAAGCCTCCAAAAGAATAATACTGTTATCACTCTTCGAATTACATAGTTTCGATGAGATTTGTCCAGATTAACGTATTGAGATATATGAATTCGCCTTCTTACTCACTTTTATTAATTTTTCAAAGTTACAAAACATCATATATTTTAAGTTTTGAAGTCATAAGTTAAATGTAAATTCTCAGTTTTGGTCATTTTTGAATAGTTGTGCCATGTAATAGAATAAGAGACTTATCATAGAGATGATTACCAAGGGATGTGCACGAGTTTACTAAAGAGGAGGCGTAAATTATGGCTTTCAATAATTAAAAAAAACTATAATTTATTAGCGGAGGAAGAAAACATATTTGTATAAGTTTTTATATTATTGTGACTAAAGACGAATAATATTACTATATGACAGACAACTCTCAAAATTATTTCAAGTAAATTGTTTAAACATCAGAAATCATATTCAGACAATCAATATGTTTTAGTACCATTTGTATTTGACATTTTCGTTAAATTTGAGAATTTATGAAATATATACGGATATTATAGTTATATAATTTTAATGCCGAGTATTCCAAAGACACGTGTTAAAAAATTAAAAATAGAATGTTTATGTTAAATAAATAAATAAATAAATAAATTTTTAACTAAATCACTACATAATCTTCAAATACAAAACTTCTACATTCAACACAAACATTTATAGTGTAGCGTTACCCCTTTTTATATCTATTATCATACTTGAATGTATATCTAGCTAATTAATATATTTTGAATGTATTTATTGTGTTTTACACATTCAGAATCTAAATCGTATAATTTGCAAAATTTATTTTTTCTTTTTATACATCTAGATTATGCAATTTAACATACCTTTGTTGGTGGAGTGTTGCTGGCCACTAATTGATTGGTTTTTCCCTGTAAAATTATATTGCTAGAAATTGGCGATGTGCATTTGGTAGAAGTTTATATTGGTGTATAGTTATGCTAAAGCCCATGAGTTGTTGCTTCTTATGTGATTCTTGTGGTTCCGTCACTTAATGATGGCAAACCAAACCTATTTATGATCAATGATCATATTAAATTTTGTACTTTAAAGAGAAAAAAAAGTAATATTTTCAAATTTGATAATATTAGATGGCTTGATCATAATAAATATCATTGTCCATTGGTTCAGATGAATGTATTCGATACAACAATCTAAAATTTGAAAAGACTAAGGAGGTGGATTCCCTCCCATGGCTTTTCCCTGGATTCCTATCCAATTTTAATCTTCAATATTAATTATTATACATTTTTTTCTTTTCATTTATCAATTTCCTTCTTATTTATAAAATTTAGAAATGTATTTTCGAACACATCTCATTCCATACCTTATCCATTGGTAAGTGAATACCCTTATTTTGTCAAAAATTAATATAGAAATACATATTCGTAAAAAATAAAGGAGTATATTTCCGAAAAGATTTTTAGTCTAATACGCATTAAACATCCCTTTTCCTCATTTGCAACAAAGCATACTAAAATCTCTTGGTGACTCACTTCTCTAATACCCCAAGTTTTTTATTAATCCAAGTGCTTTTTTTAATCCATTCAATCAAAGTGGTTTGTCGATTACTTCTCAACATCCATTAAATCCAAGTGTTTTAGCATCAATTACACATTTGGTAAGTTTTTCAATCCAAGTTTTTTTCACATTTGATTTTCTCGTCATTACGAAAAAGATACATTAGGTTGTGTAAGAAACATTACTATATAGGTAGTTACACTCATTGTTAGTTTACTGAGCCATGAGTTTTGTGCAATTTTTCGTTTGCTCTGTGTTTATGCCATTTTTGCGTTTTCTGAGTTTCAAGAAACTACGAAAGTGCACTTCAGTATTTTTCAGGAAAAAATTATTCGTATTTATTCTTTGAAACACATGTGTTATGATATTCGAACTTTCTAAGGTTGGTGTATTTTTTATGCAGTACCGTGATACTTTAAAATGCATCAACCATGGTAGACAGATTGCGACGCAGAAGCAACCAAAGGAGCATTGGTTTCATGATGCCATGCACCTATCTGGGATGCAAGATTTATGCATGATATGCTACCATCTTTCATTCAGAGATGACACTTAGGGACGTCATCTTTTCATCTTATGCACGGTGATATGCCCATCACACTGGATGATGTGTCATCCCTGCTACTTCTTATAATATAGGGGAAGATTATTAGACCACTATATAATTACCAGATCTGAATCACTAGGGATATCAGTGACCTATTTGGGAGCTGACCCATAAGTTCTATAAAGGAGATGGAAGACACTAGAGGGTGTCATGCTAGATTTGTATTTATGGAGACACATGTATATACACCATGTAGTTGCGGCAGTGGATGCCAATGGTGATGATGCATATGTTATGCATCATAAAGCATATACATTGAGGTCACGTCTCATGTATTTGGTTGTCACGTCCATATTTGTGGACAAAAGTGCCTATTATCCTTATGTGGTTTACCTTAGACACTTTATTGACTTCGAGCGTATTCATGAGTACAATTGACAACCGCTTGTTTGGTTTACTTGTACTCAAAGTTAGTTGAAGGTTATCTTTAGAAGACCAGACAAATGACAACAAGTTGTATGTTATTGTTAGGGACCAATTAGTACTACTTTTTATATCATTTTATTGGCCCCTTTTACCAAGTTTTGATGTAATTACACACTTTTATTCTTATTAATTTGTATAAATGCAATTACGTTTAATTTATTTTGTTTTGAATAGTTATTTCACATTTTTGTTAGTTTTGTAGAATTTTTGGACAAGAGAGCTTCGGAATGCATAATCATAATTTGGAAGAAGTGTTGAATGCAATTTGGAGGCCTATTCTTGAAGATTAACACTTGGAAGAACAAATTCATGAAGCTGAGGTAGCTTCAGTTCGCCCAGCGAACAGAGTTCGCCCAGCAAACTGAATGGAAAGCTTCAGTTCGCGCCGCGAACAAAGTTCGCCCAGCGAACCCTGCGAATCCAGCAAGCTGATTTTGGGTAAAAAGTCCTGTTTTCAAGGCCAGCTGGTTTTGCCACTTTGGTGTCTGTCTTGGAATAGCTTTTCTGCTTTGGATGAAAATGATCAATTTAGGAAATGTCAACCCTTTTTGAAGAGAAAAATACATTATTCTAGGGCATTCATTATTATTCACACATTGACATTGAGATATTTTTGTAAGAGAGAAAATAGAGTTTTCTTCCATTAACATTCTGCTTTGTAACAATGATGATGAGGAGCTAAACTCCCTTTTGTCAAGATTGGAGGTAGAGCTATTCTCATTTATTTATGTATTCTATTTGACTTTTATATATGATAAAGATTGTTGATGTATTGAATACTGTTTTTTCCCTAAGTTGAAAACCAGATTTGAGTAGTTGTTGAAAGAGATTATTTGAGTCTTGACATAAAACAGATTTTCAAGTAGTGAATAAGTTGTAGAGATAGATTTATTCATTACTCTTCTTTGGTATTAAACATTAAAGATTGCTATATTGATAGTTAGGTGGAGAGATCGTCTAAGGATCAATATAGTGACTATCACAATATCATTTAGACATAAATGACTTTGAGAGGATACTTGAACATCATCAATAATCTTACATCTATATAGTTATCATAAGGAATCATAAGCATTTAGAATAGTGAACTCCAATCTTGCCAAGCTTTTACATTTGATTAAAACCATTTTACTGTTTTTAGTGACATTTACTCACAAGATAATTTTCCAACCAAAACAACTTTGTTACTTTCTAAACTTATAACAAATCGGATTATAGAACGGCAGTAATATCAACCAATCTCTGTGGATTTGATATAAAAATATTTGCCGAAGATATACTTTTCAACAAATTGGCGTCGTTGCCGGGGATTGGTGTTCGAGATTACAAGCATTGCAATAATTCGTTGTTTTAAGTTTTGTTACTTGTATTACTATCTCTCTTTTGTTTCACTTGGTGTGTTAGTTTTGTAGATTCTAGTGCATGCGAGGAAAAGCTACCGCGGAGAAATTTCAATTCGATCCCGAAATTGAAAGAACACTTCGGAAGCTCAATAGCAAAACACGAAGAAGAAGGAAACTAGCCGAAGAGAGGAACCGGAGAGAAGAAGCATCTACTTCCACACTTGTTCAAATTGAAGAAGTGGTTGTAGAAGCTTGTGACAGAAACATGGCGGATGACAATCGTACCGAAATGTCCGCTAATAGTCCAAGAAGAAATGCTCAATTTGCCCGTGGAGGAAGAAATACGGAGATGAAGACCGGAATCCTCCAACTTCTCTATGCAAATCCATTCACCGGAATGGACCATGAAGATCCGTATACCCATCTCATCAAATTCTATGAGATTGCGGGTTCTACGGGAATAGACGAAGCGGGTGAAGAAGCATTATTCAAGAGGATGTTCCCACACTCCTTAGTGGGAAAGGCAAAAGAGTGGTACCTTGATCAAGCAGTAAGAGTGATGACGGATTGGAATTTGTTAGAAGAAAAGTTCTTAGAAAGATATTTCCCTCAATCCCGATTCATGGAAGCCAAAACGGCTATTGCAGTATTCACTCAAGGAAGCAACGAGTCTTTAAATGAGGCTTGGGAAAGATTCAAGTCAATGTTGAGAAAATGCAAGGGTCATGGTTTTGATGAGCTCACTCAAATCCATATTTTTCTAAATGGGCTCCAATCAACTCACAGAACACTTTTGGATGCTACCGCGGGTGGCTCTCTTATGTCAAAGAATGCTGAAGAAGCTAAAGTCATTATTGATCGGATGGCACTTAATAATCGTCAAAGTCAACATGACCGTAGACCTTCACAACGGAAACCGGGAGTTCTTGAGTTAAATACCAATGATGCCATTCTTGCTCAAAACAAGCTACTCTCTCAACAAGTGGAGTTGCTTACTCAACAAATGGCCAAGCTTCCACAACAAATGAAGGAAATTCAAGGGTCTCAAGTTCGACATCAAGTAGCATGTTGCGAATTATGTCAAGGAGATCATCCTACTGGTTTTTGCCCTCCACTAGAAGAAGTAAGCTATGTGAACAATAAAAATCAAGGCTATCAAAGGAACAATCAAGGTTATCAACCATCAAGGTTCAACAACCAAAATTTTCAGCAGCAAAGTCCTTATCAACACCCAAATTCTCAAGGACAACAATCGCAAGGAGGAAATTCAAAGCTAGAAGACACTCTCCAACAATTCATGCAAGCCTCCATGGCAAATCAGAAGAGCAACGAGGCAGCAATCAAGAATTTGGAAAATCAAATAGGTCAACTTGCGAAACAACTGTCGGAACAAACTGCAGGATCTTCTTTCTCCGCTAACACTCAAACTAATCCAAAGGAGCATTGTAAAGCAATTTTTACTAGAAGCGGTAGAGAGTTGACAAGTAAAAAAAGTGAGGAAATTACAGTTGAGAATGATATGGATGTTGTGCTGGAAAATGAGGATGTGGCTTATGGGAAGGAGAAAGTGGCAGAAACTGCTCAGTTCGCGCCGCGATCTTCCTTCGCGTCGCGAAAACAGCAGAATCAGCAATTGATGGAAGAACAGCACTGTGAAGCGGAAATGAAGAAGGAAATTAAACCAAGAAAAAAGAAAACAAGAGACAAAGGAGTGAATGTCATTCCAATTCAACATCTACCCTATCCGCACGCACCATCAAAGAAGGATAATGCTAGACACTATGCACGGTTTATGGACATATTCAAACAACTTCAAATCAATATTCCGTTTGCCGATGCATTAGAGCAAATGTCGCGGTATGCAAAGTTCATGAAGGATATTCTCACAAAGAAAAGAAGACATGTGGAAGACGAGACAATCTTGCTCGATGCACGTTGTAGTGCCATCATTCAAAAGACTCTCCCAAGAAAGGAATCTGATCCGAGCCGAGTCGTTCTACCAGTAACCATTGGAGACACCTACATGGGTAATGGCTTTATTGACTTGGGATCTAGCATCAATTTAATTCCCCTATCCATTGTTAAAAGATTGGGAAATGTTGAGATCAAATCTACGAGGATGACTTTACAACTAGCTAATAAGTCTACTACTGCACCATATGGAGTTGCTCAAGACGTGTTAGTGAAGGTGGACAAATTCTTGTTCCCGGTAGATTTTGTGATAGTAGACATGGATGAGGATCGTGAGGTTCCTATAATTCTTGGAAGACCATTTATGAAAACGGCCCGAATGATGATTGATATTGATGATGGACTAATGAAAGTGAGGGTGCAAGATGAAGAGGTAGCCTTCAATCTTTTGAAGCCAAAAAGCATCCTAATGTTAAGCATGACTCCTTCCGAATCGATGCCACTGAGGAGGAACCAGTGGAGATCGCAAACCAGGTTCATGTTTCTAACCAATCAGAGAAATCTCTTATCGGAGTCTACAAAGTTTCGACCTAAAATGAAGGAGAAGAGATGGAAGCAATGTTGCATGAATTAAAGTCTTGTGGAGAACTTGTTTACCATGAAGAGACAAACGAAGGCTTGGATATGACAAAGAAAGTGGAAGAGCCAAAACTAGAGCCACATTTGAAGTACATGTTCCTTGGTGATGACTGTACTAAACCGGTGGTCGTTAGTAATACATTATCCATAAAAGAGGAGAATCGATTGATGCGAGTGCTGAAAAAGAAGGAAGTTGTCAAACTAGTAGAGGCCGAGATGATTTGTTCTATCTCCGATGGTGAATGGGTGAGTGTTGTGCGAGTAGTTCCGAAAACGGGTGGTATCAGATTTTATCGAAGGTTCATCAAGAACCTCTTAAAGACAACAAAGCCCTTGAGGAAGTTGCTCAACAAAGCCGGATCGTGAAGACCGTTGAACCATCGAGCTCGAAACAACGTTAAACAAAGCGCTTGTTGGGAGGCAACCCAACGTTGTAAGTCTGAATTTTACATTTTCTCAATTCTGTTTTATTGATTTTCTGCTGTGTTAAATTTTGAAAAATTGGGTTCTGTTTTTTACCGTTCGCCCCGCGAACTATGTTCGCCTAGCGAACTGAATATAAAAAAAAAAAAAAAATCCTTCAGTTCGCCCAGCGAACTGAGCAGGGCAGAACCATTTAACTTCTGTTTTATGTCATTTTTTTCCTATTTTCACAAACTTAAGAGTTTCTTTCAACAACCTCGCTGCCCCACTTCCAAACCTCCAAATTTCAAAACTAGTCCTCTCCATTCCCTTTCTAGGAGGATTATGTTGATTATGCTAAGTGGCCTGAGGGCAGGCCAATTTTTTTGGGGGGGTGCAGGAGGTGGTGCGACCCATGGCGATGAGATGAAGGAAGATTGAGGAGTTTGTTGAATTTTAGAGTTTGCCTTAATAATTGCATGAATACTTTTTGAGATTTAAGTGTGTTACAATCAAATTGGTTTACCAACATTTTTTGTTTAATTGTTCTTACTCTTAAGTCAAGCTTAAAGCAACCAAGAATTGTTCGCAAAGAAAGAAGCATAGGACACTTCGAGTGGTGATGATAAGAATTAGTGTCGGCATTTCAGGGTACACTTTATCGCTTTCTAGACTTAACATGAGTAGTTTGATGGTGTGTGCAAATTCCATATCATAAACTCATTGAAATATATGTCATTTTTTGAATCAATATAGGACTTAACCAATTGTGAGGAAGCTTTCCATTGTACACTAAAAAGCGGGAAACCAAGCATTATTTTAACTCATTCTTATCATGCTAAATCATGCATCAATCTGTTTTTGTGTGAAAATTTTGAAAATGATAGAGGCATTGTTTATGAGAAAAACCACTTGACCAAAAAGTTTGAATCAACTAACCTTGTGAGGAATAATCCTTAGTTAAACCCCTATGAGCTTATTTTAGGATTCATTTTATTGATCATTGAAAAATCAATTGAAAATTGTGGAATAAATGAATCCTAATTTCTTTCGTGTCAATTGAAACCTCAAATCGAGTTGTTTACAAATTTTGCCTTTTGCTTATTTCTAAGTAGGGAGCATTATTGAATAAATTTGGTTTTGGAATCTAAAGTTGGGGAGAGTAAAGAAAAAAGAGTTGATTAGAAACTTGGAAAAGTGAGTTTTTATGAAAGGGTGAAAATATGAAAAGAAACAAGAAAAAGAAATCACCCTTGAAACCATAGAGCAAAGAAAAAAGAAAAGAAAGAAAAAAGCTAAGAAAATGCTCATGGTTGTGTGGATGTAAAAAGAAAAAGAAAAAGATAGGGATCAAAGAAAGGGAAATTATGTAGAGTTGAATGTTTGAGAATGCTCCCTTAGGATAGACAACTTTGTTGAATTCTCTTAATCATATCCTTTCTTGTAACCTAAGCCACATTACAACCTTTGAAAGACCTCTTGATTCTCATTTTTCACATGATTTGGTATTTGTTGTGATAACTGCATGATTTGAGTTGTTGTTGATTTAATTGCTTGGATGAGTGGAAGTAACCCTTCATGTTATTCATCATTATTATGATGTGTGTGTAAGTTTGATTCAATTCTGACATATATGGCTTTGAATTCCTTGGAATGATTTTTGCACTCAACCATTTTCCTTATTCATGTTTTGTCTAGAATTGAGATAGGTGGATTGAGAAATTGCCAAACACTTTTGAACCATTTGGATGTCCTTGGTTAATCCTCGTTTCAATCTTCTGTGTCATTGCTTTGGTTGTGTTAGTGGAAACTTTTGTTTAGGGACAAACAAAATGCTAAGTTGGGGAGAGTTGTTAGGAACCAATTAGTACTACTTTTTATATCATTTTATTGACCCCTTTTACCAAGTTTTTATGTAATTACACACTTTTATTCTTATTAATTTGTATAAATGCAATTACGTTTAATTTATTTTGTTTTGAATAGTTATTTCACATTTTTGTTAGTTTTGTAGAATTTTTGGACAAGAGAGCTTCGGAATGCATAATCATAATTTGGAAGAAGTGTTGAATGCAATTTGGAGGCCTATTCTTGAAGATTAACACTTGGAAGAACAAATTCATGGAGCTGAGGTAGCTTCAGTTCGCCCAGCGAACAGAGTTCGCCCAGCGAACTGAATGGAAAGCTTCAGTTCGCGCCGCGAACAAAATTCGCCCAGCGAACCCTGCGAATCCAGCAAGCTGATTTTGGGTCAAAAGTGTTGTTTTCAAGGCCAACTGGTTTTGCCACTTTGGTGTCTGTCTTGGAATAGCTTTTCTGCTTTGGATGAAAATGATCAATTAAGGAAATGTCAACCCTTTTTGAAGAGAAAAATACATTATTCTAGGGCATTCATTATTATTCACACATTGACATTGAGATATTTTTGTAAGAGAGAAAACAGAGTTTTCTTCCATTAACATTCTGCTTTGTAACAATGATGATGAGGAGCTAAACTCCCTTTTGTCAAGATTGGAGGTAGAGCTATTCTCATTTGTTTATGTATTCTATTTGACTTTTATATATGATAAAGATTGTTGATGTATTGAATACTGTTTTTGCCCTAAGTTGAAAACCAGATTTGAGTAGTTGTTGAAAGAGATTATTTGAGTCTTGACATAAAACAGATTTTCAAGTAGTGAATAAGTTGTAGAGATAGATTTATTCATTACTCTTCTTTGGTATTAAACATTAAAGATTGCTATATTGATAGTTAGGTGGAGAGATCGTCTAAGGATCAATATAGTGACTATCACAATATCATTTAGACATAAATGACTTTGAGAGGATACTTGAACATCATCAATAATCTTACATCTATATAGTTATCATAAGGAATCATAAGCATTTAGAATAGTGAACTCCAATCTTGCCAAGCTTTTACATTTGATTAAAACCATTTTACTGTTTTTAGTGACATTTACTCACAAGATAATTTTCCAACCAAAACAACTTTGTTACTTTTTAAACTTATAATAAATCGGATTATAGAACGGCAGTAATATCAACCAATCTCTGTGGATACGATATAAAAATATTTGCCGAAGATATACTTTTCAACAGTTATTTACGGTAATATATTTTCACCTTTACTATTACTAACAGTTCATAACATTTGTGTTGTGATATTACTATTGTTTCATCTTTACCATTATCAAGCATGGATCCTCTAGCAATTTTCGTGCATCTCTGTCTGGTCATATGATGACTAAACTAAGGATCAGTCATGTGCCTGTGCATTTGTCTCGCTTAGAGGGAAACATGATATCGAGCCATTCAGAATGTTTCTTGATCACATTGTCGCAGATGATATACGATACACACCATATGACGACCACTGTCAGACACGCCCCTTGGATAACATAGTCGTATATTTTGGATGGTTGGCTTATGGGACACACCTGACGTATCTACATCTGCCTGAGCGAGTCACACCCCAGTTCGGGTATCTACTAGATATTCCAAGAGACCCCTCTGTGAATACTTCTCCAACTATGGTTCGTAGAGATTTTGATGAGATGTATAATGATTTCTATAATATATCGTACTAGAGGAATCACATAATATGTTATCTTCTTAACAATGGAGTATTGCATTTGGCTACATCTAATAGTATTTCAGCATGTCAAATCCTTATATGACACCAGATATTCACGAAGATCTACCTAGGCTAGCTCATCAGGAGATATTATATGAGGAAGAGGCTAGGGTGGATCATGTAGTTGGTGTTTTACATGCATCTCATAATGTATATCCATTGCACAAGCGGGTATAGAGACGAGACTTTCTGGAAGGCACCCATTCCTACAAATAATACATTTCATGACAAAGCTTTCACATCACTCAACCAAAAACCGAGGTAAAATGCCAAAGTGCGCCATATTTTTTTAATAAATACCACATATTCACTCGTATTCTAAATATAACATAGGGGAAAAATAATTCAGAACATGCTTCGAATCCCAGCAACAACAACTTATGTTTTTATTTCTTTAAAAGTTGTGTCTTTCTTTTTATTTTATTTTTTATTTTTAAATTAATAATCTATTTTTTCGGTTATAATTAATAACCGATGGATTAGATTATCATATTTTACTATAAAAGCATTAGTTAATCAGATTTTGCCCTAAATATAACTTATATGTAACCGCTCCAAATTTGTACACATCATTCTTTTGAATGAATTGCAAGATAGAAAAAATCTTCAATGTTCTTCTATCTTGAACAAAACATTTTTTCTCCTCTTACAATCAATCCCAACATAATGGTCTTGATGTTGTTGTTGTATTTTTGGAATAACTTTCCTATGTTATCAATCAAAGAAACATTGAGAAATTTATTACTTTCCTCGGTTGACAATATTGAGGAATGTATTCCTAAACACAATCATCTTGTTCTCTTTCATATGAAAGCATTTATAATGAAAACATTTGCTAAAGATAAAGAAATCTCTCTGGGATAAGTATAGAAAAAAAAAATCTTGGTTGGAACAAATAAATTATCAGAAATTTGAAAAGATTTGTTGTTCTCCAAGGATCCATTGTCAAAATTTGGATTTGTTTAAACAATTTATTTTAATATCTATGTAAACAATGTAATTAAAAAAAAATCCCCTTGTTTTTTTTACAGAAACCGAGAGGTATGTGGCGCTTGAGATAAATATATTTTTATTGTATTTTTTATTTAAAAAGAAACTTATTTTAACTTTGTTTTGAGTAATAATCAAGGTAAAATATAAATGTGTTTATTCAGTTTTTTCACCGTCCTTAAACAAATATTTATCGTCCATTTAATAAGTATCAACGCACAAGACACTGTCATTAGTGATTCGCGTGAAACGTTAAACCCTCATTATAAAAATATTCTGAATATTAACAATTGATGACGACATATTAGACGAAATGATTATTTTATTTGGGAAAATTTCTCTAGGATGGATTGCAATGGCATAAAATTATTTGGGTTCAAAGTTTGTGTTCTTAAATAATCATATAACTGAATATTTATTTTATTTATCTAATTTTTTTTTTGTTTTATATCAGGCATTTGTAAACAAATTAATTTATTAATATTATATGTAAACAATGTAATTGATATTTTAAAAAAAGAATGTATTTTTTCCCCCGGGTATGTTCATAAACCGAGAGGTATATCACGCTAATTTTGATAATATGAAAAATCTATTGTTGGGTATCGAACCAATGACCATTTTAACTATTCCCCAAGTTATTCTAAAATCGAAGGATAAAGTGACAGTTTTTCTTGACGTCTTTCGTTACCTCGCCTTTATAACCGAGGTTAAATCAAGTCTGCGTCTAAGATTACATGCATTTTTTTTAGTAGTGACCTTTGGGAGGACCACTATAGATGGATAATATATATTATCTGAGACATTGATGACATTTTAGTACACGAGGCAGAGAAGGAACATGAGAGTCAAATATATCAAATAATATTTAATAGTATTTTTATTATGGATTACAAATAGTATTATGGTTTGTAATTTGTCATTTTGATAATATTGTGAATTTTGGATTGATTCTAACATATTATTTTAATCTTATTTAAAAATTAATTAATCAAAATTTAGATAAATTAAAATTTATGGATTTTTGGATTGATTAAAATCTAAAAAATTTACGGATTTTTGGATTGATTCTAATATGTTATTTTAATCTTATTCAAATAAAAATGTTATTTTGAATTTTCGTTACTTATAATAACTCTAATGTAATGTTTAGTTGATTAAGATATTGATAAGAGAAAATAGGTTTTTGACATGGTTTACTCTTAACATCCCATGGGCACTATCCTTTTGCCATTTAAGATGGACTTAGTTTATCTCTCTATTTAAGTGTTTTAACTTTTTAATTTTCTTATTTTAAAATTCAACTTTTTAATGCTTCAATATTTTTTTTGGATTATTTTTAATCTTATTCAATTTTGCACATGTGTCAATATAAATAAGATAATTTTTTTTTAATGAAGTTGCGTGATGACTAAGATAGTTTTAATACATAAGTTAACAATAAATTATCTGTGAATGAGATTTATAACACTGATACTTCTAATAAGCAAAATGATGTGGTACTATAGTTGTACTTGTGCTACTTCTACTTGCATCTTATAATCTTCTGCAAAATTACTTTTCTGCTTAGTCACCGTAAGATTCAGTCACCACATTAAGATCATTGTGTCAATGTATGTCCTCGTCAATCTGCAGAATAGCAGTTGGAGAATGTTTTTAATCCACCCTCTCCCACAATTCAACTTTTCCATCAATATATTTATAAAAATATACATTTTGTGATGCTTCAAAATCCATACCTAAAAAAATATAATCAAAACTAAGAGTAGCATAATTAGTTGAAGCTAAACTTTACCATGAAAATTAAATTTTTATATCCTAAAGTCAAACAGAAATACAATTAAAACATAATTTAAAAATAATTAAAACAATACTATAATTGAGAATATAAGAAAATAAAAACTTAAAATTTAAACAATACACAACATAATCATCATACACAATTATTTGAATTCTCTTTCTTTCACCAATTATTCTTTGTTTCAACAAATTTTGTACCTACAAATAAAATATAATAAAAAATTACAAAATGACTTAAAAGCTAAATAATACTTTTATAAAAAAAATTATTTTATGATGTCAAAGTATATATACCTACAATAAAACATACAATTATATATCTTAAAGTCAAACAAAAACACAATTAAAACGTCATTTAAGAAAAATATATGAAAAGGATAATATAATTGAGAATATAAGAAAATAAAAAATCTAAAAGTTAAGACAATACATGGTTAGGGATCGATGGAAATCCACCACAACCTACGAGAATTTCTATCAATCTTGATGATCAAGATTGTTATCACCCATACAATAACAATGAAAAGAGAAGATCAATTGAGAAAGAAAAGAAAGAACGATGGAGAAAAAGAATATTTTCTGCAGAGTTTCTCTCTGCCCAAAATTTGTGGAAAACTTCTTTATTCACTTTACAACTACAAAATTCTGTGAATACAATGTTATGAACGCAACATTACAAGAATAAGAGTTACTCCCTCTATTTACATATTTAAGTTAGCTTGCTCACTAAGGCAAAGCCAAAAACTATAAAAGCCCAAAAAAGTTAACACTACTAAAAATAGGCCTAAGTCGAAATCTTTTGTGAAACAATATGCTTCGATATTTCGACACACTAATACAACTCAACACACTAGGTGATTCGACACTTCCTTGCTTCTATCGAGCAATCTGCTTCGACACAAGGAATTACAATTCAGCACACCACATAATTCATTGTGTCTAAGTTATCTACATTCATCATACCTCTTAGTCTTCTGAGCACTTCGACCAACATTCCCTTCGTCATGATGGTTGCAATCTGATTCTCAGTTCTGCAGTGTTCCACATTCATCTTCCCATCTGCTACCTGCTCTCGAAGATAATGGGCCCTCATCTTGATGTGCTTTCTTCGACCATGTGTTATCGGATTCTTCGCTAGATTGATAGCTGACATGTTGTCATTCTTCATGGTAATTGCTCCATGACTCTTCGTTGTTATCTCTTCGACCAGATTCACCATCCACGTTGCTTGACATACACAAAGGAAAACAAATATGTATTCAGCTTCGCACGACGATAATGCCACTACTAGATCCTTTCTAAAACTCCAAGCCACTGGTGCACCACCTAGCAAAAACACATAGCCAGTTGTGGATTTTCGATCCTCAGCATCACTACGCCAACTTGAGTTGGTGTATCCCACTAATTTACATTTTTTTCTTTCATCGGCTGCAGGAAACAAAATTCCATAGTCGAGAGTTCTTTCAGATACCTTAGTATCTTCTTCGCCGCTGCTAGATATGATACCTTTGTCTTCTGCATGAATCTAATCCCCATACCTACACTATATGCTAAGTCAGGCTTATGTGACAAATGTATCAAAGTGACCCAATAAGTATTCTATATTGGGTTGGGTCGATATCATCTTCATCTGAATCTTTTGATAGTTGTAATTTGGGCTCAGATAAAGTCGAGGTTAGTTTGCAATCTTGCATGTCAAATCTCTTGAGTATTTCGCCTGCATACCTTTTATGATGCAACATCCAACCTCTACCACTCTTGTAGAATTTGATGCCAAGGAAATATGAAATGTCACTCAGATCTGACATTTCGAATTCCTTGTTGAGATCACCTTTGAAGTCTTCAATCTCCTTCTTGCAGCTACCTGTTATCAACAAGTCATCCACATAGAGACATAATATAAGCAATTCACTCTTGCTTCTTCTTACATATACTTCATGTTCATTTTCTCACTTTACAAATTCCTTCTCCTTTATAAAGCCATCTATCTTCTTGTTCCAAGCTCTTGGAGTTTGTTTGAGTATGTGCAGGGCTTTATGCAGCTTGTACACCTTTCTTTCTTCGTCTTGTTTCACAAATTGAGCTGGTTGTGTAACATAAACTTCTTATTCTAAGGGGCCATTTAGGAATGCACATTTCACATCCATCTGGCACATCTCCCAGTTGCTCATGTTTGCTAGACCAACAACCAACCTGATTGTTTCGATCCTAGCAACAGGTTTAAAAACTTCGTCGAAGTCGATTCCTTCTCTATGAAGAAATCCTTTCTCCACAAGTCTCGCCTTGTGTCGAGTCACTTCTCCTTTGGGATTCAACTTCACCTTGTATACCCACTTCACATTGATTGCCTTCTTGTTTTGGGGAAACTCGACAAGTGACCAAGTGTTGTTGACTTCGATTGACTTCAATTCTTCGTTCATTGCTTTCACCCACTTCAAATATTTCAATGCCTCAGCTGTATTGACTGGTTCGACATTTACGTAGGAAGCATAATGTACCAGCTCACCTTCTTCATTGACCACATCTTCTGATGTAATCGCATATTCTTGTAACCTTGCAGGCATGTGTCTTGTTCTTTGAGGTCTGTTTGGGCCTGCTTCATCTCTGACTTCTTGTCGAACTTCTCTTTCGACTTCCCTAGCTGGTTCATCACATAGGATTCCCATTAAATCCTTCTTAACATTCTCAGTCCAATCCCATTCCTTAAGCTCATCTATGATCACGTCCCTGCTGATCACCACTTGCTTGTTCACTGGATCGAACAACTTGTATCCTCCAATCGAATGATATCCTATCAGGATCATCTGACTCGACTTGTCATCAAGTTTTCTTCTCAACTGATCTGGCACATGTCTATGTGCTATAGATCCAAACACCTTCAGATGACTCAAGCTAGGCTTGACACCATACCAACATTCTTCTGGCGTGATTCCTTTTAGCTTCTTCGTTGGACATCTGTTCAGGATATATGTTGCAGTAGACACATCTTCTCCCCATTATTCTTTGGGTAAATGCTTGCCTTTCAACATACTTCTCACCATATTCATGATGGTTCTATTCTTCCTTTCTGCGACTCTATTCTACTGTGGAGTGTATGGTGGCACTACCTCATGCATAATACCTTCTTTCACACATAATGTGTCGAAGTCTTTCGACACATATTCTCCACCACCACCAGTCCTCAGAATCTTGATCTTTCGACCGTTTTGTTTTTCGACCATATGTTTAAACTTGGCAAATACCTCGATCACTTCACTTATCTTCTTGATTAGGTAAGCCCACAGTTTTTGACTGAAATCATCTATGAATGTAACAAAGTATTTGTTACCTCCAATCAAATCCACCTGGATAGGACCACATACATCAGAGAATATGAATTTAAGAATTTCCTTCGACCTACTTCCTGCATCCTTACTGAAGTTGTTCTTGTGTTGCTTCGCCTGCACACATTCTTTACACACTTCGTTTTGAATGTCAATTTCTGGTAATCCTGAAACCATATTTCTTATCTTCAAATCTCTGATGTCCTTGAAATAGAGATGGCCAAGTCTATAATTCCATATCCAATCATCTTTGCTGGTTGTTGTTGTAAGGCACTTATGCTCCATCACATTTAGCTCAATCTTAAAGGTTCTATTCTGAGACATTAGAGCCTTCAAGATCAACCTTCCATTTGAGTCGAGAACTATCATCATCTTGTATTCGATCGACACCTTATAGTTCTTTTCTACTAACTACCCTATGCTGAGCAAATTGCTCTTCATGCCTGGTATGTACAACACTTTTGAAATTACTGACCTCTTTCCATCTTTCCTCATAATCATAACATCTGCAACACCTTTAGTTGCTAGAGTGTTGTCATTTGAAAATTTCACCATGTTCTTCATTGAGGGCTTTATATTGACAAACCAATCTTTCCTTCTAGACATGTGTGATGAGTATCTTGAGTCCAAGTACCACTGGTCCTTAAGTCTCTCTTCATCTCTCGTTGTAACCATCAGCAAGATCTCTTCTTCTTCAAGTTTCGCCAACTT
The DNA here is from genome assembly GCF_024323335.1 of Lathyrus oleraceus. Lineage (NCBI taxonomy): Eukaryota > Viridiplantae > Streptophyta > Magnoliopsida > Fabales > Fabaceae > Lathyrus > Lathyrus oleraceus. Next base: position 137,640,048 of record NC_066579.1, on the reverse strand, counting down.
TGCATAAGTTTCTTGATACTTCTGCTTTTCTGGACAATCACTAGAATAATGACCATGCTTATGACAATTGTAACACTGAATGTGACTCTTGTCTGACTTTTGATCACCACCTATTCCTCTGCCTGCAACACCACCTCTTTGGTTGCCTTGGTTCCAAGGTTTTATCTGATTTGACCAGTTTCCTTCTTGCTGATTTCGACCAGTCGAATTATTGTAGCCTCCTCTGCCTTTATTTCCATTCCAACTTCCTTTGCCTTTCCTTTCTTTTGCTGATTGCACATGCAAAGCCATATCACTCTTAGACTTTCCTACAACTCTTTCAGCCATTCTTTGTTCATGAGATTCAAGCATCCCTTGAAGCTCTTCCTTTGTTAGTTTTGACAAATATTTTGACTCTTCTATGGCTACTACCACGTGATCGAACTTTGGAGCCAACAACCTCAAGATCTTTCCAATAACATATCTTGATGTAAACACTTCTCCAAATACCTTGATTTGATTCACCAGTTTCGTAACCTTGGTGAAGAAATCGGTTATGCTTTCATTGTCTTCCATCTGAAGAAATTCATACGTCCTTTTGTGAGTTTATAACCTCACCTCTTTCACATTCTCCCCGCCTCCAAATGACTTCTCCAGAATTTTCCATGCTTCTTTCGTTGACTCTACATCACTAACCTTTTCAAAGTTATCTGAATCTACACATTGATAGATTATAAATAGAGATTTATAATATTTCTTCTTCAATTCTTTATGTGCAGTCTTTTCTTGATCTGGCGCATTTTCTACAAGCGTTGTTACTCCTTCCTTCACAAGATCCCAACGATCTTGATAACAGAACACAACTTTTATCTGCTTGCACCAATTCTCATAATTGTTGTTCTTGAGAATCAGAAGATTTGCTAGAAAATACTCGTTTGGATGATTCATTACCATCGTGATTTTCTTCCTACAAATCGCTTAAACCGGAGCTCTTGATACCAGATGTCGGAAATCCACCACAACCTATGGAGAATTTCTATCAATCTTGATGAACAAGATTGTTATCACCCACAAAATAACAATGAAAAGAGAAGAACAATTGAGAAAAAAAAAGAAAGAACGATGAAGAATTATAATATTTTCTGCAGAATTTCTCTCTGCCTACAACCTGTGGAAAACTTCTTTATTCACTTTACAAATGCAAAATTCCGTGAATACAATGTTATGAATACAACATTACAAGAATAAGGGTTACTCCCTCTATTTATAGATTTAGGTTAGCTTGCTCACTAAGTCAAAGCCCAAAACTATAAAAGCCCAAAATAGTTAACACTACTAAAAATAGGCCTACGTCGAAATCCTGTGTGAAGTAACATGCTTCGACACTTCGACACACTAATACAACTCAACGCACTAGGTGATTCAACACTTACTTGCTTCTGTCGAGCAATCTGTTTCGACACAAGGAATTACAATTCAACACGGATAAAAAAAATTCATACTCGTAGATATTCGCAAGTAAAATTTGTCACAAACATGGGTTGGATAATTTAATTGGTATCTATGATTAAAATAAACGAATATATCATTACATGTTCCTTACAAGCGTGAATATAGATTTGACGGTACTCGTCCCGCAAGTATTTGTATCTGTTAATAATTAAAAAACTATTTAAATATCTTTTAAAATTATTATACTCGATAAATTCTTTTCATTAATATCCACTTCATTTACCTTGTTAATCTCCTTTTCACATAAAATTTTAGTTGTTACGCTTTTCTTCGATATCTTCTTCTTGTCTTGCGTATATACACATGATTTTCTATTTACATCATATTAAAAAAAGAGAATTAAAGTTTATAAAAAGAAATATTCATGGATATCAGCAAATACTCGTGGATATCTCAAAATTGTGAATACCTCCATGAGTATGAGACGAATACGAGTATCATATTTACTAAATGAGACGGGAAGTAGGAAACTAGTACATATGCCATGAGTATCCATTGTCATCCCTAAAACAATATAATCAGAGTCATGTGTAATTTTCTGCCACATGATTATTTGAATTCACTTTCTTTCACCAATTATTTTTTTGTTACAAAAAATTATGTACCTACAAATAAAACATAATAAAAAATTAGAAAATAACTTAAAAAATAAACAATAGTTTTTACCAAAAAAATGTATCTTGTGATGTGAGAGTACCTACAAATAAAATATGCAATTGTATATCTTAAAGTCAAACAAAAATACAATTATAATATCATTTTTAAAAAATAAATAAAACTATAATATAGTTGAGAATATAAGAAAATAAAAATCTAAAAGTTAAGACAATACACAATATAATAAAAATATATATGTTTTGTCATGATACATGTAAAAATCCAAGTTTGAGGTTGTTTTTGTACGAGCAACAAATTAAGTTTGGGGTTGGATTATTAAAATTTGAGGATCGAAAAGTGTCGATGAAAAAAAGGATAGAAGCTAGAAAAATTATTACAATGTTAAACATTTAGAGCTTATGAGAAAAAAAAGAGAAAAAGAAAATTGAAATTCTAATACCCATAAGTGAAAATAAACAAAGAATATGTAAGGATGACATAAAAATAGGAGGGTAACAGATACTTAACTAAAAAGAATTAAAGCTACTAGCTAATTATAAGCCAGGTTACAACATGTGAAAGTTCTTAAAAACATGTATTCAAATAGAAAATGGTGAATTTTTCGAAGTCTTGAAAGTTCATATGTTTGATGTCAATTGTATATCAATAAGTATATACCATATTGGTACAAATAAGAGTGAAGAGCGAGATTGAGAGAAGGTTGTGTATATAGAAGGTTGAAGAAAAACTCTTTAGATTATGGTGGATTCAAGAAAATAATGAAATTGATAACTCGACAATGATCAATGTCTGTCATTGCTTTGGTAAGTACAAAGTTATGAGAAAGATCAAAGTTATGAATAAGTTATTTGAGGATAAGTAATAATGTAAGTTTGGGATTGTGATGACACATTGTCATCATCATATAATTTTTAGAGATATTTGCATAAGTTTTTGATGATTTTTATCAAGTTAAACCAAGAAATAATAAGGAATTGAAGAAGTGAAGAAAAGAGAAACAAATATGAAAATAATAAGAATCATCAAGTAAAAAGGCAAAAATCTATTGGAAAATTTGTGAGAAAAAAAACAAGTGTCATGTACGAGATTCGAGTCCGTTAAAGAATTTCCATGCATGATTAAAACAATCACATTCGTGATGCTTACGTTGAAAATAATTTGTGTGCGTGAGTAAGAGGATCATGTGTGTGATTTGTACCTTTTTCTAATGCGTTTTGACTTCAATCAAAAGGAAAAAGGTAGAGAAAAAGGAGGAACATTCTTGTGATTGATTTTTAAGGGTAAAATACTTTCTAAAATTCTGGAGCAAAGGCTTTCATCACCGGAAACCAATTTCTAACTAGATATTCATGTATTGTTTCTTTATTACTTCAGTTATGATTACTATTAATATGAATAGCTATGTTTTATTGATTAGAGCTTATTAGATGAACCTATATGAATCTGTTAGATCATATGTTTGTATTTTGTACTATTTGTTTATTTGATTAATTCAATATTGTTATTAAGTTTAATTTTGTGTTCATTACTTTATATGTGTTTATGAATTCATATCATGATCTAGATTCATAGTGATCACTAACCATAACTCTATGAATTGGAACAAAATTAACATGTTTAAATTAATAATTTATTAGGGATAAGATATTATAAGTTGTGACTTAGGGTTTAGCGCACCAGATATCTCATGTTCTAACTAGCCAGTTGGCCTAAGGAATTAAGGAGTTGTCGTATAAGTTAGCTAGTTACACACTAAGGGATCGGGTATAACAGTTGTGTTAGTTCGTCGTATTCATGCGAGATTAGTTTTAAAAGAAAATAAATGCATTCATCAACAGTGAGACTTAGGGGATTCTAACAAAACCTAATTGATTCTTAGTATGAGATTTTCTAATACTTATTTAGCTTTACCTGTTGAATCAAGCCATTCACACACCCCAATTCTTACCTTTTAAAACACTTATAATTGGTTTGTCAAAATAGCACAATCCATGCATATACGAAATTATAAAATTTATTATTTTGATACGTTAAATACACTTGCTAAAATTTCACCAATTTTTTGACGTTGTTACTAGGGATTGTTGAATTATTTCGACAAGGCAGTTTTTTTGCTACAACTTTTATTTTCAATTTTTAGTTTTTGTTAGTTTAAATTTTGTTATTTTAATTTGTAGTTTTATTCTAGTTTCTCAACTTCTGTTATTATTTAGTTTGTATCTAGTTTAGTGCTACTGAGGTATTATTCTTCTGATTTTGTATGTGAGATGAAGGAATACATGTATGATGGAGCTGACTTTCAACTTGCTCTATCAACACAACTTGAGTTGTTATTAAAGCACATTGTTTCCTCATCACTAGTTACAACAAATGTTAATCCAGTTAGAGCATTGCAATGTGATTTCTATGGGAATGTCAGGCCAATAGCCATTGTGTATTAGAGGGATACGTTAAAAAGGCGTATTATGCGGGAAATTATCAAGAGCCAGATCCTTAGTTCAACATCTATAATCCATGGTGGAATGATTATTCAAATTTTAACTCGAGTAACAATCAATATTAAAAATTTAATCCAGAAGCTCCTCAAGATCCACCACCAAGGAAGTAATCCCTTTTTATAAGAGACTTTAGACGAATACAATAAGTTTACTCAAAGCAACTTGGAGCAATGAACTCAAACATTAAAGCATCTAACAAGAACATTGAAGCATCCATGAAGAATCTTGAAAATCAAATTGGGCAGTTTTCTAAACAAGTAGATGATTGATCAAATGGTTGTTTTAATGGGAGTACTTTTGATAATCTAGGGAATTATGTTGTTGAAAGAGAATTCGAAGAGGAATGGGGAGTAATCGATGAATGAGGAGTTGAAAAAAGAAAATTAAGAAGAAAAATGCATACCATTAGATGAAAAAACTGAATCAAGAATATAAGAATGTGAGGTGAAAAAAGATATGGGAAAAGAAGAAGAAGGCTATGTGAAGATGGTATAGTTTCAGATTCAACAATTTGTCTAGATGTAAATATCCAACAAGAAAATCTTCAACAAAATAATGCCCCTAAAAGTTATTTTAGCAACAAGGCAGATGGAAGAGAAGAAATTTATAAAGTATTAAATTCAATTTATGTGTTTCTCGCTACTATCACACTGAAGAAGATAGGGAAGTAACATCATCAATACCTAAAATACATAGGAGTCCTACCAAAAAAAGGAAGAGAAAATGATAAAGCTAAGGACATGAAATAAGCGCTACTTGGGAGGCAACCCACATATTTATGTTATTTATTTTTCTTTCCTTTTGTCTTTCAAGTTTTAATTTAAATTTTTAATAAGTATGTTTTCCTTGTTTGTAAACTGCTTGTTCTTTATTTAACAAATGAATTATTTTCTATTATATTCTTCATCTCAGAGTACGATGATTTGCCAATGACAAAAAGAATTAAGACATAAGTAAGGAAAAATAAAGAAAAGAGAAATAATAGTTGTTACAAAAGTTCCAAATGTGGATTTACAATGTAGGAAGAAGAGTAGTTTCCAACAATCTTGTATTCAACCACCAGATACCTCAGAAAGTAAGGTTTGAGCCAAATATTCCCACTTTTTACCTTCTTTCTTGTATGAGTATTCATATGATTGTCCATATACTAGAATTTAGTTTAATTATGAATTGTTGTCTGTCTGTTCGATTACAAGCCGCCGTACGTTATTTGTTTAAACTTAGACCATTTCTTAGGTGAACCTGAAAAGAACTTTGTATTTGTTTCTTAACCCTTTGATAATGAGCCATTATTTCGATGACTTACCCACAAAGTTAATTGATTGACCTGAAAGAGAAATATTTCTACCCTTTCCATGAAAACAAACAAAGAATATGTAAGGATGGTGTAAAAATAGGAGGGTTTGCAGGTACTTAACTTAAAGGAATTAAACCTCCTGGCCAAATATATCCTACCATGACATAATCCACATTATAACTTTTGAAAGTTATCAAAAGCGTATATTCAAATAGAAAGCGGAAATTTTTTAGAAGTCTTGTAAATTCATATGTTTTATGTCAATTTTATGTGAATGAGTGTTTACCACATTTTTCAAATAAGACTGAATGGTGAGATTGAGAGAAGGTTGTGTATATAGAAGGTTGAAGGATAACTCTTTGGATTATGTTGGTTTGAAGCAAAAAATGGAAGTGATAACTCGACAATGAATGGTGTCTGTGACTGGTTTGGTAAGTACAACATTATGAGAAAGATCACAGTTAAGAATGAGTTTCTTGAGGATAAGTAACAATGTAAGTTTGGGATTATGATGACACATTGTTATCATGTAATTTTTAGAGGCATTTGCAATTACTTTTGATGATTTTTGGTTTATTTTTATCAAGTTAGACCAAGAAATAATAAGGAATTGAAGAAGTGAAGAAAAGATAAATAAAGATGAAAATATGAAGAATCAACAGGCAAAAAGGCAAAAAACTACTAGAAAATTTATGTGTGAAACAACAAACACCATGTGCGTGATGCCAAACCGTTAAAGAATTTTCATGCACGATTAGAAGAATTGTGTGAGCGATGTTAACCTTAAAATGAAATTGTATGCATGAGTAAGAAGATCGTGTGCGTGATTTGTACCTTTTTCTTATGCGTTTTGACTTCTATCAAAGTGAAAAAAGTAGAGGAAAGGGGGGGAGGGGACATTCTTGTGATTGAGTTTTAACGGTGAAACACTTTTATGGACCTTTAAGCAAAGGTTTTCATAACCTGAAGCAAAATTCTAACCAAATATTCATGTATTGTTTCTTTATCGCTTCAGTTATGATTCCTATTAGTATGAGAAGATAAGTTTTATTGATTAGTTCTTGTTAGACGAACCTCTGTGAATCTGTTAGATCATATGTTCGTTCATCTTACTATTTGATTTTTTGATTAATTGAATATTGTTATTTAGTTTATTTTCATGTTCATTGCTTTACATGTGTTTACGAATGCATATAATGATCTATATTTATAGTGATTACTAATAATACCTCTATTAGTTTGAATGAAATTAACCTATTCAACTTAGTATTTGATTAGTGATAAGAAATTATAGGTTATGATTTAGGGTTCAGCGCACCAAATATCGCATGTTCTAACTATCCAACTGGACTAATGAATTAGGGAGTTATCGTATAAGTTAGTGAGTTATACACTAATTGTTTGGGTATAATAGTTGTGTTAGTTCGTCGTATTCAATGAAGATTAGATTAAAAAGAAAATAAATGCAGTTGTCAAAAGTGAGGTTTAGGTGATTCGAATAAAAGCTGATTGCTTTTTAATATGATATTTTCTAAAACTTATTTACTTTTTCCTATTTAATCATGTGAATAAGATATGTTCATCCTTCTTAGCTTGATTTTGATGAAGGCAAAAAGCTATCTTAAGAAGAAAGATCAAAGAAGAAAAAGTTTGAATTAAGTATCAAGTTTGTGTCAAGTTTTGAATTTTAATGATATTGGATCATAGACCAAGGTAAAATGTTCAATTCAATGATTATAGACCTTAAATGCTCAATCTTTTTAATCATGTATATGTTTGAAGAAAAAATTGAATTTCCATAAGGATAATCAATTGTCATATATATTCAATCGATTAACCATTCCAAAAATGAACTAAAGGTAATTGATTACCCTCTTTGGTCAATCGATAAACCATGTTATTTTTCACAATAATTTCTTAACGTTATGGAATGTCTAATCGATTAATTAAACTATGTTAATCGATTAACCTATGTTTAATGTAGAATTTTTTTGAACCAATGCAACACCTATTCATCTCTAATGATTATAGAACACTTTCAAAACATTGCAAATGATCATAAATATTTTCCAAACATTGTTTCTTAAAATTCAAGAGGTACATGGTTCATTATAAATATGAGGATTTTTCAAAATCAAAATCACCTTCTTCATGAACAATTTTGTTTGTTTTAAGTATAAGTAAATATTTTGGCAGAGAAACTTTTGATGCATAATTTTCAAATCATATGTGAAAACTTTTTTAGAATTTTAAATGTTTATATTTTATTCATTTGTTCATTGGAGGACAAGATTGAAATTGTTATATCAGAAAAGCAACAAAGTTATCAAATTATCAAAGTTTGTTGCTAAGTCGGTTTGTTGCAAACTATCTATTTGTTTGTAATTTTTCACCAAGTGTGTGGTGATTCTTTATCTGTAAGAAAGTGTTGTACTTATTATAGGTTGTTGCAAATAGGAAATGTTGTTTTTCTATTTGTTGGAAAAGTCCTTTGGGTCATGGTTATCCAAAGTCTACCATAATCGTTGGTGTTTGAAAATCAAGAAAGTGATATGTTTTTTTTGTTATTCTTAGAAGATTGTAAGATAAGTCTTAGTGGTAGGCATGTACACATACCTGACATGAGTGAAAGTCTCTCACACAAGTGTGAGGGGACTAGAGTACTCTTGTTTTGAAAGAGGAACAAGATATATTGTTGTGTAATTTACTTTACTGCACTCAAACTTTTACAATAGGCCATCACTTTGTTGTTATAAAACCACTAAAAGTAAACAAGTAAATTTTTCAATATAAAAAATTTGTCATCAACTCTCTAAATTTTCTAAACACCTAATTCACCCCCTCCCGCCTCTTAGGGTGTGCACTCAAACTTACAAATCAAGTCATTTGCGCACCCCCTAATCGTTACCTTTTGAAACACTTATAATTTCTTTGTTAAAATAGCACAATCCTTGCAGATACGAAGATATAAAATTCATTACTTCGATACATTTAGTACACTTGCAAAATTTTCATCAAGTTTTTGACCTTGTTGCTAGGTATTGTTGAAGTATTTTGACATGGCAATTTTGGTGCTACAACTTTTACTTTTAATTTTTAGTTATTTTTAGTTTAAGTTTTATTATTTTAATTTTTAGTTATATTTTAGTTTTTCAATTTCTATTATTATTTAGTTTGTATCTAGTTTAGTGCTACTGAGGTATTTTTATTTTGATTTTGTATGCGAGATAAAGGAATACATGTATGAAGGAGTTGACTTTCAACTTGCTTTATCAGCACAACTTGAGTTGTTATTAAAGCACATTGTTTTCTCATCACTAGTTCCAACAAATGTTAATCCAGTTAGAGCATTACAATGTGATTTCTATGGGAATGTCAGACCAATAGCCATTGTGTATCAGAGGGATTTGTTGAAAAGGCGTATTTTGTGGGAAATTATCAAGAGCCAGATCCTTAGTTCAACATCTATAATCCATGGTGGAATGATAATTCAAATTTTAACTGGAGTAACAATCAATATTAAAATTTCAATCAAGAAACTCCTCAAGATCCACCACCAAGGAAGTAATCCCTTATAGAAGAGACTTTGAACGAATACAATAAGTTTACTCAAAGCAACTTGGAGCAATGAACTCAAACATTAAAGCATGTAACAAGCACATTGAAGCATCCATGAAGAGTCTTGAAAATCAAATTGGGAAGTTTTCTAAACAAGTGGATGCTTGATCAAATGGTTATTTTAATGGGAGTACTTTTGATAATCTAGGGAATTATGTTGTTGAAAGAGAATCCGAAGAGGAATGGGGAGTAATCGGTGAAGGAGGAGTTGAAAAAAGGAAATTAAGAAGAAAAAGGCATACCATTAGATGAAAAAACTAAATAAAGAATATAAGAATGTGAGGTGAAAAAAGATATGGGAAAAGAACAAGAAGGTTGTGTGAAGATAGTATACTTTTAGATTCAACATTTTGTATAGATGCAAATATCCAACAAGAAAATCTTTAACAAAATAATGTCCCTAAAAGTTATTTTAGCAACAAGGCAGATGGAAGAGAAGAAATTTATAAAGTATTAGATTCCATTTATGTGTTTCTCGCTACTATCGCACTGTAGAAGATATGGAAGTAACATCATCAATACCTCAAATACATAGGAGTCCTACCAAAAAAAAGGAAGAGGAAATGATAAAGCTAAGGACCTGAGATAAGAGCTACTTGGGGGGCAACCCACATATTTATGTTATTTATTTTTATTTCATTTTTTCTTTAAAGTTTTAATTTCAATATTTAACAAGTATGTTTTCCTTGTTTGTAAACTGCTTGTTCTTTATTTAACAAATGAATTGCTTTCTGTTGTGTTCTTCATCTCAGAGTACGATGTTTTTCCAATGACAAAAAGAATTAAGACATAAGTAAGGAAAAATAAAAGAAAAGAGAAACCATAGTTGTTACAAAAGTTCCAAATGTGGATTTACAAAGTAGGAAGAATAGTAATTTTCAACAATCTTGTATTCAATCACCAGATACCTCAGAAAGTAAGGTTTGAGCCAAATATTTCCATTTTTTACGTTCTTTCTTGTATGAGTATCCATATGATTGTTCATCTACTAGAATTTAATTTAATTATGAATTGTTGTCCGTCTGTTTGATTACAAGCTGCGGTACGCTAATTGTTTAAACTTAGACCATTTCTTATGTGAACCTGAAAATAACTTTTTATTTGTTTCTTAACCCTTTGATAATGAGCCATTCTTTTGATGACTTACCCACAAATTTAATCAATTGACCTAAAAGAGAAATATTTCCACCCTTTCCTTGGTAGGTATATTTTTATTTTTCTATGTTTTGTCATGTGACATGCAAAAATCCAAGTTTGGGGTTGCTTTTGGAATGATAAATAATTTAAGTTTTCAATTGGGTTTTTTAGAATCTAAGGATAAAAAATCTGTTGATGAAAAAAAATAGAAGTTAGAAAAACTGTTATAATTTTAAAATTTTAGAGCTTCTGAGAAAAAAAGAGAAAAAGAAAGTTGAAATTATAATACCCATAAGTGAAAAAAAAATATGTAAGGTTGGTGTAAAACTAGGAGAGTATCAGGTACTTAACTCAAAGTAATTAAACCTCATGGCCAAATATATCCTACCATGACATAAGTCACATTACAACTTTTAAAAGTTCTCAAAAGCGTGTATTAGAATAGAAAACGGCAAATTTTTAGAAGACTTGTAAATTCATATGTTTGATGTCAATTATATGTGAATGAGTGTTTACCATATTTTTTCAAATAAGAGTGAATGGTGAGATTGAGAGAAGGTTGTGTATATAGAAGGTTGAAGAAAAACTCTTTGTATTATGTTGGTTTAAAGCAAAGAATGGAAGTGATTGTTAGAACAAGATTTTGGTTATACAATTTATCTCTAAGTTTTTATGATAACAAAGGATGAAAGATTTTGGTACCCTAATAAAACTCTCTAAGTGTGCAGGACTCTAATGATAAATGATTCTGATGAAATAGTATCTGACATCTGAAGACTCTGAAACTCTGCATCTAAAGGATCCCACACGTGAATACTCTGATGATCCTTACATTTGAAGAATGTCTAATTAGAGATCAGTCAAGAACTTCTGAAGAAAACACATCAGGCAACAATCTGAAGAATACAAGATTTAAGAGAAGTATTTGAATTCCATGCACTCTGATTCACGCCCAACAAATCAAATCAAGACTTAACAACGAAGTATTCCAAATATAGTAGGAATCTCCATATGGATAAAAATTGAATACTCTCCTAAACTGCTATGGAAAGGACAATAAACTTAATGTCATTAAGACCCATTATTGGCAAGATATTAGCAGCAATGCTCCATTCAATGGTATCATCTCTAAGAACTATAAAAAGGTCAAACCATCACCATACCAAGACACGAAGCCATCCCACAAGAATTCTGAACATCAAAATTCAATCATTCAAAAAAGTCTTGTTTTACGTTATCACACGAGTTATTGCTCTTAGTGTGATTTTCTATTGTTCTTAATGTGTTCACTAAACACCTACTTGTATTTCTAAAATAGTTACTGTAAAGTTCCTCAAGTGACTTGTGAAGTCTTTAGACTTGAGAGGGCTAAGAGATTATTGCACTCTTAGACGTTGTTGTAATCTTTCTAGATTATTGTATTAAGTCCTTATTAAAGGTGAAATCACCTTGGTAGGGTGGATTGGAGTAGCTTTGAATTTTAAGCAAACCATGATAACTTTTGTGTTGTTTGTTTTTAGTTTGTGTGTATAGAAACTCCAAAAGTTTTTATTGTCTGTGAAAACAATTCAACCCCCCATTTCTTGTTTTTATCTACCTTTAATTGGTATAAGAGCTTCGACTTTGTTATTGATTTTCAAATTGAACACTTAACAATATAGAGAGATCCAGTATGAGAAAAATATAATGACTACCACCAATGAGAGAGATAGCTACAATGCTAAACTTCCAGTCTTCGTTGGAAAGAAATTTGATTATTGGAAGGACATAATCGAAAGCTTCTTCCTAGTCTATGACGTTGACTTATGGGACATTGTTACAAATGGTTATCAACGATCTATATCTGCTCCTGGGGTTATCATTGCTAGAAACAAAATGAGTGATGATCAAAAGCGTGACTTTAAAAATCATCATAAAGCCAGAACGATTCTATTGAATGCTATATCCTACAATGGATATGAAAAGATCACCAATAGGGAAACAACTAAAGAAATATTTGATTCCCTAAAGATGACTCACGAAGGAAACAATCAAGTCAAAGAGACTAAGGCTCTGACCCTAATCCAAAAATTTGAAGCCTTTAGAATGGAGGATGATGAAGCTATAGAGGTAATGTTTTCTAGATTTTAAACTTTAATTACAGGACTCAAGGTTTTGGATAAAGGATACACAACTGCAAATCACGTCAAAAAGATTATCAGAAGTCTGCCAAAGAAATGGAGACCTATGGTCACTGTCTTGAAGTTAGCAAAGGATCTGAACAACATAAGCTTGGAAGAACTCATTAGCTCCCTCAGGAGTCATGAGATAGATTTAGAGGAAGACGAACCTCAAAAGAAAAGGAAATCAGTGGATTTAAGTTCAGATCAAAAAAACGAAAGCCAAAAAGGAACAAAGCCTTTCAAGATGAATAAGACGACGACGATGATTCGGAAAAAGACGATTCTGATGATGAAGAAGAGTTATCTCTTTTGTCCAGAAGAGTCAAAAAAATCTAGAGAAAAAGGAATAACAACTTCAGAAGGCCCAAACAGAAGGAGATCGTTCAGAATCAACCTCTAGAATCAGACCTAGCAAAGAGGTAACTTGTTATGAATGTAAAGAACTAAGAAACTACAGAAACGAATGTCCAAAGCTCAAGAAAGATAGTTCTAGAAAAGAAGGATTCAAGAAAAACTCCTTCAAAACTAATAAGGGACTCATGGATACCTGGGATGACTCTGAATCTGACGCCTCAGAATCAGACTCTGAAGTGGAACAGGCAAATGTTGCATTCATGGCTACCACATCTGGAAGTTCATCCGAAAGAGAATCTGACTCTGAAGAGGTATTTTCTGATCTCTCTAGCTCTGATCTAGAAACCTATTTATCAGAATCTTTAAGCTCCTATCAGAAGCTTCAACATAAATTCAAGATCCTAAAAAGGGTCCATGAAGAACTGTTGAAGAATGTGATAAGCTTGAGATAGAAGTTTCTGAACATAAAGGAAACATTTTTGTCCTGGAAAAAGAAAATGAATTTTCAACAAAAAAATGTTTAAAACTTGAAGAAACTCTTTCCAAAGTTCCACCAACTTCTGACACCATCATATATAAATATGAAAAGGCGTTCCAAAAATTTCTGAAAAATGGGCTTGAAAGAAGCAAAACGGCTTCTATGATTTATGGTGTTAGTCACAATAAGAAAAGAGGAATTGGATATGACTCTAATAAAGATGAGCAAATAACTTCTATAGAGGATAAGCCTAAATCTCCTTTTTCATATCATTACACACATGCACAAACAAAAAGTTTTAATAATGCCAGAAAACTCAAAGTTTCCAGAAACTATGAGAGAACTAATTATAAAGGACCCAAAAGATTATGGGTACAAAAAGATAAAATATTATATATTGTAGATATCCTATGCAGCAGAGTTAAAACACCAATCATGGTACCTGGACTCTGGATGCTCGCGACACATGACGGGAAGAAAGCATATGTTCCAAAGCCTAGAACTTAAAGACGCTGGCTTCGTAGACTTTGGAGGAAATTAGAAAGGAAGAATCAGAGGATCTGGAACGGTTGGTAATAGATCTCTTCCCTCTATTTCCGATGTTCTTTACGTAGAAGGATTAATGCATAATTTGTTATCCATAAGTCAATTAAGTGATAATGGCTATGATATAATCTTTACTAAAAAATTGTGCAAAGCTATTAATTAGAAAAATGACACAATTCTTTTCACTGGTAAGAGGAAGAACAACATTTACAAAATTAAGCTTTCAGATCTAAAAGATCAAAATTTAAAATGTTTAATGTCTGTAAATGAAGAGCAATGGGTATGGCATAGACGCTTGGGCTAGCATGAGGAGGATTTCCCAGCTAAATAAACATGAGTTAGTCAGAGGCCTACCTAAGCTGAAGTTCTCTTCAGATGCTCTTTGTGAGGCATGTCAGAAGGGAAAATTTTATAAAATAACTTTCAAAAATAAAAATGTTGTCTCTACCTCTAAACCTCTAGAATTTCTTCACATTGACTTGTTTGGACCTGTTAAGACAACATCAGTCAATGGTAAGAAGTATGGACTTGTCATTGTTGATGATTATACTCGTTGGACATGGGTAAAATTCCTAAAACACAAGAAGGAGTCACACTCTTTGTTTACTAGCTTCTGCTCAAAAGTGCAAAATGGATTTGACTCTAAAATCATCCGAGCAGAAGTGATCATGGTGGGGAATCTGAAAACAAATTTTTTGAAGAACTTTTTGATTCTAATGGAATATCCCATGATTTCTCCTATCCTAGAACTCCACAACAAAATGGAGTTGTAGAAAGGAAGAATAGGACTCTTAAAGAAATGGCCAGAACCATGATCAATGAAACAAATGTAGTTAAGCACTTCTGGGCTGAAGCGATGAATACAGCGTGTTATATTCAGAATAGAATCTCCATTAGACCTATTTTGGAGAAGACTCCTTATGAACTATGTAAGGGAAGAAAACCCAACATTTCCTATTTTTATCCTTTTGGATGTTCTTGCTTTATCCTCAATACTAAAGACAATCTGAACATGTTTGATTCTAAAGCACAAAAATGTATTATGTTGGGATACTCAAAATGCTCTAAAGGTTATAGAGTATACAATACATAAACATTAATTGTGGAAGAATCAATACATGTCAGATTTGATGATAAGCATGATTCTGAAAAGTCAAAGCTAGTTGAGAATTTTGCAGATTTGGAGATAACACTTGCAGGCTCTGAGGAAAAGGCTAAAGAATCTGAAGAAGCAGATAAGGGAACTTCAGAAGCACCTGAAGTCACATTAAATCATAAAATATCAAGAACTAGACATAATGTATCTGAAGAATTGATTCTGGGAAACAAAGACGAACTTGTCAGAACAAGATCGACATTCAAAGGTTTTGAAGAAACACTTCTATGACTAGTATCTCTGATAGAGCCAATATCCTGTGAAGAAGCACTTCAAGACAAAGAATGGATTTTGGCAATGGAAGAAGAACTTGACCAATTTTCAAAGAACGATGTCTGGGATCTTGTACCAAAACCCAAGGGAACCAATGTGATTGGAACCAAATGGGTGTACAGAAACAAACTCAATGAAAATGGTGAAGTGGTCCGAAACAAAGCACGACTGGTGGCACAAGGTTATAGTCAACAAGAAGGTATTGACTATAATGAAACCTTTGCTCCAATCGCCAGGTTAGAATCTATCTGCCTACTTATATCTTTTGCTGTAAATTACTCCATCAAACTATATTAGATGGATGTCAAAAGTGTGTTTCTGAATGGATATGTTTCTGAAGAAGTATATGTTCATTAGCCTCCTGGTTTTGAAAACTCAAAATATCCAAAAACATTTTTAAACTGAAAAAATCTCTTTATGGTCTAAAACAAGCTCCCAGAGCTTGGTATGAAAGACTAAGTTCTTTTCTTCTGGAAAATGATTTTATCAGAGGCAATGTCGATTCTACACTCTTCTATAAAAATATCAGAAACGACCTTATGATCTGTCAGATATACATTGATGACATAATTTTTGGTTATACTAACCCCTCTGTCTGTCAAGAATTTTCTTAGCTAATGCAGGCCGAATTCGAAATGAGTCTGATGCAAGATCTAAAGTTCTTTATGCGAATTCAAATCAATCAAACATCAGATGCTACTTATATATCAAAGAAAATACATAAAATATATTCTGAAGAAGTTTGAAATGTCAAAAAGCAAACCAAAAAAGACTCCCATGCACCCCACTTGCATTCTAGAGAAAGAAGAAGTAAGTCAAAAGGTTTGTCAGAAACCTTATCGTGGTATGATAGGTTCTCTTCTCTCTCTGACTGCTATACATCCAGATATTTTATTCAGCATTTGTCTCTGTGCCAGATTCCAATCAGCTCCAAGGGAATCTCACCTAGCTATTGTTAAGAGAATCCTAAGGTATCTGAAAGGAACACCTAACCTGAACCTGATGTATAAGAAAACATAAGAGTATAGGCTTTCTAGGTATTGTGATGTAGATTACGCTGGAGAAAGATTGGAACACAAAAGCACATCTGGAAATTGTTAGTTTCTGGGAGGAAACCTCATCTCATGGGCTAGTAAAAGACAATCAACCATTGCACTCTCAACTGCAGAAGCATGATACATTTCAACTTCACTATGCAGGACTCAGATGCTCTGGATGAAGAATCAGCTAAAGGACTTTCAGATATATAAGAGTAACAACCCTATCTTTTGTGACATTACTACTTCCATATGTTTAAGTAAGAATCCTATTTTGCACTCCAGAGCAAAGCACATAGAAATTAAACATCATTTTATTAGAGACTGTGTACAAAAAGGGGTAATAAGTTTAAAATTCATTGATACACACCATTAATGGGCTGATATCTTCATAAAACCCCTAGCTGAAGATATATTTTCCTTCATTCTGAAACATTAAACATGCCAGATTTCCCAGAGTGATTCTGAACTTGTGCTTCTCCTCTATCATGTCAAAATAAGCTCTGACTTAAATCTATCGGTGTCATCTGGTTCTTGTTCTGATACTTTTACCAGTTATATGTAATCTGAATTAGAAACCCTCTGAATCAAATATCTTTTGGTATTCTTGATGTCAGAAACATCAACATCTGGCCTCTCTAGTGTCTGACCTTGGATCTTCTAGACAACTGTCTAGTACAGAACTCAAGAGCCAGACTGTTGAGATCTCCTCGAGCAGTGTGCATATTTTTGGGATTAGACATCCATCATTAGCTGTAATTAATTCTCCCCAAGCATGTCAACTCAGGTTTCTGAACTAATTAATTTTGTTGTTTCCTATTCTCTATTAACGCTGTCGTTTTACATGTTACATATTATGTATATATATTTTTCATAATTCTCACTTTCACACTTTTCATTCACAAACCTACATAAACCCTTTTATGCTCAAACTCTCTCCAAGTTCTTCAACAATCTTCAAGTTCATCAACTTCCTTCAAATCTTCATCAACATTCAATAACATCTTCATCATCTCTAAATGGATTCTCAACAACAATAGGTCTACAACTACTCTCAACAAATGGAAGCAAATGAACATCCTGCTGAAGCTCAACAAAAAACCTCTACTAAAATTGATACAACATCAACCGTTTTCTACAAGGAACCCCACGTCCTTGATCGTCCACCTCACATCAACCTTGCAACACCATTTGAGAAACTGGAAGTTCTCTATGAGTCTTTGGTGGATTTTGAAAATATGAAGCACAATGGAATTAATCTCACTGAGGAACTGAAGATACAAGGCTGGGAAAATTAATTTCAGAGACTCTATGGTCCAGTATATACCTTCCTCATAAAAGAGTTCTGGAGATTCGTAGACTGTGATGATCACTGCATAGTTTCATATGTTCTGGGTGTTAAGATGGTCATCACAGATAAATCTATTGTCAACCTTTTGAATATGGAGAAAACTGGGGGCAGAAGGATTTACAATATAAACCCTAGGCCAAGATATATGTCCCAGGATATTGTTCCCACTATCTTCAAACAAAGCTCTGAAGGTAGATCCTCTAAGAACAAGGAACTCCACCAAAATCTGAGAGTCTGTTTGAAGATCATTTTGGATACCATCCATAATCCGTCCAGCTTCAAACTCTTCTAACTACATTAACATAGATCAGAAGTGCATCTTATATTGCCTTCATAAGGGGATGAAGTTGAATCTCCCAGCGTTACTCTTCAAGTATCTAAGGGATTCAGTTAGAGACACAAGGAAGCACATGAAGCCCAAAAACTACATTCCTCTTGGGAGGATCATATCTGACGTTCTGATTGAAAGCGGGTTGGTGGATCATCGGATATCCCACAATATGATGGAAGGTGTGACTGTAGATCTGGGCAAACCTCTAAATGCCATAAATTTGAAGAGCATGGGGGTCATTGAAAGAGTCTTAGCCATGCCAACTCTAGACACATCCTGGGAAGTTATGAAGGATCAGAGAAAGATACCAAATGGTCTCTATATGTTCTCCAAGATATATCCTCCAGAGGTCATTGCCCATTACCTCTAGGATCTGGCATCTCAAAGGATGGATATATCATAGTTCTTAGTGAACTGGCTTCCAAAGCATCCATCCAACTTTATGAAGAGGAAGAGAGAGCCTTCTGAGAAGTCTAAGAAATTAAAGACTCTGAAGCTGGGAGAACCGTCTGCAACCAGATCGCTTGTGCCTCTGGACTCCTCTGTCTCAAGTAAGTCTCATCCCTCTGAAACTCCCTCAAATTATAATTTAAAGCAATTATCTTCCTCTCTACCTCAACCATTTTCTACCTATACCCCCTTTGAACCCACCATATCTATTCCACCTACCTTTGAACATCACAACTCTAACCTTTCCTCACCCCTCCATGACAAATCAACCTTACTACCACAACACTTCCTACATATGAAACTTCACCTCTGAATGAATCCCTCTCACCTCTCTCCTTAACTCCCTCTTCACCATCATATTACAACATATCCTCTGACTCTGAATAACCAGAAATCCCCGACCCTTCATCCCCGACATTTGCCCAACTACAAGTCATAACACTATCTAACCAAACCCCATCTATACCAGATACCTTTGTTCCTTCTTCCTCTAAACCTCAAACAGAACCACCCTCTAAACCTCAAACAGAACCACCTTCTAAACAACCATATGAACCCCCAACTGAACAACCCTCTGAATAACCCTCTAAACCTCCCACTGAAACCACCCACACTTCACTTGAACCAATCAATCCATCTTCTGAACCTGAACCAACCTTCCCCACCCTAGAAGAGTCAGTTGTTTTACTTTCAGAATCCTCAACTGTGAAGCTCAGATAACTGCTTGAACAGTCCAAACTAAGTGATAATCCCTCTGAAGTGAGTATCACTAGAATGGATTTCTCAGATGGATGACATCTAAGTTCTTCAAGCTGAAAGGCCTCTCTGAACAAGTTAGAAATGACTACATCAGATAAGTTAAGGAGAGGCTATAGGCTCATCCGGCCAGAGAAGCTAAAGAGAAAGCACGCCAGGAAGTTGAAGAAAAGGTAAGATTGGAAGTTGAAGAGCAAGCAAAAAAAGAACCCGAAGAAAAGGCCGCCGCTGAGGCTGCTGCTGCTGAAGCTGAAGCAAAAGCCAAGGCTGACGCTGAAGAAGTAGCACACATTGCTACGGAAGAAGCTGCCAAGGCAAAGGAAGTTGCTCTAACTCAGAGTGAGAGCTCTAACTCTGATCTTGCTCCGCTGGTGCTCAAGACTCTAGAAGATCTTTAGAAGGAACAATAACTTGTGAGAGCCAGACTAGATCAACAAGACTCTGTCAACTTCAGTATTCAGAGTCTCCTGACTCAACTACTTCAAAGGATTCCACCTCCTCCAAACCCTTAGGCACCTTAGGCTTTATGCTTTGTGTTTATGTTCTTCTAAGTGTTTTAGCTTCTACATTTTTCTTTCTCTGTATGTCTTTCACATTATCCAATTAAATTTTGTTTTGCACTATGTTTTTATCGGTTATGTCTTTTTGAGTCTGACAAAAAGGGGGAGAAATAATTAAACAGCTTTCTCATGAAATTAATATCTAAGCCTCACAATGCACCCTTTCATTCCAAAAAAAAATCTAAAATATATTGCGCAGTCTAAGTTCTTGCAGGAAGTATCTAAATAAAACATCTGAGGAACAATCTAAGCAACATAAGAGGCTCTGGTAAGAAATTCTAAACCTTCTAAAGTATCAGATTTAGGGGGAGCTTGCTTATCTCAGGGGGAGTCATAATATATATGACTTTGAAATTATTTTCCTTTAATTATTATGAATTATCATTGTTTCATCAACAGTCTGAAGTTTTGTCATCATCAAAAAGGGGGAGATTGTTAGAACAAGATTTTGGTTCTGCAATTTATCTCTAAGTTTTGATGATAACAAAGGATGAAAGATTTTGGTACCCTAATAAAAATCTCTAAATGTGCAGGACTCTAACGATAAATGAATCTGATGAAACAACATCTAACATCACAAAAGTCCAAAACAACTGTCGTAGAGTCAAAGGTATTCATTCTGACACTGAAGACAACAATGTCCACAACATCTAACATCTGAAGACTCTAAAACTTTACATCTGAAGGATCCCACGCATGAATACTCTGATGATCCTTACATCTGAAGAATGTCTAATTAGAGATCAGTCAAGAACTTCTGAAGAAAACACATCAGGCAACTATTTGAAGAATACAAGATTCAAGAGAAGTATCTGAATTTCGTGCACTCTGATTCACACCCAACAGATCAGAACAAAACTTAATAACGAAGTATTCCACATATAGTATGAATATCCATATGGATAAACATTGAATACTCTCTTAAACTGCTATGGAAAGGACAATAAAATTAATGTCATTAAGACCCATTATTTGCAAGATATCAACATCAATGCTCCATTCAACTGTATCATCTTCAAGAACTATAAAAAGTCAATCCATCATCATACCAAGACACGAAGCCGTCCCATCAGAATTATGAATATCAAAATTCAATCATTCACAAAATTCTTATTTTAAGTTATCACATGAGTTGTTGCTCTTAGTGTGATTTTCTATTGTTCTTACTATGTCCATATAGCTTATCTAGAAGCACTAGACACCTTATTGTATTTCTAAAACAGTTACTCTAAAGTTCCTCGAGTGACTTATGAAGTCTGTAGACTTGAGAGGGCTAAGAGATCATTGCACTCTTAGACGTTGTTGTAATCTTTCTAGATTATTTGATTAAGTCCTTATTGAAGGCGAAATCACCTTGGTAAGGTGGACTGGAGTAACTTTGAATTTCAAGGGAACCAGAATAACTTCTGGGTTGTTTGTCTTTAATTTGTGTGTATAGAAACTCCAAAAGTGTTTATTGTCTGTGAAAACAATTCGACCCCCCCCCCCTTCTTATTTTTCTCTACCTTCAGTGATAACTTGACAATGATTGGTGTCTGTGACTGGTTTGGTAAGTACAAAGTTATGAGAAAGATCATAGTTAAGAATGAGTTCCTTGAGGATAAGTAACAATGTAAGTTTAGGGTTGTGATGACACGTTGTCATCATGTAATTTTTAGAGGCATTTGCAATTATTTTTGATGATTTTTGGTTTATTTTTATCAAGTTAGACCAAGAAATAATAAGGAATTAAAGAAGTGGAGAAAAGATAAATATAGACGAAAATATGAAGAATCAACAAGCAAAAAGGCAAAAAGCTACTGGAAAATTTGTGTGTGAAACAACAAACACCATGTGCGTGATGCAAGACTGTTAAAGAATTTTCATGCACGATTAAAAGAATCGTGTGAGTGTGGTTACCTTAAAAAGAAATTGTGTGCGTGAGTAAGAGGATAGTGTGCGTGATTTGTACCTTCTTCTTATGCGTTTTGACTTCTATCAAAGTGAAAAGGGTAGAGGAAGGGGGGGGGGGGTATTCTTGTGATTGATTTTTATTGGTGAAACACTTTTCTGGACCTTTAAGCAAAGGTTTTCATAACCTTAAGCAAAATTCTAACCAGATATTCATGTCTTGTTTCTTTATCACTTCAGTTATGATTCTTATTAGTATGAGAAGATAAGTTTTATTGATTCGTTCTTGTTAGATGAACCTCTATCTATTAGATCATATGTCTGTGTATCTTACTATTTGATTTTTTGATTAATTGAATATTGTTATTTTGTTTATTTTCATGTTCATTGCTTTACATGTGTTTACGAATGCATATAATGATCCAGATTTGTAGTGATTACTAAAAATACCTCTATTAATTGGAATGAAATTAACCTATCAAACTTAGTATTTGATTAGGGATAAGAAATTATAAGCTATGATTTAGGGTTTAGCGCACCAAATATCGTATGTTCTAACTATCCAGTTGGCCTAATGAATTAGGGAGTTATTGTATAAGTTAGTGAGTTATATACTAATTGATTGGGTATAATAGTTGTGTTAGTTCATCGTATTCAATAAAGATTAGTTTAAAAAGAAAATAAATGTAAGTGTCAAAAGTGAGGTTTAGGTGATTCGAATAAAAGCTGATTGCTTTTTAATATGATATTTTCTAAAACTGATTTACTTTTTCCTATTGAATCATGTGAATAAGATATGTTCATCCTTCTTAGCTTGATTTTGATGACGGAAAAATAATATCTTAAGAAGAAAAATCAAAGAAGAAAAAGTTTGAATTAAGTATCAAGTTTGTGCCAAGTTTTGAATTTTAATGATATTGGATCATAAACCAAGGTAAAATGTTCAATTCAATGATTATACACCTTAAATGCTCAAGGAAAAGTTTAAAAATCATTTTATGTATTATTTTCAAAATGGAAAAAATTGGGGTTTTTAACTTAGAAATTTTTATAAGTATTTAGCTAGTTAATCGATTAACCATACTTGTCAATCAATTAATCATGTATATGTTTGAAGCAAACGTTGAATTTCCATAAGGATAATCAATTACCCTATATGGTTAATCCATTAACCATTCCAAAAATGAACTAAAGGTAATTGATTACATTCTTTGGCGATCGATTAACCATGTTATTTTTCACAACAATTTCTTAACGTTATGGAATGTCTAATCGATTACCTAAACTATGTTAATCAATTAACCTATGTTTAATGTTGAACTTTTTTGAACCAATGCAACACCTATTCATCTCTAATGATTATATAACCCTTTCAAAACATTGCAAATGATCATAAACATTTTCCAAACAATGTTTCTGAAAATTCAAGAGGTACATGGTTCATTATAAATAGGAGGACTTTTCAAATTCAAAATCACCTTCTTCATGAACAATTTTGTCAGAGAAACTTTTTCTGCATATTTTCCAAATCATATGTGAAAACTTTTTGAGCATTTAATTGTTTATATTCTATTCATTTTCTCATTGGAGGACAAGATTGAAATTGTTATATCAGAAAAGCAGCAACGTTATCAAATTATCAAAGTCTGTTGCTAAGTCGGTTTGTTACAAATTTTCTATTTGTCTGTAATTTTTCACCAAGTGTGTGGTGATTCTTTATCTGTAAGAAAGTGTTGTACTTATTATAGGTTGTTGCAAATAGGAAAGGTTGTTTTTCTATTTGTTGGAAAAGCCCTTTGAATCATGGTTATTCAAAGTCCACCATAATTGTTGGTGTTTGGAAATCAAGAAAGCGGTATGCTTCTTTGTTATTGTTAGAGATTGTAAGAGAAGACCTAGTGGTAGGCTTATACACAGACCTGACAGTAGTGAAAATCTCTCACACGAGTTTGAGGGGACTGGAGTACTCTTGTTTTGAAAGATGAACAAGATATGTTGTTGTGCAATTTACTTTATTACGTTTATTTTTCTGCAAATCACTTCATTCATTTAACCAGAAAAATAAGCCATCACTTTGTTGTTATAAAACAACTAAAAGTAAACCAGTAAATTTTTCAATATAAATTTTTTGTCATCAACTCTCTAAATTTTCTAAACACCTAATTCACCCCCTCCCCCCTCTTAGGTTGTGAACTCAAACTTACAAATCAAGTCATTCGTGCACCCCCTAATTGTTACATTTTGAAACACTTATAATTTCTTTGTTAAAATAGCACAATCCATGCAGATACAAAGATATAAAATTCATTACTTCGATACATTGAGTACACTTGCTAAATTTTCATCAAGTTTTTGACCTTGTTGCTAGGTATTGTTTAAATATTTTGACAAGGCAATTTTTGTGCTACAACTTTTAATTATTATTTTTAGTTATTTTTAGTTTAAGTTTTGTTATTTTAATTAATCATTATTTTTTAGTTTTTCAATTTTTGCTATTATTTAGTTTTTATCTAGTTCAGTGCAACTAAGGTCTTTTCTTCTGATTGTGTATGCAATATAAAAAAAGACATGTATGATGGAGCTAACTTTCAACTTGCTCTATCTGCACAAATTGAATTGATATTAAAGCATATTGTTTCCTCATCACTAGTTCCAACAAACGTTAATCCAGTTAGAGCATTACAATGTGATTTCTATGGGAATGTCAGGCCAATAGCTATTGTGTATCAGAGGGATACGTTGAAAAGGTGTATTATGCGGGAAATTATAAAGAGCCAGATCCTTAGTTCAACATCTATAATCCATGGTGGAATGATTATTCAAATTTTAACTAGAGTAATGTAAGACCCTAATTTTGCCCCTAAGATCCCTCATGGCATCATAACATTGCATTGCATAGTCTCAAGGATCATTGAGCATCTTGGTTCCCTTTGCCTTTGGGTGGGACTCTTTGTGAGTGGTTTGAGATCACCAAGCATGCTTGAATTGTATATCATTTCTTTTCTCATTTTTGTTTACTAACCAAAAGCACAAAAATATGTCACTAACATCTTTTGGTTGTAGCTTGAGCAATCACAAGGCCAAAAGCTTCAAGGAGGTCATTGGTACAAAGACATGGTCAGGAGGAGGAGGAAGCAAGCATGAAAATGGTTCCCAAAGCTCTAAATCATCATATATGCCTCCCAAGTATCTCAATTTGTCAATTTGATCAAGATAAACCAAAGGGCTTGATCATTGTTTCCCAAGGAAACCCTAATTCAATTGTGCATTGACTATGCCTTGCTCATGAAGCAACCTCAGCCCATGGTCAAATACAATCAAGGGAAGTTCTTTAATCCATCATTTCATGCATATTTGAACTTTTTTGAGTATCCTCAATCACCAATTCATCAAGGTATGAGTCATGCACTTGAGAAGTTGATCAGTCAATTCATCTGACTATTTTGAAATGCACTGAGACCTAACTTTTTATGTGTTGGTCAAATGGAGATGGTTCAAAAAGAAAAAATGTTCTTAAGGATAATACGAACAACTCTCATTTTTATCAAAAATTTATTTGAATCGTGGAAGACCATCTGCCATTCCAATACATTATAGGTCATTTTGACTAAAACCCTAATTTTTGGGTCAACTTCCCAAGGACATAACTCACTCATTTTTTATGATTTTGAGGTGAGATCAAATTCATTGGAAAGATTAAGATGTCTACTTCAAATGTTATGTTGGATAAAAGTTCAAAATCTCAAATAAAATACATGTGATAATGCAATACATTATAGGTCCTTTTTGACCAAAGGCATTAAAAGTAAAAAAAAAGTCCAACTTCAAGTGCCCATAACTCTTTTATCAAAAATCCAAATTATGCAAAATATAAGTCCATTTTTATTGTCTTGAAAAGATCTACAACTTTGATGTTGGAGGTTTTTCCATTTGGAGCTTCCATCATCAAAACTGAAGGGCTTGAAAGTTGGCCAATTTTAGAAACCTTGCCTTGACATGTTTGCACATCACTCTTCAAGCTCAAATTTCACTAATTTCCAAGGCCCAAATGAAGTTTTGACCAACATGACATTTGTTACTTATGCAATAAGCTTTCCAACCATTACTCATAAGCTTGCATTTTGATTTTGGACATGGCATTTTTGAAGGCTTCAATGAAATAGTGCATTTTATGAAAATCACTTCAATTGCCATGCATGATCCAAATATACCTCATCTGCACGTCCAAAACTTACATGATGATGATCAGCTGCCAAAACCAAGTGGAATTGGGCTCTCCATGCGCCTGTACAGGCCCATGCATGGAGGCCCTTTCCATTCATGCAAAGTTGAAATCATGCATTCAGCATTGCCTTGCCTATAAATACATTGCATATGAGCTTCATTTCACTAACCTGAAGGCGCCTGAACCTTTGCTGAATTGAATCCTCAACCACACTCAAAGGAACTCTCTCTTTTCTCTAAAAATTTCAGATCTAGAATTCAGTTTCCTCGACTGTTTTCTTTGATCTAAAAGTTCCTAGACCTCTTCACCTTGATCCATTGGACTTCTGTTTTGATAAAGCAAGCAAGGTTTCGTGCTCAATTCACCAGAACTCAAGCTTGCACTCCAACTGGTAATTTCCTCGATTCTCTTCATCCATGGACTTTTTTGCTTGGATCTAATGTTGGCTGAAGTCCTCTCAATAGAGGCATTTGATTTGTGCTTTCAATTTTGCAAAAACATGAAGTTCATGATGAACACCATCATACTTCCAGCTCTGATTTCTCCATTTATAGGGATCTAGAGTGGAAGTGCATGGCATATGAGTGATGTACATCACTTCCTCTTTCGATTGATATATAGATCGCACGTTTTGGTTGCCTTTTTATTTTCGGCAACTTGGCCGAAATCTGGGAATCTCGTCGGAGAAGATGAAGGCTCTGGTGGCTTCATCATGTCCAGTTTGAATCTGGACCGTTGGATGTGATCTCCAGATTCAATCATAGCCATTGCTTGTTATGACCTTTTATTCTTTCCCATGTGGTGGCATTGACTGTGGTGTTTCGTGAGCGCGCGCCTCTGGATCCTTGGATCTGCCAGCTCAATTAATGAGCTCAGATCCAAGGGCTCTCGTTTTTTGCATTTTTCTAATTTCTGTTTTTATTTTGTTTATTTCCTTTTATTTCAAAAAATCATATCTTTCTTATTTTAATTCCAAAAAATATGGGACCAATTGCATTATTTCCCAAATAAATTCTAGTTTCTATTTCTGATTTTTAATATTTTTTATTTCATCATTTGATATTTTTTGTGAATTTTCTCTTTTCTGGTTATTTTTAATTCATTTTAAATAGTTTTTTATATTCAAAAAATACAAAAATATTTTCCTAACCTATTTGAATGATGATGGATCTATGAAAAATATTCTCATTAATTTTTGAATTGATTTGAGATTTATTTGAGATTTTAGTTCAATTAGGTTATTTTTATTCATTTTTAATTGATAAAAAATAGTTTCTGACTTTTAAAAATGCTGAAATTTTTTGTCAAACTTTGTTTGACCTTGTTGAACTTGAGATAAATCACTTGGACCTTTCAAGGTTGATTTGAAGTGATTTTGAAGTTTGGCCTTTCCATTTTATTTTAATTCAAGTTTATTTTAATATTAAAAAATGCCAAAAAATAGTTTATTCATTTCTTGACCTCCAATCTTCATCTCACTTCTGTTTTTAATAGTTTGACCTTGACTTTCAATGTTATTGGTCAACATATGAGGATTGGTACATGATATTCCATTTAATGCATTTATATTTCTTTTACCATTTTGTCCTTTCCATTTCTTTTATCCATCTCATTCTTCTTCTCCTTCTTCTTCTTTTTCTTTTTGATCAATGAGTTGAAGGTTGATAAGTTGGCATTGATTAGAGGGATTTAACCTTCCTTGATTCAAATCTAGTTCATCTTGATCAATTGATCAAGTCAATGACTTTGCATTAAGGATAGGTTGTCTTTTAAATCATGCATAAGGCTTAAACCAATACAAGATCATTTCTCTTCTTCTTTTTGTCATGGCAAGTTGTTGGGACTTGGTTCACTAATCAAGACTCCTAACTTGTGTTTGTTGCCTACATTATTATTGACCGGCCTCAGATAGTTGTGACTTCTACATAAGTCCAATTACGATTGCTTAACATAGCGCTAAATTTGCCTTATGGCACACTAGTTACTAACACTAACTATTGACAATTAACATTTACTTTATGCAATTTACTTTTATGCAATTTACTATTCTTGCACATATTATCCATTTGCTTTTCTCTTTGCTCATTTGAGCACATGTTTATGTTAATGCCATTTGCCTTTTGCTCACTTGAGCACATAATTGTGTATATATTATTATGCTTGTGTCTTTATTTTGATGGATGTGGACCAAATGCAAAGAAATGGACTTAGTTTCTAGGACTTCCCTTATGCAAAGAAATGGAGATTTGGACTTAGATTCTAGGACCCTTCCTTATGCAAAAATTGGAGTAAAAGGATCTTAATGATGAAGATGGATTGGAAGGACCAAATCTCTAAACTCACTCATGTCCATTTTTTGTTTTACTTCATGAAACTTTTGATGTGTGTGCTTTTGTGCTAGGAGTCCCCATTTGAGCTTAATTGGAGGACCATTGCCATGTTCATCTAAAGAAAGAGATGCCAAAGCCATTGGAGGATTCTTGAAAGCATGACCTTGTGTTTGATTGCTTGAGATATTTGCTTTGTGGTTGCTTTGTTCCAAAGGATGGGAGATACTTGGATCATAAATATGATCTCAAGAGAGGAACTCCTAGTGTGGTTCATTTTCTTATCCCTTTACCCTTTTTTATTTCATTTAGGACTTAGCCCTTCTTCTTCTTCTCTCCTCTCTAACCCAAGCCAAAACTTTTTGTGCAAACACTTCCATTTGTTTTCAACATTAGAAACCTAAGCCTTATGCTTTTGATTTTCAAACCTTCTCTTCATAATACTTATTTTGAATTGAACCTTTTAATCCACTTTGACCATTTTTTGTATATACTTCTAATTGGTAAATATAGCTCATTCAAATTTCTTTTGTGGTTTCAATGGCCACTTCTTAATCAAAATTTTTCCATAACCTTTAGCTATTAGGTTTGAGTTATCCTTGTGGTAGATGTAATACTCACCTATATCCTTAGTGATGGACAATGAGTCTTCCATGCTTATTATAGGGTTAACCCCTCACTAGCATGTCGAAGGTATCCTCACATGGTGGATTTGTGGTTTGGTTGAGTTTTCTCCCTTTGATAACAAAAGACCTTAAGGCTTTTTGACCAATCAATTCACCAACTCTTTTGAGATTTTTACCCCGAACTATGAGGTTTTGATCCTAATCTTTTTAAGATGGTACGTAGGCAATGGGTTCATTCATTCAAACACAAAATGTAAATAAACTTGTATATTCTTTTCTCATCCCTTCAATCATGTTTGCACAAAATAAACTTTCACAAAATATCAACCTTACAACAAATATGAAAAGGGCTCCCCAGGAGTACCTAGGATGTTTTAGGGGCCTAACACCTTCCCATTGCATAACCAACCCCCTTACCCAGATCTCTGTTTCTTTTACTAGTTTTTGTTAAAACTTTTAGGTTTTTGTTCGCTTTCTAACCATTCCTTTGGATAAATAGAAGTGCGGTGGCGACTCGACTTGTATGGCTTACCTTGGATTTAATCAATATCTCTAATGGTAATGAATACCCCGCTACAGAAAAGTGGCGACTCTGCTGGGGAATCACGTGCCTAGTGGGTTTTGCCAACTTTTCATGTTTGTTGTATTGTATTGTTTTGTAACATATTTTTGTGCAAATTTGGGATTACTGTATTGTATGTAATGATTGATTTTCTTGATATTAATTCCTTGTATGCTTGGTGATCTTTGTGAGATGAGTTCTATACCCGGACTCGAGTGCACTTAGGATAGGAGAATGGCATAGTCTTGTTGACTTGTGCGGAGTTATTCCTTAGCAAGTTGACTTGCAAGTCCATTCACTTGGTGGAGGTCATGTTAGGATCAATAATGTCACACAAGTAGTTGTGGTTAGACATTATTCTTTTCAATATAGACCTTAGAAGCCAAGGACCTTAGTTTACCAAGCCCGTCTTGGCCTATTCTTAGGATGTAGTGCGAAAGTCGTTCAAGTGTAAGATTTGATACGATTGTTACGCGATACTACACTCATAAGAGTCGCTCTTGAGAATATTTTTGGAATACGAGTATTCGTTTCTCCGATAATATCCGAAAGATGGAATGATGACTATGGGAACCTCTTGTAGAACATGTTTGACAGGTTTAAACCCTAGTACACTCCCTTTGGGTGGTTCTTAACCAAAACCCCATGCTCGTGGCTTGCAACAAACCCTTGATTCATGGTTGATCCGTTCATATATCCTTAATATCAATGGAACTTGGGTGTTGATAAGGTGTAAACCATAATCCACCAAAATGGATGATTGATATTAAGGATAACATGAGCCATCTCATGACCTTTGTTTGGTCTGCTTTGCTTGATCCTTGAGTGTGATTGTTGCATCCATGCATTCATGCACCCATTTGCATCCATATCATCAAACAATAAGAAAATTTTCAAGGAACTTAAGGAGTTTATTTGCAAAATTTTCAGACATGGAAAGACAAAGAAGGAATACAAAGAAGTACAGCTTCAGACAACCAGATTTGAAAGAGTTAAGGAATCTGACATCCTATGTACTAGATCCCTTGGGTTTCAAGGCTCGTTTTGGGAAGCTTCTTCCTCTTCTGACCACTCAGGTGGATGAAGGATTGATGAGTGTATTGGTGCAGTTTTATGATCCTTTGTATCGTTGCTTCACTTTTCCGGACTTTCAGCTTTTGCCTACCCTTGAGGAGTATGCTTATCTTGTGGGCATACCTATCCTGGATCAGGTGTCGTTTAGTGGCTTGGAGAGTATTCCTACTTCTCGAGAGATAGCAGACATGTTGCATATAGATGAATCTCTGGTTGGTGCTCATATGACTACCAAAGGTGGAATTCAAGGTCTCCCTTTTGAGTTCCTCATTGCTCAAGCTACTATGTATGGGAAGGCCATGAGTGAGGACGCCTTTGAAGCCATATTTGTACTTCTCATCTATGGGTTAGTATTGTTCCCCAACATCGACAAGTTTGTGGATGTGAACGCTATTAGGATCTTCTCTGCTCTTAATCCCGTTTCTACTCTGTTGGGTGATACTTTTTTCGCTTTGCACATGAGGAATGCGAAGGGTGGTGGTGCCATTGTGTGTTGTTTGCCTCTGTTGTATAAGTGGTTTATTTCTCACTTACCTCAGACAGTCGCTTTCAAGGAGAACAAGGGATGTCTACGGTGGTCTACGAGACTTATGTCTCTCACTAATGATGATATATTTTGGTATAACCGCGTGTATGATGGCGTGCAGATTATCGACTCTTGTGGTGAGTTCTCCAATGTGCCTCTTCTTGGTACATGCGGTGGGATTAACTACAACCCTGTTTTGGCACGTCGACAACTTGGGTTCCCCCTAAAGGATAAACCTAATAACATTCTGTTAGAGGGTGTGTTCTTTCAGGAGGGTAAAGATCCCCAAGGCGTGAAAGCTAGGATGGTTCGCTCTTGGCGCAAGATTCATAAGAAAGGAAGGAAGGAGTTGGGTCCTAAGAATTGCATCGCTTTGGAGCCTTATACTGCTTGGGTGAGGAAGAGAGCATCTGAGTATCTCATGCCTTACGAATATCCAAGACCTACACCTATGATTATGGCTGGGCCTTCAACCCTCCCTGATCAAGGAGTAGAGGAGTTGAGAGACGAAGACCGTTCACGTGCCTGGATCCGTGAACGTGAAGAGTTGCTTCAGCAGATCATGGAGAAGGATGCACTGATAGAGTTTCTTGAGCATCAGGTTATTGATGATCCTGATGATGCATGGACTTCTCTACTTCCTCAGTCTTCCCGGTTCTGGAAGAGGAAGTATGATCGACTCGCCAAAGAGAAGGCAGATATGGAGGCAGCCTATGAGAAGGAGGTGAAGAGGCTTCGTGCATCTTATCTTCCTGTGTCCCGAGCTTTAGATGATTGTTTCTAGGGATCCATGGGATGATTATTTTCCTTTCCTCTTGTACATGATTGACAATGATGTACTTCTTTTCCCTGATATTATTTTATGAGATATTTCCATATGCGATAAAATGCTTAATGTTTCCAAAATTTGTAAATAAAACCCTAAAGTTCCTTTGAAATATAAAACCAAATCATATGCACAAGCATTGCATGCATCATGTGCATAAGCAGGTTTTGTTTCCGGTCTCTTGTCCTGTGGTCTAACTCTGTGCTCTTCATTTATTTTGAAGACAAGCTGACTCACCGGTACTACACTAGAGCCAACTCTGCAAGATTGATGGATCAATTAGAACAAGAGAACCGTGAACTCAAAGAGGAAGTCGCCAGGCTGAGTGCTTTGATGGAATTGTTTTTGGCTGCCCAGAGCCAGTCTTCTCCAACGCCTTCAACTCCTCCCCAGAGGACAGTTATCTAAGAGATTGTCTCCTCTACTGTGCCTGCAGCTAGTGCACACTTTTCTCCAACAGCCATGCCAACCGGGTTTCCATGGGGAATGCCTCCTAACTTCATGCCCGAGGGTCCTGCTCCCACTTTTGCTTCTATGCCGGCATCTAGCCCGGTCCTTGTTGTTCCTCCTTCTGTCGTGCATACCATGCCCAGGGCAGACGACACCATCTATCATTCTGAGCCGTCTGAAGGCCCAGATGTCTATGAGAAGATGGACGCTATGAATGATCAATTTCTTGATCTGCGCAAGGAATTGAAAACTCTCAGAGGGAAGGACCTTTTCGGCAAGTCTGATGTCGATCTCTGTTTAGTGCCAAATGTGAAGATTCCTGTGAAATTCAAGGTCCCTGACTTTGAAAAGTACAAAGGAAATACTTGTCCTCTCAGCCATCTGGTCATGTATGCCAGGAAGATGTCTACTCAGACTGATAACGACCAGTTGCTCATCCACTACTTTCAGGACAGTCTGTCTGGTGCCGCTCTGCGTTGGTATATGGGTCTAGACAGCATGAACATCCGATCCTTCAACGACCTTGGCGAGGCCTTCGTCAAGCAGTATAAGTACAACGTGGATATGGCTCCCGATAGGGATCAATTGAGGGCCATGTCCCAGAAGGACAAGGAAACATTCAAAGAGTATGCCCAGAGGTGGCGAGAAGTGGCAACACAGATCGTGCCTCCGCTAGAAGAGAAGGAAATGACCAAGATCTTTCTGAAGACCTTGAGTTCATTCTATTATGAGCGGATGATTGCTAGCGCTCCTTCTGACTTCACCGAGATGGTGAATATGGGGATGCGTTTAGAAGAAGGGGTTAGAGAAGGACGTCTAACCAGAGCTGAAGGCTCTTCTGCCAAACGTTATGGGGCGTTTGCAAAGAAGAAAGATGGAGAGGCACATGTTGTGACCTCCCATGTGAAACCTAGAAGACCCTCTGTGAGGAGGAAGACTGTGCATCCCGCCAGTAACCAGCACCAGGTGGCTCATATAGCACCTGTCTTCAGAGACAATCAACAGTATCAGCATCATAGCAACAATCAGCAACCACCTCAGCAACAACAGCATCGTCCGCAGCAGCAGGCCTATCAGCCTCGCAACAGTAATCAAACCAGCACGAGTTACGAGAGGAAAAAGGTCACTTTTGACCCTATTCCAATGTTGTACGCAGAATTATATCCCTATTTGATAGAGAGGAAGTTGATTACTCCGAGAGACCCACCGGCTATACCTGTTAACCCTCAGTGGTGGTATAAGCCCGAACTGCATTGTGTCTACCATTTTGGTGCTCCCGGCCACGACGTGGAGAATTTCTATCCTTTAAAGACCAAGGTTCAAGACCTTGTGAGATGTGGCATTCTGTGTTTTGAGGACGTAGGTCCTAACGTAAAGAAGAACCCATTTCCCGAGCATGGGAAATCTGTTAACATGGTCCAGGGTTGCCTTGGCAAATACAAGGTCAAATATGTCAGTCATATCCGACAGTCTCTAGTTGAGTTGCACCGTTTGTTATGCGAGTACAGTCACTATGAGCACGATCATGATAGATGCCGAATCTTCCCGATTAACCGATTGGGTTGTTGCCAGGTGCGTAGAGATCTTCAGAAATGCTGGATGAAGGAGTTATTGAGATCCTTCAAAACAGAAATGTCGACGAAGATGAGCCTGAAGTCAATGTAATCTCCCCGGTGTTCCGGATGCCCAAACCTGTTATCATCAAGTATGATGGTAGCAAGCAGAAGGCTTCCCCTGTTCTAATCATCAAACCTGCTGGTCCAGTGCCTTATTCTTCCGAAAAAGCAATTCCCTTCCGTTACAATGTTGTTGCTGTAGAAGGAGAGAAAGAAGTGCCTTTGCCATTCTCCTATGTTGTAAATATTGCTGATGTAAGTGGGCTGACCCGCAGTGGTCGTGTATTTTCAGCACCTCCCAAGCCCCAGGCTAATGCTGATTTTGCTGAACGCCTGATTGGGAATGCTGTGAATTCTCCAAATCGGGCACTTGCTGTTAAATGCTCCTCTACATTATTAACTCCTACTTCTGTTGGCCCGAGTGGCAATGTGAAAGAAGACTGTGATGAGATGCTGAGGCTCATCAAGAAGAGTGAGTACAATGTTGTAGACCAGCTTCTACAAACACCATCCAAAATATTCATGTTATCATTGCTTCTGAATTCATAACCACATAGAGAGGCTCTGCAGAAAGTTTTGGATGTGGCATATGTATATCATGATGTCACAATAGAACGGTTCGATAGCATTGTTGCAAACATTACCGCTTGTAACAATTTGAGTTTCTGTGACTCTGATCTCCCTGAGGAGGGAAGAGACCACAACTTGGCATTACACATCTCCATGAACTGTAAGGACGACGCCATGTCCAATGTGCTGGTGGACACTGGGTCATCCCTGAACGTATTGCCAAAGTCCACTCTTTCTAAACTATCTTATCAAGGGCCTCCCATGAGGCAAAGCGGAGTTGTTGTGAAGGCCTTCGATGGGTCGCGTAAGACTGTGATTGGGGAAGTTGATCTCCCAATCAAGATTGGACCAAGTGATTTCCAAATTACCTTCCAGGTTATGGACATCCACCCATCCTATAGCTGTCTCTTAGGCAGACCATGGATTCACGAGGCTGGCGCCGTGACATCCACCCTACACCAGAAGCTGAAATTTGTGAAGAATAAGAAACTGGTAGTGGTAGGGGGAGAAAAGGCTCTCCTGGTTAGCCACTTGTCTTCCTTCTCATACATAGATGCTGAGGATGAAGTTGGAACTCCTTTCTAAGCTTTATCCATAGATGAGCCTGTTGAGAAGAGAACTCCTTCATTTGCTTCCTATAAAGATGCAAAGTTGGCCATCGAATGTGGTGCAACTGCTGGTTTAGGAAAAATGATTGAGCTAGAAGACAACAAGTCTCGGGATGGCATTGGCTTTTCTTCTGGGGTTTTCAACGAGAAAGGATTATTCAAGAGTGAAGGTTTTATCCATACTGGTCAGGATGAGGAAACTGTTGCTGTCTTGGAAGAGGATGCAGAGGACTCTGGCAATTTTGTTATCCCTGGAGGGATCTGCAACAATTGGGTCGTTGTGGATGTGCCTACAGTTATCCACAAGTCAACGTAATGATCACTTTGTTTAAAAATCCTTCTCCCATGCCAAAAGGAGAAGTGATGACATTGTTGGCAACATAAATACAATGATATTTTCATTCAATAAATTCATGTTAAATGTTTTTTTTTCCAATTTATTTTCTCTTTTTGCTTTTTGCATGAAATTGGGGATCACATAAAACCCTAAAAAAGAATAAAATCAATCTTTTCATCTGCATAATGATCTGCCTTGTTTGAATTCTAAAGCTTTTCATATCCAAAATCATTATGCAGGTTGATTTCTAAACCCATTGAACATAATGATCCAACGCCATCTCCCAATTTTGAATTCCCTGTATTTGAGGCAGAGGAAGATGATGATGAAGAGATTCCTGATGACATCACCCGTCTACTTGAGCATGAAGAGAAGATCATTCAGCCGCATCTCGAGAATCTGGAGACAGTCAACTTGGGGTCTGAAGATTGTGTGCGAGAGGTCAAGATTGGGGCACTCCTGGAAGAATCTGTTAAGAAGGGGTTGATTGAATTGCTACGAGAATACGTCGACGTCTTTGCCTGGTCGTATGAAGATATGCCTAGTCTAGACACTGATATTGTGCAACATTTCTTGCCCTTGAAGCCTGAGTGCGTGCCAGTAAAGCAGAAGCTCGGAAGAACTCATCCTGATATGGCAGTGAAGATCAAAGAAGAATTTCAGAAGCAAATTGATGCGGGGTTTCTGGTGACTTCTACGTATCCTCAATGGGTGGCCAATATTGTGCCCGTGCCTAAGAAAGATGGAAAAGTCCGGATGTGTGTGGACTATAGAGATTTGAATAAAGCTAGTCCTAAGGATGATTTCCCCTTACCACATATTGATATGTTGGTAGACAATACAGTTAAATTCAAAGTCTTCTCATTTATGGACGGATTTTTCGGATATAATCAGATCAAAATGGCACCCGAGGATATGGAGAAGACAACATTCATCACACCTTGGGGAACATTCTGTTATCGAGTGATGCCCTTCGGTTTGAAGAACACCGGAGCCACATATCAACGAGCTATGACTACCTTGTTTCATGATATGATGCACAAGGAGATTGAGGTATATGTTGATGATATGATTGCTAAGTCAAGAACGGAAGTTGAACATGTAGAGCACTTGTTGAAGCTTTTTCAGCGTTTGAGGAAGTTCAAGCTTCGTCTGAATCCCAACAAGTGTACATTTGGAGTCCATTCTGGCAAGTAATTGGGCTTTATCGTCAGTGAGAAAGGTATTGAAGTTGATCCTGCAAAGGTCAAAACAATACAGGAGATGCCTGCGCCCAAAACTGAGAAGCAAGTCCGAGGTTTTCTTGGCCGCTTGAATTACATTTCCAGATTCATATCCCACATGACTGCCACATGTGCGCCGATATTCAAGCTCCTACGGAAAGATCAGTCTCACGATTGGACCGAGGATTGCCAGAAAGCCTTTGACAGTATTAAAGAGTATTTGTCTGAGCCTCCGATTCTGTCTCCGCCTGTGGAAGGGAGACCCTTGATTATGTATCTGACTGTTCTTGAAGATTCAATGGGTTGTATCCTTGGTCAGCAAGATGAATCAGGGAAGAAAGAGTATGCTATATACTACTTAAGTAAGAAGTTCACTGATTATGAGTCTCGATACTCAATGCTTGAGAAAACATGTTGTGCTTTGGCTTGGGATGCTAAGCGCTTACACCAGTATATGATAAATCATACGACTTGGTTGATATCCAGAATGGATCCAATCAAGTACATATTTGAGAAGCCTACTTTAACTGGGAGGATTGCCCGTTGGCAGATGTTGTTATCTGAGTATGACATCGAGTATCGAGCTTAAAAAGCTATCAAAGGTAGTATCTTGGCTGACCACTTGGCACATCAGCCGATCGAGGATTATCAGTCAGTTCAATACGACTTCCCAGATGAGGAAATTATGTATTTGAAAATGAAAGATTGTGATGAGCCTACACTTGATGAAGGGCCAGAGCCTGGTTCCAGATGGAGTATGGTATTTGATGGCGCTGTAAATCAGTATGGAAATGGTATTGGGGCAGTAATCATTACTCCTCAGGGCACACATATTCCTTTTACAGCAAGGCTAACTTTCAAATGCACGAATAATATGGCTGAGTATGAGGCCTGTATTATGGGATTGGAGCAATGCATTGATCTTAGGATCAAGCATCTTGATGTTTATGGTGTTTCGGCCCTCGTTGTTAATCAGATTAAGGGTGAGTGGGAGACGAATCAACCTGGTCTCATTCCCTATAGAGATTATGCGAGGAGGATTTCAACGTTCTTTACTGAGGTTGACTTCCATCATATTCCTCGAGATGATAATCGGATGGCAGATGCTCTTGCTACACTTACTTCGATGATTGTGGTCAAACTGTGGAATGAAGTTCCCAATATCACTGTGATGCGCTTAGATAGACCAACTCATGTATTTGCAGTTGAAGGAGTGAAAGATGACAAGCCTTGGTATTATGATATCAAGTGTTTCCTTCAGAGCCAGATTTGCCCACCTGGGGCATCTGTGAAAGATAGGAAAACTTTGAGGAGATTGTCAGGCAGTTTCTACCTCAATGGAGATGTGCTTTATAAGAGAAATTTTGACATGGTTCTGCTCAGATGCGTGGATAGACACGAAGCAGACCTGTTAATGACTGAGGTTCATGAGGGTTCATTTGGTACACATTCCAATGGACATGCCATGGCTAGAAAGATGTTGAGAGCAGGCTACTATTGGCTGACAATGGAGTCTGACTGCTGCAAATACGTGAAGAAATGCCATAAGTGTCAGATTTATGCAGATAAGATTCATATTCCCCCGACACTTCTGAATGTGATTTCATCACCATGGCCTTTCTCCATGTGGGGAATTGACATGATTGGCATGATAGAGCCGAAAGCGTCTAATGGACACAGATTTATTCTCGTAGCAATTGATTACTTCACCAAGTGGGTTGAAGCGGCATCATATGCAAATGTGACCAGGCAGGTGGTCATGAAGTTTATCAAGAATCAACTCATATACCGATATGGTGTGTCAGATAAGATCATTACTGATAATGGATCTAACTTGAATAACAAGATGATGGAAGAGCTGTGTAGTGAGTTCAAGATAGCACATCATAATTCTTCTCCTTACAGACCAAAGATGAATGGGACTGTTGAAGCTACTAATAAGAACATCAAGAAGATTATCCAGAAGATGGTTGTCACGTATAAAGATTGGCATGAGATGCTGTCATTTGCTTTACATGGATATCGTACATCTGTCCGCACTTCAACAGGGGCAACCCCTTTCTCCCTCGTTTATGGCATGGAGGTTGTACTCCCAGTAGAGGTGGAGATCCCATCAATGAGAGTCTTGATGGAAGCCAAGTTGACTGATGCTGAATGGGTTCAGAGTCGTTATGACCAACTGAATTTGATTGAAGAGAAGAGATTGACTGCCATGTGTCATGGTCAGTTATATCAGCAGAGGATGAAGAAAGCTTTTGATAAGAAGGTCAAGCCTCGTTTGTTCCGAGAAGGTGACCTAGTGCTCAAGAAAGTCTTGTCTTTCGCGCCCGATTCCAGGGGCAAGTGGACTCCAAACTATGAAGGTTCGTATGTTGTTAAGAGAGCCTTTTCAGGCGGTGCCTTGATACTTACAACTATGGATGGGGAGGATTTCACTCGTCCTGTGAATTCAGATGCAGTCAAGAAATACTTCGCCTAAAAATAAAAACAGAATAGTTCGCTAAGTTGAAAACCCGAAAGGGCGGCTTAGGCAAAAATGAGCGTCTGGGTGGATTGAAAACCTGAAAGGGCGATCCAGGCAAAAGTTAGAGACATATATATATATATATATATATATATATATATATATATATATATAT
Source organism: Lathyrus oleraceus (assembly GCF_024323335.1). Taxonomy (NCBI): domain Eukaryota; kingdom Viridiplantae; phylum Streptophyta; class Magnoliopsida; order Fabales; family Fabaceae; genus Lathyrus; species Lathyrus oleraceus. The sequence continues at coordinate 137,600,436 of NC_066579.1, read as the reverse complement.
ATATATATATATATATATATATATCCCGCTAGATTAAGCACCTCATCCTGGGGCAATCTAGGAGAAAATTAGGGATTTGGCAAGTAACTGCATCCTGACAAGACTTTTGTTCTACAACGGTCATTCGTCAGAGATTCTCGCTCAGTCATCATCAACTGAAGCTTCAAATACATCGGATTTCGGAATCAGTGGAGAAATGGTCATTATGTTCAATGTAGCCCTTTTCCAATATATATCACCAATTTCAAATTTGTAAAGATCTATGGAGTCTTGCCATTTGCAGACTACCATTCTATCAAATAAATTTGAGCCTTTATCCAATTATTTGCACTCTTATTTGTTTCTATTCAACAAATGTTTTGCATGTTTTAATTGAGAAAATATCATTATTATAAACAAACAAATTTTTCACAAATTGTTTTAAACAAAGTGAACATTCACAAAGACGAAAGGATACTTAAGGGATCCTCAGTGCTCTCCCAAGGATGGTATGATTTCCAACAGGGTAAGACATTTGTTCATATTCCTGGCATGACTGTATCCTCTTCCCCCAGAATATTGTTATTCTCCTCCCTTCTCTGCAGCAGAGCAGTGATCTTTCCTCTTCAGCAGATGTGTCCTCTTTGGAAGGTTTGGTATTTGGTGGTTGGTCCCTAGTATTCCTTCTTTTCCTCAGATAGATCCCCAGTAGAGTTGTTGGTGTGGTGGATTTTATCTGTGATGATTCATTCCCTGCAGAGGTATTGTTGTTTCCTGGTATCTCTGATCCCCGGCAGATTGGATATTCTCCGGTGATCCTGGCTTTCTCTCTTGAGATGTAGTACCGGGTGGTTGATTCCTGGACCTATGTGTGTTAGATATGTCTGTTTGTCAACATTCATCAAACATAAATCATGCATATACATGCATAATTATAACATTCAGATATTCATGTTGCATTCTTTGCCATATATCGTTGTTTGTTGTCTCCTGCTATTTGGTGATATATATCTCCCCAAGCAGATGTGTGTGTCTAATCTCTCCATATAGAGTCAGCCCCATAGGCAGAAAGCGTCTATCCTTTCTTCCATATTCCCCACCGAGTTATATCCTCGTGGATGATGGTTGTTCCTGTTCCTTCCCAACACATATATTGGGATGGGTTCCCCTATTGAGTTATATCCTCATTAGGACGAGTCTTGATTCAGTTCGCCTCTTTGGTTTGATCCTAAATTGGCATCTTGTGACTGTTTCCTTTGCTTCCCCGTGATAAATGAATAATTGCTCAGTAATTAGTAATCATTCATTTTATCCCCGGCGGAGTCTGTGGTTTTTCTACCCTCATACCGGTAGTTGTAAACCCTATTCTTTTCCCTCGCAGAGTTAACCTTTTGTTCATCATAATCGATGACGGTTACTCTTCCGTGGTTTCCTACCCAGTATCCGGTAGGTATAATCCCTTCCTTGACGGTTATCTTCATCCAATATTCGGTGTTGATATTCCCTCTTTTTCTCGGATAGTTGCCTTGATTATGCGATTTATCCCCAGCAAGTTATCTCTCGTCTACCCTGTTGTTGGTAACGATTGTTTCTTTCCTGAATTGGTCATCATTATATACCTAGTTTCGGTATCCCGATGCCTTTTCTTTTCGGTCGATTTATCCTTTATTAACCCAGTAACCGGTTGTGGATAATCTTCCATGCGAGTATATCATCTACGTTCTGACGGTAATAGACAATATATCTCATGCACTCTTTGGTTGAAGCCTTTTGTTCTTCCCCAGTCGAGTAAGATTCGTATCCCCTTTGCGGAATCGAATATCCATCCTATAATCGAGTTTGCTTTTAGCCCTCTTTTGGATGATGAGTGTCTTGGAAATATTCCCCAATTCACGCCTTGGTTGGACACCTATTATATGCCCAGTAACCGGTATCCCTGGTGTTTCTTCCTTTCTGCTCCCTATTATGACTTTTGTCACCTGTGGAGTCAGAGTCCCTGAGTTGAAATATACCTTTTTTAGGTCTTCCTCAGATGTTTTGAAGTTTTGATATCTCTCACCCTTATACAGGTCTTAGATATTCATTTCTTCCTGAGCATGTGGTATCTCTCACCCTTATACCGGTGTTCGGATCACATGTCTCTTTGAGCTTATTACCCAGTAACCGGTAATACCTCATCCCCAGCGAGTCCTTAGTGGATTGTCTTCGTCCGGATTTTTATCCAAAGTATCCATTGCGGATAGTTTCACTGTATTGGCATATTCCCCAATACATGCATCTTTGAGTCAGCTCAATGGATTTATTCCCTTTGGAGATTCTTTTCCCCGGTTTTGAGTCGTGACCTGCTCACGCATTTTTAGTCCTTTACTCCCCAGTAGAGTCTCTGCCCCATAGAATGAATTATTCATGGGAGTCATCATTTTCCTCTTAATCTTTACCATTGTGGACACATATACCCACAGGGTATTACCTTTTGCATACATACATCTGCATCATGAGGTCTCTTAGGGACCAAAATTCGTATCTTTGTTATTCTTTAAGCTCATTCTACCTCGTCGAGACGAAGATTTTAACCTTCCCTTCTCCGACTAGAATGACCTTAAATAGGGGCATCTGTAAGACCCTAATTTTGCCCCTAAGATCCCTCATGGCATCATAACATTGCATTGCATAGCCTCAAGGATCATTGAGCATCTTGGTTCCCTTTGCCTTTGGGTGGGACTCTTTGTGAGTGGTTTGAGATCACCAAGCATGCTTGAATTGTATATCATTGCTTTTCTCATTTTTGTTTACTAACCAAAAGCACAAAAATATGTCACTAACATCTTTTGGTTGTAGCTTGAGCAATCACAAGGCCAAAAGCTTCAAGGAGGTCATTGGTACAAAGACATGGTCAGGAGGAGGAGGAAGCAAGCATGAAAATGGTTCCCAAAGCTCTAAATCATAATATATTCCTCCCAAGTATCTCAATTTGTCAATTTGATCAAGATAAACCAAAGGGCTTGAGGATTGTTTCCCAAGGAAACCCTAATTCAACTGTGCATTGACTATGCCTTGCTCATGAAGCAACCTCAGCCCATGGCAAATACAATAAAGGGAAGTTCTTTAATTCATCATTTCATGCATATTTGAACTTATTTGAGTATCCTCAATCATCAATTCATCAAGGTATGAGTCATGGACTTGAGAAGTTGATCAGTCAATTCATCTAACTATTTTAAAATGCACTGAGACCTAACTTTTTATGTGTTGGTCAAATGGAGATGGTTCCAAAATAAAACATGTTCTTAAGGACAATATGAACAACTCTCATGTTTACCAAAAATTTATTTGAAGCTTGGAAGACCATTTTCCATTCCAATACATTATAGGTCATTTTGACTAAAACCCTAATTTTGGGTCAATTTCCCAAGGACATAACTCACCCATTTTTTATGATTTTGAGGTGAGATCAAATGAATTGGAAAGCTTAAGATGTCTAATTCAAATTATATGTTGGACAAAATTTCAAAATCTCAAAGAAAATACATGTGATAATGCAAGACATTATAGGTCCTTTTTGACCAAAGGCATTAAAAGTAAAAAAAAGTCCAACTTCAAGTGCCCATAACTCATTCATCAAAAATCCAAATTATGAAAAATATAAGTCCATTTTTATTGTCTTGAAAAGATCTACAACTTTTATGTTGGAGGTTTTTCCATTTGGAGCTTCCATCATCAAAACTGAAGGGCTTGAAAGTTGGCCAATTTTAGAAACCTTGCCTTGACATATTTGCACATCACTCTTCAAGCTCAAATTTCACTAATTTCCAAGGCCCAAATGAAGTTTTGACCAACATGACATTTGTTCCTTATGCAATAAGCTTTCCAACCATTACTCATAAGCTTGCATTTTGATTTTGGACATGGCATTTTCGAAGGCTTCAATGAAATAGTGCATTTTATGAAAATCACTTCAATTGCCATGCATGATCCAAATATACCTCATCTGCACGTCCAAAACTTACATGATGATGATCAGCTGCCAAAACCAAGTGGAATTGGGCTCTTCATGCGCCTGTACAGGCCCATGCATGGAGGCCCTTTCCATTCATGCAAAGTTGAAATCATGCATTCAGCATTGCCTTGCCTATAAATACATTGCATATGAGCTTCATTTCACTAACCTGAAGGCGCCTGAACCTTTGCTGAATTGAATCCTCAACCACACTCAAAGGAACTCTCTCTTTTCTCTAAAATTTCAGATCTAGAATTCAGTTTCCTCGACTGTTTTCTTTGATCTAAAAGTTCCTAGACCTCTTCACCTTGATCCATTGGACTTCTGTTTTGATAAAGCAAGCAAGGTTTCGTGCTCAATTCACCAGAACTCAAGCTTGCACTCTAACTGGTAATTTCCTCGATTCTCTTCATCCATGGACTTTTTTGCTTGGATCTAATGTTGGCTGAAGTCCTCTCAATAGAGGCATTTGATTTGTGCTTTCAATTTTGCAAAAACATGAAGTTCATGATGAACACCATCATACTTCCAGCTCTGATTTCTCCATTTATAGGGATCTAGAGTGGAAGTGCATGGCATATGAGTGATGTACATCACTTCCTCTTTCGATTGATATATAGATCGCACGTTTTGGTTGCCTTTTTATTTTCGGCAACTTGGCCGAAATCTGGGAATCTCGTCGGAGAAGATGAAGGCTCTGGTGGCTTCATCATGTCCAGTTTGAATCTGGACCGTTGGATGTGATCTCCAGATTCAATCATAGCCATTGCTTGTTATGACCTTTTATTCTTTCCCATGTGGTGGCATTGTGTAGCACCTCAAATTTGCACCTATCATTGTACATATCATTTCATATTAGGGCATAGCATATCATGATACATTTGCATTGTTCCTCAGTCGCCTCAAGAGCAAGCAAGCAAGAATTAGGTCAAACTGATCAGGAGGTCAGTCCATCATTCAAGCCAAGGTGTTTCTCAAGGAATCAAGGTCTTAGGGTTTGACCAACAAGTTCACATATCTTGGAGGTCTATTTGAAGTGTTCAAGTCAAGGGTTGAGGGCTCAGATGTCATCAGTCAATGCACAGGCAGGCACAAAACCCTAGATAGTCAACAGTCAATCAAAGCAGTGGATGGTGGCCATTCTTGTGGAATTTGGGCACCATGGTCATCAATCAAGAGTTCATATGTCTTGTTACATCATTTGAAGTCAAAGTCTCAAGGAACTAGGGTTTGGAATTCATCAGAAGTGCACAGTCAAGTCCAAAACCCTAGAAAGTCAAAGTTGGTCAACTGTGGTTGATTCTTTGGATTTGATGGATGGAATTGGTTTGAGGGAGTTTATTCATGTCCTAATAGGCCTCATGTGTCATGGCAATCCACATCATGGAAGAATTTGAAGCAAATCAGAAATTTCCCAAAATAGCAACTGGACCTGTAATTTCAACTGCCAAAAATGGAAACTTCTTGATCTTAAACTTACATCATGATACAAGCTCCAAATGAATTTTTGCCCAACATGAAAGTTGAAGATCTTGTTCTCCCATTTTCAAAAAGTCCAAGAACTCTCAAATCCCATGTATGGTTGTCAAGATATGATCCAATCATTTTCATCAATTTGTGAACTTCAAAGGGCCATATCTCCCAAACCATAAGGCCAAATTTGGTGGGGTTTTTTCCTACAAACCACATTTTTCATCCTCTTTCCAAAAATATAAATTTCATGACCTAAAACCTTGCCAATCAAAATGGCATTTTTTGGACCTTTTCCTTTAAATTCAAAGTTTGACCAAACTTTGACTTTTTGAGTTTTTGACTTTTTCTTGATTTGGCCAATTGGGATTTGTTTTAAACCATATTTGAGACATGTTCCAAGTTTGAATTCATGGTCATACCACCATTGTACCACATTTTGGACCAAAAGTGCATAATTAGGCAAATGGTGCAAATAGCTATACAAATGCAAGGCAAGTACAGCATTCTAGTACAGAATAGAAACAGCCTTTGCAAATGACTGCTAGCAGCCTATGCCCAGCCCACTCGACCACAAACATACCCCCATTTTCCATTTTTGTCCAAAATTAGCAAGTTGGCAATTACACTCATTCAAGCAAAACAAGTTTAGTACTTCCTAAACCAATGCTAAACAGGTCATATAAAGAGGATTTTCTGCAGAAACCAACCCTAGTTTTTGCAGCCTCCACACAGAAAAATTGAGATACTCTCCTTCTTGCATTTGGCACGGTTGGGATTTTCTGCTCAAACCATCAAAGCACACGAGTCCCTCTTGTTTCCTTCATTATCTAGACAACATCTTGAGCACATTCTCATCATCATTTCTCAACTGAAACATCTTCCCTAGCTCTGCATCTTCAAGAACACTGTTAATGGCAGATATCGAGTTGGACCAGGCTATGTATTCTTGAGCTAATTTTCTGCAAGCATTCAACCTTTGGAAGCTGTGTGACTACCTGTTTCGAGCTATGTCCATCAACCCACCACTGTTCCATCAACTTGCTTCAAAAACAAGTAAGTTTTCCATTACCTCCATTCTCCAATCCATGCCATGTGTTATGTAGGTCCTTGTATGCTAGTTTCCATGCATTTTATTTCATTCAAAGTGATGCTCTCATGATGGAGAAATTTGAACTTTCATTCTCATACACAATTAGGTTTTCCATCGATTTGGCTTGTACAGGGTGATTTAAGGAAAAGGGATAGCACATTCGTGCTGTAGGTTGCATATTGATTCTATTGATGTGCTTATTTGGTCATGCTGTTTGTTTTGAAAATTCGAGCTGCATAGTGATGATGAAAGCCCTGCTACTGTTTTGAAACCCTACTTTGCCCAGTACATGCACTCATGATTATGCTTGGATTGCTGTTAGTTGGTGTACATGCTAGTAATGTTTCATAGGTCAGGATTATTGAGGATTCTATTTATATTTTGGTTGTTCACAATTGTTGGTTGATGTTAATGATGAACCTTGCTGCATAAACCCTACTGCTAAAACCTTGCTGCATAAACCCTGCTGTTATGCTTAAACCCTAGAGCTATGCACCAGGAATTTCTCATGATAGTTTTGGTTTGTTGTTCCATGATGTGTTTTGCATGAAGAATATTCTCAACTGCCCTGCTCTTTGATGGATGTAATTCAAATTCTGTTTTGATGATGAACTTGGTTGATGAGCATGAAGCATGCTTTTGTGTTAAAACATTTGTACCTTCCCAAATATTGTTTCATGTACGCATAAGTGTTGGCCATGCTGTAGACTGATGATGAACATTGCTAAATACCTTGCTGTTTAACATGTCCTTTTGAATTTTCGACTGATGATAACATGAAGATGAATGCTGCTATTATTGGTATATGCTGTTGTCCATTGATTCGTGTTATAATGATGATGACATGATGTTGATGAACCAATTTGCTAACAATGCTGTTAAACCCTGCTGCTGTTCATTAAACCCCAGCGTATCTTCCAAGAATCATGTACATGTGCATATATGTTGGCCATTATTGCTGCTTGTAATCCCATGATGTATCTCATTACCATGATAATTGTTTGATATTTGAATGAGTTTTGTTTGTGGATCACATGAATTTGCCCTGCAATTAACCAATGAACATGCCATGCTCAGAAATCCACATGGATTGTGCTCTTTTGTTTGTGTTAGGATGCTATTCGAGTGATAATGTTATGCTATTGCATTGTGTTTGGTCTGCTATTGAATTTTGTTACTACTATGCTATTGTCTGTTTTGTTTGGATGTTAATGCACACATGAAACCATTGCTGCTATACCATGCTGCTAAACCATACTGCAGTGTAAACCCTGTCATTTCCAGAACTTCCCTTTGATATGCTTGTTTTGGTTGTTGGTCGATATTACTTAATGATGACAATGTTTCCTTGCCATGTTGGATGCTGTTGTTGTTTGTTGAATGAACATTACCATTGCCATGTTAGTTGTTAGTTTGCTGGAATTCCAACTGATAATGATTGATGAGCACATGATGATGGTAATGAATGCTGTTGTTGCTTGAGCCTGCCATGCCTAGATTCTCCCTTGATTAATGCTTGTTTTGTTGTTGGCTGATGCTGTTTAGTAATGCTGTTACACTGTTAATTTTGTTTGGATGTTGATGAATACATGAGCCATGCTGTTACCATACTGTTGAGATATCAATTGATGATTGCATGATGATGATGCTTTGTGCCATGTTTGTTTGTATGCTATTGAATTTCGTGATTGATGATGAATGCATTGCCCTGCTGTTGTTATTGGTATTTGCATGACCATTTGTACTGTTATGCTTGAACATGAATATGCCCTGATGTCTCGAAACTTCCAAACCTGCCCAGATTTTGCATGAACTTAGGTCTGGTTGTTACTAGCTGATGTCTGTATGCCATGTTGGTTGTGATTTGTTGCATTTGAAATTCGTGTGATGATGTTGAAGTTGATACCTTGCTCATAAGTTTCGACTCTGCCCAGATTTTGCTTGATTAATTGTTGTTTTGGTTGTTGGTTAAATGGTAGTGTTCATAGGCTGTATTTGATTATTGATGTTTGGTTGTGTTTCGTTTTTAATGTCTGAGTCGAATTTGAAATGATGAATACTGTTGCCGTATGCGTAAAACCCTAAGAGCTCTCTCCAGTTTTTTCTGTTCAAAATGCTATTGGCTGTTGTTGCTGGGATTTTCGTGTTTCACTGTACCATCCCATGTTGACCAATAAAAATATTTGGTTTGTCTGCCTGAAACGCAACATTCGGATAAGTGGGTTGCTGAATTACAAGATTGCCATGTTGACTTCCCTTGACCAATTAAACCATGTTCATTTTGTTATTTTGTTCCAATTCATCACTCAGTTTCTAAAATTCACAACTCACTCAATTTAACCCCAAAAATCTTGAAGTTTGTTGCATATTTTTCACAAGAATGTCCACTATTTTATCATATTTTTTAATCATTTTTTGGGTGGTTGGATTTTAAAGGACATTAGACTTCTTAACATGTATGCTCATTAGACACATTCTGCCAAAACAATTGTGAAATACTCATGTTGCATCCATTGGTTCTGAAAATTTTTATGAGCATTCTACACTCATTCACCTTTGTTTCCATATAGACTTTGTGCATTTATCATTTGTGGATTGAGAGTTATGTTTTTTTGAAGTCATGTGTTACATTTGTTGCAATACCATGAACATGCATCTTCACAAATTTTGTTCACATGCTTCCCTACATCCAAATGCCCCCAAATTTTGCATGAATGATCCCTTGTATGTCTAGTTGATGTATGAATTTTCTTGGAATTAATCTTGCTGTTGTCCATTTGATTGTGAATTTTCTTCCATGCTTGGTCATTTGTTGACTTTTTGTGCTATGCCTTGCCAAATTCTTTTGTGAAATTCTCAAATCATATTGTATGTCCATGAAATTTCATATGTGATAACTAGACATCTCAAGCTTTGCATTGGTGTTAACCTCATTCATTTCTCTTCTGTTTTCAAATTGATATGATTTTTTGAAGTTGACCTATGCTTATTGACTTTCACCATGCTTACTTGAATTTAGTTTGACTTCATGATTTTACTTGCCTGCCTTCCTCTCATCCAAATGCCATGAAATTTTACATGTATACCATGTTAGATGTTAGGATTGAGTGTGATTTATTTCATGATTTTTGAGATTGCTTAGGTTGACTTTTGATGCAAGTCATTCTGTTGACTTTTGTATGCTTTCCTTTGCCATTGTTTTGACTTCAAATATCCATGAAATGACAATGATGCTTGATTTGAATGTGGGCCCACTTGTGTTTGCTTTCTAATTGGTTGACTTTGACTTTGAGTTGACTTTTCTTTGCTGCCTTGACTTTTTCTTTCATGTTTGACCCTAGGCTAGTCCTAGTGGTCCTTTGGACTTATGTTGAGTTCATCTGTTTCAGGTTGAGCACAATGCTTCAAAGATCACTCAAACTTGTTTGAATTTGATTTGTTTATCCCATGCTAACCTTTGTTTTGCAGATGGTTTGACTCATAACTTGAGTCCTATGCTTTGCTCAGTTGATCCCCTGTGTTGACTGTTTGCCATTTCTTTTGATTTAAACTTTTGACTTGTTTACTAATAAGTTTGACTTTTTCAGGTACTTTAGTTGCTTAAGTTCTCTGAACTTGCTTGCTTTGCTATTTTAGCATTTGCTTTTGAGGTATAAACCTTTCTTTCTTCATGTAGTCTGGAGACCCGGTCTGTTATTTGACCGGGCAAGCTGTCTGAAGTCCTCCTTAAGAGGCAATGCCTGTGTATGTTTACTTTGTCCCTGTACAGAGTCAAAGACCTCCTAAGTGAAGAGGCAATTGGTGGAAGGTAGGGATATGCAATCTATCCCCCACTATTCAGTGTGTCTTCTGTCTTGCTCACACCACTGTGTTGATGCACTTCAGATAAAAACCCAAGATCTTGTGCAATTGCACAGTCGAGTCAGTTTAAATGTGTAGAAGGGTTCCCACTTTCTGAACCCACACATTCTTGTCAAATGCTCTCCCAGGCCAGGGATAGAAGCAATGAGGCACACCCCTCATCTCCTTTCATCTGCTTCACCTTAGCCTCTCAATGGCAAGGTTAAGAGCACACTTACCCTATTCCAGTTGGCCCTAGTGCCTAACCTTTGATGTTTGAGCCCCCTTGTTGGTGTGTTTATTTTATGCTGTATGTGTTTGTGATTGCCTTGTTTGCTTCCTTAGGCTTTAGTTTGTGCTTGCCCTTGTGCAAGGTAGGTTGTGTGGCTTAACCCTTGTGTGAGCCATACTTAGGGTTGTTTAGCCGAACTACGGCAACTCTGATTCTCACGTTCAGGTGAGATACGTAGGCACGAGACGCGATGTCTTGTCGAGTTTGACTAACAACTAACAGCTAATCCTTGCTTGCTTTCGCCCTCGTTGCGATCCTTTCTCTCGCCCTCGTTGCGATCGAGCCTTTTCCTTTCTCTCGCCCTCGTTGCGATCGAGCCTTTTCCTTTCTCTCGCCCTCGTTGCGATCGAGCCTTTTCCTTTCTCTCGCCCTCGTTGCGATCGAGACTTTCCCTTGCTCTTGCCCTAGTTGCAATCGAGTCCTTTGTCCCTCTGTTTAGCCGAACTACGGCAACTCTGATTCTCACGATCAGGTGAGATACGTAGGCACGAGACGCGATGTCTTGCCGAGTTTGACTAACCACTAACACTAATTCTTTTCTCTCACCCCTGTTGTGATTGAGATATCCCTCTTCTCTTGCCCTAGTTGCAATCGAGACTTTGCTTTTTTTCCTGTGTCTGTTCAGGATAGGTTGGCCCTTGTGCCATTTAGCTAGAAACCTTAACTTAGGGTTGACCTTTGCATGACAACATCTAGGCTCGAGTCGTAGTCTCCCTAGAGTTGTGTCTCCCTCTGTTATCTGGTTAGGCTAGAACCTTTGTCCCTGCGTAGGGGAACTACATCGCCCTGATCTTCACACCAGATGAAGTATGTAGGCAGGAGATTGAGCTTTTCTCTCCGGGCGCCTTTTCTTTTCTTTTGTGTTTGTTTGACAGTTATAGGCTGAGTCCCCGACTCCCTATCTATCTTTGCGTGTGTTTAGGTTTGGATGTCAATGTAAGTCCAGTGATTGGCATTTGGGCTCCATGTTTGCCCCTTCGTGTGTGTTTTAGGTTCGGATGCTGATGTAAGTCCAGCGATTGGCATTCAGGCTCCACGTTTGCCTGTGTCTTGTTTGTTTGTGTGCGTGTCAGCCGAGCTACGAATGCTCTGATTCTTCTCTCGTCCGAGAAGATACGTATGCATAGGATGCGACATCCTAGCGAGCATGTGTCGTTTCCCCGGTCCGAACTACTTGGACTCTGATGTCTATGCCTGATAGACTAAGTAGGCCCAGGATGCGACATCCTGCCGAGTTCAGTTTCAGTCAGTCTCCCGCTTTTCTTTCAGCCAGTGTGTGTGCGTATTTGAGCAGTGTTTAGCAACCATATTCTTTCCTTTTGTGCGTGGATCCCGTAGAGTACTATGGATGCGTAGGGTGCCTAACACCTTCCCTTCGCATAACCGACTCCCGAACCCATCCTCTTTGGTCGCGAGACCATACTCTTTCCTAGGTTTACTTCGAGCGTTTCCTTTCCCTCTTTTGGGATAAATAACGCACGGTGGCGGCTCTGTTGTTTCTTTCTTTTCCCGCCGGTTTTTCGCGCGATGCGACAGCTGGCGACTCTGCTGGGGACATAGAGAAGTTGACCTATGCTGGTCCATCTTCCCTAAGCGAGTCTCTCCTAGCGCTCTCTAGGTTAGGGTTTTGGTTGCTTTTTGCTGTGTTTATTTGTTGCATTCATTATTTACTGTTTGCATTCATTGTCTATTGTTTGCACTTATGTTTGTAATTATGTTTGCATTCATTCATATTCATCTGCTGGTTGCCTGTTTGTTGGGATGGGATATTTTGTGAGAAATAAGCCCACTACCCAGGCTTGAGTGCACACATAGGTGTTAGAGTGGATAGTCATGAGGCTTGCGTGGCATGTTGCTACGTTAAGTCGTTCATGAGACCCACATTCCAGACGAGGTTTCTGTTGGATATATTTTGTCCTATGGATGTTCCATAACGACAAATATTCCTTTAGAAATCGTCGACTCTGGTGACCATTTCCCGAGAACCCAGTCGAGGCCTCTCCTCCGAGAGGTGATTATGTTAGCTCTGGTGGGCGCATTCTCGCTGCTCAATCCGAGGACCCCGAGACTGGGAACTTGCTATAGGATATCCTGTTGAGGGGAGTCAGCAGAGGTCTTTCATCCCGTAATAATACCAAACCTTTAGTGGTAAACGTATTATTCTCGACTGAAGGGCTGAAACTGACAAACTTCTGTTCTTAGAACCTACAAGTGAGGGGCGGGCTAAATTCAGGAAACCTTAACTTCCAACCAACCCGGTTTTCTGGAGCATAGTTGTGGTCTTATATTTTATTCCTCAGTGGGTTTTTCTTCAGACAGTGCAACCCGGCAGATGTTTAAGCAGATCCAGCGGTCCTGGTTTCCATATCATTGCATTGCATCACATCATTTTGCATCCATATCATCTAACACATGTTTATCCATTTCTAGGGGTTTACATCTTCTTCTTGATTCCGGTCGGGGTTTTCTGGTTCTCCTGAGATGGATGTTGGCAGAAAGAGACACGTCGCTTACAAGTTTCCAGTGGTTTGTTTGGAGCCTATTCAACAGCTGATGAAGTCAATGGATCACGTTTCTCTAGAAGGATTCCGGAAGGATTATGGTTTGATTCTAAGCTTCGTCACAGTTCTCTCCAAAGATCAACACGATGCTCTCTTTACACTGCTGCAGTTCTATGACCCTCCATTGAGGTGTTTCACATTCCCGGATTATATTTTGGTCCCTACTTTGGAGGAGATTTCCAGTTTTCTCAGAGTTCCTATTAAGTCACAATTGTTGTTCTACAGTTCTGAGCTTCTGCCCGATCTCAGCTTGGTTGCTTCGGCCACGTATTTGGGGAAGTCGGTCTTGAAGGAAAATATATGTCAGAAGGGAGGAGTCAATGGTTTTCATTTGAGTTTCTTGCTGGGAGAGGCAAGGAAGAAACTTGAAGATGGTGATCAGAGGGGTTTCAATGCTGTGTTGGCTCTTTGCGTGTATGGGATTGTCCTATTCCCTAATGTTGCTAAGTTTGTGGACACGGACGCATTACGCCTTTTTGTGTTGGGAAATCCGGTGCCTACCTTACTAGGAGATTTCTTTTATTCGGTGCATCATAGGAACGAGAATAGAAAAGGAGGATTGGTGAATTGTTGTGCGCCTTTGTTCTACAAGTGGTTCAGTTCACACCTACCCAAATCAGGAGCGTTCATTGATGTCGAGGACTCGTTGAGTTGGTCGAAGAGATTGATGGGGTTGAGAGCTGAAGATATTTCTTGGTGGTCTGATCGGAGTTTGCTTAGGGCCGATATCATTCACAGTTGTGGAAATTTCCCAAATGTACCGTTGGTGGGAAGAAGAGGAGGAATCAACTATAACCCTTCTCTAGCAGTCCGGCAGTTTGGGTATGCTTTAAGGACTCCGCCTTTGGAAATGGATGTGGAAGAATCTCTGTTTTTCCATTCTGCGCCTGATTTGACTGTATCTCGTAAAGCAGCTGAGGCTTGGCTCAAGATGATCAAGCGAGGAGGAGTTGTACTTGGAAAAGGAGATTGTAGGACTTATCCTCTGTATGAAGAGTGGCTTCAAGGAAGAGTTAAAGAGTTTGGTCTGCCGTTTCCTGTAGAAGAACCTTTGTATCCGCCGACTCCTGCACAGTCAACAGTGGTGAGCCGGGAGGAATATGACAGATTGAAAAAAGCCATGGAGAAGCTTCAAATCGAAAACTCGGAGCTAAACGTGAAATTGCAAGACTATATGCATCAATTCCATGAGGCAGAATATCAGAAGGCGGAAGCTGTCAGACTGCGAGAGGAAGCAGAGGGAAAATTAGCTGTGGAGGTGGACTTCTTCAGGAAGACGGACAAGGCCTTGGGATCATCCAGCTCCGAGTTGAGGCGAGTCAAACAACAATTAATGGATGCTCAGGGTAAATTAGCCGGGTGGCAAGAACGATGGGATGCATTTTCAACTTCTCGGAAGGCAAAGGAGGAGGAGATGGTGACCGAACTGACTGGTCAGATAGAGAGGTTGAAGACTTTGTTGAAAGAGAAGAACCATGAGCTTCTGTGTGCCCGTTCTACCAATGGGTACATCACCGATCAACTCAATGAGGCTCGGGGACAGATTGAAGAACTTAAAGAGTTAGCAGGTTTGAAGAAATCCAGACTTGCAGAGGTATTCGGAGAGGATGACGAGAGTTACTACAGAGAGCACATCAACGAGATGGATGAAGTCATTTACCAGAGGAATCTGCTTATCCGGCGTTTGATAGAGTCTCCAGATCATCCCGACACGATGGCATTACTGGATGAAGTGAAGAGAAGTCCTTATGGTTTGCACACAGGAGGCTGAGTCCTGTTTTTTGCTTTTTACTCATTGCTTTGTTGTTATGTAGTGACGATCCACAGGCTTGTTGTGGAAGTCCTCTTTTGATGTACTATTGGCTAAGACCATTCTTTTTGAATTTATCTGTATGTAGACCTTTTCTCTATTGTATCTTAATCTCTGAATTTTATGTATGGCTCGATTTTCTCGTGAGACTGGAATCAAGGATGTAGAATACTCTCTTGAAATGATAAACATGTCATTGCATTAACATTTCATTTTTGCATCATCTTTGCATAACAGGTATTCTCAGGCCGTCTTCTCACTTTGATTCCTGTGTCCAGACAGGATAGCTGATCAAAGGCCGCACCGCTACTCAACGAGGCTCAACCATCAACGCAACATGGATCAAGTACAAGCCGAGTTGGCAGAGATGAGGGCTAGCATGGCCCAATTCATTCACATGATGCAAGGGGTCGCACAAGGCCAAGAAGAGCTCCGAGCAATGGTCCAGAGGCAAGAAGCTACATTGCCCCCGCCCAACCAGCCTCTGCAAGAAGGAAACCCAGTTCCCGAGGTCCCTGCCGCTGCTATTCCCGTCAACAACTACGCTGTGGGTGAAGAGTTGAGGGGTATCCGAGTCGACGGTCAACCGATTGCTCCGGATGTTGTTAGTCCCAGAGTCATCCATGCTCCGGTCCGTAACAGAATTCCAATTGTTGACAGACAAGAGGATTTATTCACTATGCTCAGCGAAGACGACAATATCTTGGGTAGAAATGATGCGAGAGATCGCAAAGTTGAGGCCCTTGCTGAGAAGATCAGGGCGATGGAATGTCAAAACTCCCTAGGTTTTGATGTCACAAACATGGGATTGGTTGAAGGACTCAGAATCCCGCACAAATTCAAGGCGCCGTCATTTGACAAATACAACGGTACCTCCTGCCCTCGCACCCACGTGCAGGCATATTACCGAAAGATATCCGCATACACTGACGATGAGAAGATGTGGATGTATTTCTTCCAGGATAGTCTATCTGGGGCATCCTTGGACTGGTATATGGAATTGAAGCGGGATTCAATTCGGTGCTGGAGAGACCTGGGTGAGGCCTTCCTCAGGCAGTACAAGCACAATATGGACATGGCTCCAACCAGAACTCAGTTACAAAGCTTATGTCAGAAGAACAATGAAAGTTTTAAAGAGTACGCCCAGAGATGGCGCGAACTAGCTGCGAGAGTTCAACCCCCTATGCTGGAAAGGGAGTTGACTGACATGTTCATTAGCACTCTACAAGGTGTCTACATGGACCGGATGGGAAGCTGCCCATTCAGAAGCTTTTCTGACGTCGTGATCTGCGGCGAAAGAACTGAGAGCTTGATCAAAGCTGGGAGGATCCACGATACTGGTTCCTCATCGTCATCCAAGAAACCCTTCTCTGGGGCACCTCGCCGTAGAGAAGGAGAAACCAACGCTGTACAGCACAGAGGGAGTGCTTACAGAGCCAACAACAGGGACCAGTATCGTCCAATAGCTGCAGTGACCATTCCTGCACCACAACCACGTCCACAACAACAACCAAGGGTTCAGCAACAACAACCGCAACGACCTCAACAACAGCAACAACAACAACAACGTCCTTTCCAGCCTCAGCAGAGACAGAGGTTGAATCCTGATAGAAGATTTGATCCTTTGCCTATGTCGTACGCAGAGCTACTACCCGAACTACTCCGGTTAGGGTTTGTAGAGTTGCGTACGATGGCAACTCCTACCGTACTGCCACCCGGTTACGATGCAAATGTAAGATGTGACTTTCACTCTGGGGCACCAGGCCACCATACTGAAAGATGCCGGGCGTTTCAGCACAAGGTTCAGGATCTGATTGATTCCAAGACAATCAACTTCTCTCCGGTCCCGAATGTCGTGAACAATCCTATGCCACAACATGGGGGGCATAGGGTTAATAACATTGAAGATGGGGAAGCTGAAGACCTGGTAATGAATGTTGAAGATGTTCAGACGTCTCTGTTGGTCGTCAAGGGCCGATTGTTGAAAGGGGGTGTTGACCCGGGCTGCGATGAAGATTGTGTGGGTTGTTCAGAATCTACCAATGGTTGTGA
The DNA here is from genome assembly GCF_024323335.1 of Lathyrus oleraceus. Classification (NCBI taxonomy): domain Eukaryota; kingdom Viridiplantae; phylum Streptophyta; class Magnoliopsida; order Fabales; family Fabaceae; genus Lathyrus; species Lathyrus oleraceus. The sequence goes on along the minus strand of NC_066579.1, from coordinate 137,583,342 downwards.
CCAGTTGAAGGCTGGTATTCAGAGGTTAATAGATGAGGGCTGTTTGCAGTTTAGCCGTGCTACCAGAGATAATGGGGCAGTGTCTACTGTCACCATTTTTTATAAGCCGGCTGAAGGAAGAGGACGTGGGGCTGTCAGTACACCCACCACCAGCAATACTCCGGTTACCATTTCTGCTCCGGTAACCATCAGAGCACCTGCTACTATCGTTGCGCCTGGCAGAAGGCAGAATGAAAATAGTAGAGCTGTGCCCTGGAGTTATGACAATGCCTATCGCCGAGATAGGAGGGCTGGTAACCAGACAAGGTCGGTTGTTCAAACGCCAGTTACGATCAGTGCTCCTGTGAGGATCCCTGCTGTTACAAGTCCTGTGGTGGACAATGTCGGAGGACAGGGAGGCTTCACAAGGAGTGGACGACTGTTTGCGCCTCAGCCTGTGAGGGATGCTGCTGCTGAGTCATCCGCAAGAGCTAAGGGCAAACAGGCAGTGGTTGACGAAGAACCGGCTCAGAAGGAGGCTGAGGGTTCTTTTCAGAAAGATGTTGAGGAGTTCATGAAGATCATCAAAAAGAGTGACTACAAGATTGTTGATCAACTCAACCAAACTCCGTCGAAAATCTCGATACTCTCCTTGCTGATGTGTTCTGAGGCACATCGGGACGCCTTGCTGAAAATGCTGAACATGGCATACGTCCCGCAAGAGATATCGGTCAACCAGCTGGAGGGTGTTCTAGCAAACGTGAGTACCAGGCATGGTGTAGGTTTCACTGACCTAGACCTGACGCCTGAGGGTCGTAATCACAACAAGGCCTTGCACATCACTATGGAGTGCAAGGGCGCAGTATTATCTCACGTGCTAGTGGACACCGGATCGTCCCTGAATGTCCTTCCGAAGCAAATACTGAAGAAGATTGATGTCGAGGGAGTCGTGCTCACTCCCAGTGACCTGATCGTGCGTGCATTCGACGGATCCAAACGGTCTGTGTTTGGTGAAGTCACATTGCCAGTGAAGATAGGTCCTGAGACCTTTGACATCGTATTTTACGTGATGGACATTCAGCCTGCTTATAGCTGTTTGTTGGGGCGTCCTTGGATTCACGCCGCTGGGGCAGTCTCGTCGACTCTCCATCAGAAGCTCAAATATGTCTGGAACGGTCAGATCGTGACCGTCTGTGGTGAAGAGGAGATTCTGGTGAGTCATCTCTCCTCATTCAAATATGTTGAGGTGGATGGCGAGATCCATGAAACCCTGTGCCAGGCATTTGAGACTGTGGCATTAGAAGGGGTAGCTTGTGCAGAGCAGAGGAAGCCAGGTGCTTCAATATCATCGTACAAGCAAGCCAAAGAGGTTGTTGACTCCGGTAAGGCTGAAGGCTGGGGCAAGATGGTTGACTTGCCTGTAAAAGAAGACAAGTTCGGCATTGGGTACGAGCCTCTCGCAGCAGAGCAGCATGTACAAGCAGGTCCGAGCACCTTCACCAGCGCTGGGCTGATGAACCATGGAGACGTCTTTGCTGCTGATGGTGAAGATAGTGGTTGTGATTTGGATGTCTGGGTCCGCCCTTGTGCACCAGGCGAGGTCATCAACAATTGGACGGCAGAAGATGTAGTCCAAGTTACTCTACTGACAGAGTAATTTTCTTTTGTTTTTATCATTTTGCATGAAAACCCTACGTTCTGCCCAAGGCGTAGTGGTTCATTGTAGGGCCACATCATGTTCACAATGTTTATAAATAAAGGACGTTTTTCAATCAAATTTTGAGATCTTTGTCTTTCTATTTTCGGTTTTCCACTTTTTCAAAAAAATAAAATGGCAATGTTTTTGTTTTTTGTGACTTTATTGAAATCTTTTTCTAAAAAAACAAAACATTAAACATGCAGAAGTGATCTTTTGGCACCCACTGTGAACGACTCTGTTATGGCTCAGTATGATTTCAACAATCCCATCTACCAAGCCGAAGAGGAGAGTGAGGAAGACTGTGAACTCCCTGCAGAATTGGTCAGACTACTGAAGCAAGAGGAAAGGGTCATCCAACCTCACCAGGAAGAGCTGGAAATTGTCAATCTGGGTACTGAGGACGCCAGAAGAGAGATCAAGATCGGGGCCGCTTTAGAAGACTCTGTCAAGAGGAGGCTAATCGAGATGCTGAAAGAATATGTGGAAATATTCGCCTGGTCATACCAAGATATGCCTGGGTTGGATACAGACATCGTGGTGCATCGGTTACCTCTTAGGGAAGAGTGTCCGTCGGTCAAGCAGAAGCTTCGCAGAACTAGTCCTGATATGGCTGTCAAGATTAAAGAAGAGGTTCAGAAGCAGTGGGATGCAGGTTTCCTGGCTGTTACAAGTTACCCGCCGTGGGTTGCCAACATTGTTCCCGTGCCGAAGAAGGATGGCAAAGTCAGGATGTGTGTCGATTACCGAGATCTGAATAGGGCGAGTCCGAAAGATGATTTCCCATTACCTCACATCGATGTATTGGTTGATAATACGGCTCAATCCTCGGTATTCTCCTTCATGGACGGTTTCTCAGGCTACAACCAGATCAAGATGGCGCCAGAGGACATGGAAAAGACGACATTCATTACACCTTGGGGCACGTTCTGCTATAAGGTTATGCCATTTGGGCTGAAGAATGCCGGTGCTACCTATCAGAGGGCAATGACGACTCTCTTTCATGACATGATGCACAACGAAATCGAAGTGTACGTGGATGATATGATTGCGAAGTCGCAGACGGAAGAGGAGCACCTGGTAAATTTGCAGAAGTTGTTTGACAGACTGGTCAAGTTCAAACTGAGGCTGAATCCGAACAAGTGCACGTTTGGGGTAAGATCCGGGAAGCTCTTAGGCTTCATTGTCAGTGAAAAAGGGATTGAGGTCGATCCAGCTAAAGTCAAAGCTATTCAAGAGATGCCTGAACCGAAGACGGAAAAGCAAGTCCGTGGGTTTTTAGGGAGATTGAACTACATTGCAAGGTTCATATCTCATCTAACTGCTACATGTGAACCAATTTTCAAACTACTCAGAAAGAATCAGGCGATCAAATGGAATGATGACTGTCAGGAAGCTTTTGACAAAATCAAAGAATACTTGCAAAACCCTCCAATCCTGATACCTCCAGTTCCTGGGAGACCACTGATCATGTACCTGTCAGTTACCGAGACTTCGATGGGGTGTGTATTGGGTCAGCATGACGAGTCTGGTCGAAAAGAGCATGCCATATACTACCTAAGCAAAAAGTTTACCGACTGTGAAACAAGATATTCACTGCTCGAGAAAACTTGCTGTGCTTTGGCCTGGGCTGCTCGCCGACTAAGGCAGTATATGTTGAACCATACTACTCTGTTGATTTCTAGGATGGATCCAGTCAAATACATCTTTGAGAAGCCAGCTCTCACCGGACGTGTTGCCCGTTGGCAGATGATCTTAACAGAATATGACATTCAGTACACGTCTCAGAAGGCCATCAAAGGTAGTATTTTGTCAGATTATCTCGCCGAACAACCGATCGACGATTATCAGCCTATGATGTTTGAATTCCCTGATGAAGACATCATGTATCTGAAGGCGAAAGACTGTGAAGAGCCGCTTGTCGAGGAAGGACCGGATCCTGATGACAAGTGGACACTGATGTTCGATGGGGCTGTGAATATGAACGGTAACGGTGTTGGGGCAGTGTTGATCAATCCCAAAGGTGCTCATATACCTTTCTCTGCCAGATTGACTTTCGATGTCACCAACAATGAAGCTGAGTACGAGGCTTGTATCATGGGGATAGAAGAAGCCATTGATCTGAGGATTAAAACACTCGACATTTTTGGAGATTCAGCTCTAGTGATTAATCAGGTCAATGGAGATTGGAATACAAACCAGCCACATCTGATTCCGTATAGAGACTACACCAGAAGAATACTGACGTTCTTCAAAAAGGTGAAGTTGTATCATGTCCCGCGAGACGAGAATCAGATGGCTGATGCCTTGGCTACTTTATCTTCCATGATAAAGGTTCATTGGTGGAATCAGGTGCCACATGTTGCTGTGAATCGACTCGAGAGGCCTGCATATGCGTTTGCAGCCGAGTCTGTTAATGCTATTGATGATAAGCCGTGGTATTATGACATCAAGAATTTCCTCAAGACTCAAGAGTATCCTGAGGGTGCGTCGAAGAATGATAGGAAGACCCTGAGAAGGCTTGCTGGAAGCTTTTATCTGAATCAGGATGATGTGCTATACAAGAGGAACTTTGACATGGTCTTGCTCAGATGCGTGGATAGACACGAAGCAGACATGTTGATGCAAGAAGTGCACGAGGGTTCGTTCGGTACCCACGCTGGTGGTCATGCAATGTCGAAGAAATTGCTGAGAGCCGGATATTATTGGATGACTATGGAATCCGATTGCTTCAAATACGCTCGGAAATGCCATAAGTGTCAAATCTATGCTGATAAGGTGCATGTACCACCAAGCCCGTTGAATGTCATGAACTCACCCTGGCCGTTTGCCATGTGGGGCATCGACATGATTGGGAAGATTGAGCCAACTGCTTCTAATGGACATCGCTTCATCCTGGTTGCGATTGACTACTTCACCAAATGGGTGGAAGCAGTTTCCTATGCCAACGTCACCAAACAAGTGGTTGCCCGGTTCATCAAGAAAGAAATCATCTGTCGATATGGAGTTCCTGAGAGAATCATCACTGACAATGGTTCGAATCTCAATAACAAAATGATGAAAGACTTATGCAGAGATTTCAAGATTGAACATCACAATTCTTCTCCTTACAGACCAAAGATGAATGGTGCTGTAGAGGCAGCTAACAAGAATATCAAGAAGATTGTGCAGAAGATGGTCGTAACGTACAAGGATTGGCATGAGATGTTGCCTTTCGCTTTGCATGGATACCGTACCTCAGTACGTACGTCGACCGGGGCAACCCCCTACTCCCTGGTGTATGGTATGGAAGCAGTCCTACCAGTTGAAGTGGAGATCCCTTCTCTGAGGGTATTATTGGATGTCAAGCTGGACGAAGCCGAGTGGATTCGTACAAGGTTTAATGAGTTAAGCCTTATCGAAGAGAGACGGTTAGCAGCTGTTTGCCATGGGCAGTTGTATCAGAGAAGGATGAAGCGAGCCTTTGATCAGAAAGTGCGTCCTCAGACATTTCAAACTGGCGATCTAGTTTTGAAGAGGATCCTTCCTCCCGGTACAGATAACAGGGGCAAGTGGACTCCTAATTACGAAGGTCCATATGTTGTAAAGAAGGTTTTCTCCGGTGGAGCCTTGATGCTTACAACTATGGATGGTGAAGACTTTCCTTCCCCTGTCAACTCAGACGTAGTCAAAAAATACTTCGCGTAAATTGACCCGCTGGACGAAAAGAACAAAATAGTCCAGGCAAAAATGGGCATCCCGGCGAACCAAAAAACAGAAAGAAAAGGTTCGGGCAAAAGTTAGGGATAAAAATGAAAAACGTACACCCGGTAAGTCGAAAACCCGCAAGGGCGGCTTAGGCAAAAATGGGTATCCCGGTGGATTGAAAACCCGAAAGGGCGATCCAGGCAAAAGAGGGATTAAAGCGAAGACTACAGTCTGAGTTATCTGTACTTCGTCATGCTTCGTCAGCTACCATCTCGACAGATGTGATCGGTCCAGTCATTCTTCTCAGAAAGCAAGGAATTGGGAGGAAACTGATGATCTATGAGTTATAACAGAGTTGGGAAATAGTGGATGCCGTGTTCACATTGCCATTAGGATAGTTTATTTTTTTCTTTTGTGCGCAATTACCTCTTTCTAGGAATTGCTTCCCAATGTATTTTGCCTTTTCAGGCGCACTTCCAATCAATAAAAGTCGTTATTCAGATAAATTGCTCTTTTGTTTTTATTTTTACTGTTTTGTTTGCAAAAACGTCCGATTTTTGATAAACATTGCATATAAAAGATGAAGGCTAAACAATGACGTGCAGAAAGATTAAAACATTTGAAAATCATTTCGAATGTTGAGGACACTTGAGCGTATCTTGTCCATGTACCCCCTGGGGCATATGATGTTCCGATTTGCAGGTCGTCGCCTGTGAATATTTTCCACAGTAAGGTCGTCACCTGTGAGCATCCCTCAGCAGTACTTTCCCCCAGACAGAATCATTATCCTAGCTATGGATTGTTCAAGCCTTCCCCAGCGAAGCAGTTACCTCTCCAGCAGAGTTTATCCCGCCAGAGGATTGGATGAGTTATCGCGGCAGGTCGATATCCGCATCCCCAGCTAAGTTGATATTGCGGGTCGTCCCCGATGGAGTAGCAGTTATTCCCCAAGCAGTCTGTTTTATCTGAGGTTTGCATGAAGCCTCATCCCCAAAGAGTCGCCTGATTTAGCTTCCCCAGCGGAGTTTTTATTTCCCCAAGCGGAATTTTTGTGGATTGATTGGGCTATCCCCAGCAGGATCCCTCTGTTTTCCCCTAACAGAGTTGTTTCTTTACTCCCCAGCGAGTTGTCTTGTCTTCCCCTAGTGGATTTGTTTTGTTGGCCATTCCCAGCAGTTGATTTGTTTCCCCCAGTGGATTTATCCTGAAGATTTCCTCAGCACAGTCGTCCTGTGTGCCTCTCCCCGCAGAGTTTTTTCTTATCATATTGCATTGCATATAGTAATCATTGCATCCTCAAAATTGCGTAGCATTTCCATTCCAATATGGAGCATTACGCCATAGAAAAATTCAAACATATGCATTCATGTGTTCGAAACCACATCAGACCGTATCCCCGGCAGAGGCGGATCTTTTTTGTTCAAAATCAGCACCAGTCTGCTACAGTTGCTTCGACAGCATTCGGAATTGATTATCCCCACAGAGGTTCATTTCCCTCACCCGATGGTGACAGAGGTTTATTTCCTCACCCGATAGTGACAGAAGTTTGTTTCTCCCCAGTGAGACCCCCAGCAAGTGATCAGCCTTGCTTCAGCATATCCCAGATTTTGTTCTTGGTGATACCAGTAAGTGTCATGTCAGCACCCGCGTGTGTCTTCATTTCTTGGTGTCGGTAAACACCATTGTTTCGGTGTCGGTAAACATCGAATCTCACCCAGTCATCGGTAAATGTCTAGTCATTTTTGGTGTCGGTAAACGCCATTGTTTCGGTGTCGGTAAACATCGAATCTCGCCCAGTCATCGGTAAATGTCTGGTCATTTTTGGTGTCGGTAAACGCCATTGTTTCGGTGTCGGTAAACATCGAGTTTTTCTTTCAGTCATCGGTAAATGTCTGATAATCCCCAACAGAGATCCCCAGTAGAGTCATCCGTAAATGTCCTATCTGGTTTTCAGTTGCGAATATTCGTTTGCCTCTCACCAATAAATTTCTCACCCCAGTCATCGGTAAATGTCTGGTCATTCTTTTTGATGTCGGTAAACATCATCTTTCGATGTCGGTAAACATCGTGTCTCACCCTAGTCATCGGTAAATGTCTGGTCATTTCTTTGTTCTCTTGTTAATAAAATCAGAATCCCCAGAAGTCGTCGGTAAACGTCTTGTCTGGTATCACCACAAAGATTTTGTTCCTCCCCAAGCGGAGATGCCATCGGTAAATGGCCCAGTTTCTTCGATATCGGTAAATATCGAATTCCCAGTTGCAGCAGCCATCGGTAAATGGTCTTGCTAAGTTGACATCGGTAAATGTCCAATTTCTTTGAAGCCACCATCGGTAAATGGTCTTGCTTCTTTTCTACATCAAATTTGTTTCCCAGCAGCCATCGGTAAATGGTCTGGCTGAAGTTGATATCGGTAAATATCAAGGTCCCAGTTTTAACCATCGGTAAATGGTTTGGTTTTTCAGAAGTTTGTTTTCTCCAGCCGCCATCGGTAAATGGTCGTGCTGAAGTTGATATCGGTAAATATCAAGGTTCCAGCTCTTCAACCATCGGTAAATGGTTTTGCTCTTCTGAAGCTGTCATGCAGTTGTCATCAGTAAATGACGTGGTTCTTTTGTATTATATCCAGTCGGTGCAAATTTCTACGGTTCTTTTGTATTCAATCCCTGTTTACCCTGAAAGTCTGACAGCCATTGCTATCATCCGTTCGGGTTCCCAGCTGATTGAATAGGGGCAGCTGTAGCACCTCAAATTTGCACCTATCATTGTACATATCATTTCATATTAGGGCATAGCATATCATGATACATTTGCATTGTTCCTCAGTCGCCTCAAGAGCAAGCAAGCAAGAATTAGGTCAAACTGATCAGGAGGTCAGTCCATCATTCAAGCCAAGGTGTTTCTCAAGGAATCAAGGTCTTAGGGTTTGACCAACAAGTTCACATATCTTGGAGGTCTATTTGAAGTGTTCAAGTCAAGGGTTGAGGGCTCAGATGTCATCAGTCAATGCACAGGCAGGCACAAAACCCTAGATAGTCAACAGTCAATCAAAGCAGTGGATGGTGGCCATTCTTGTGGAATTTGGGCACCATGGTCATCAATCAAGAGTTCATATGTCTTGTTACATCATTTGAAGTCAAAGTCTCAAGGAACTAGGGTTTGGAATTCATCAGAAGTGCACAGTCAAGTCCAAAACCCTAGAAAGTCAAAGTTGGTCAACTGTGGTTGATTCTTTGGATTTGATGGATGGAATTGGTTTGAGGGAGTTTATTCATGTCCTAATAGGCCTCATGTGTCATGGCAATCCACATCATGGAAGAATTTGAAGCAAATCAGAAATTTCCCAAAATAGCAACTGGACCTGTAATTTCAACTGCCAAAAATGGAAACTTCTTGATCTTAAACTTACATCATGATACAAGCTCCAAATGAATTTTTGCCCAACATGAAAGTTGAAGATCTTGTTCTCCCATTTTCAAAAAGTCCAAGAACTCTCAAATCCCATGTATGGTTGTCAAGATATGATCCAATCATTTTCATCAATTTGTGAACTTCAAAGGGCCATATCTCCCAAACCATAAGGCCAAATTTGGTGGGGTTTTTTCCTACAAACCACATTTTTCATCCTATTTCCAAAAATATAAATTTCATGACCTAAAACCTTGCCAATCAAAATGGCATTTTTTGGACCTTTTCCTTTAAATTCAAAGTTTGACCAAACTTTGACTTTTTGAGTTTTTGACTTTTTCTTGATTTGGCCAATTGGGATTTGTTTTAAACCATATTTGAGACATGTTCCAAGTTTGAATTCATGGTCATACCACCATTGTACCACATTTTGGACCAAAAGTGCATAATTAGGCAAATGGTGCAAATAGCTATACAAATGCAAGGCAAGTACAGCATTCTAGTACAGAATAGAAACAGCCTTTGCAAATGACTGCTAGCAGCCTATGCCCAGCCCACTCGACCACAAACATACCCCCATTTTCCATTTTTGTCCAAAATTAGCAAGTTGGCAATTACACTCATTCAAGCAAAACAAGTTTAGTACTTCCTAAACCAATGCTAAACAGGTCATATAAAGAGGATTTTCTGCAGAAACCAACCCTAGTTTTTGCAGCCTCCACACAGAAAAATTGAGATACTCTCCTTCTTGCATTTGGCACGGTTGGGATTTTCTGCTCAAACCATCAAAGCACACGAGTCCCTCTTGTTTCCTTCATTATCTAGACAACATCTTGAGCACATTCTCATCATCATTTCTCAACTGAAACATCTTCCCTAGCTCTGCATCTTCAAGAACACTGTTAATGGCAGATATCGAGTTGGACCAGGCTATGTATTCTTGAGCTAATTTTCTGCAAGCATTCAACCTTTGGAAGCTGTGTGACTACCTGTTTCGAGCTATGTCCATCAACCCACCACTGTTCCATCAACTTGCTTCAAAAACAAGTAAGTTTTCCATTACCTCCATTCTCCAATCCATGCCATGTGTTATGTAGGTCCTTGTATGCTAGTTTCCATGCATTTTATTTCATTCAAAGTGATGCTCTCATGATGGAGAAATTTGAACTTTCATTCTCATACACAATTAGGTTTTCCATCGATTTGGCTTGTACAGGGTGATTTAAGGAAAAGGGATAGCACATTCGTGCTGTAGGTTGCATATTGATTCTATTGATGTGCTTATTTGGTCATGCTGTTTGTTTTGAAAATTCGAGCTGCATAGTGATGATGAAAGCCCTGCTACTGTTTTGAAACCCTACTTTGCCCAGTACATGCACTCATGATTATGCTTGGATTGCTGTTAGTTGGTGTACATGCTAGTAATGTTTCATAGGTCAGGATTATTGAGGATTCTATTTATATTTTGGTTGTTCACAATTGTTGGTTGATGTTAATGATGAACCTTGCTGCATAAACCCTACTGCTAAAACCTTGCTGCATAAACCCTGCTGTTATGCTTAAACCCTAGAGCTATGCACCAGGAATTTCTCATGATAGTTTTGGTTTGTTGTTCCATGATGTGTTTTGCATGAAGAATATTCTCAACTGCCCTGCTCTTTGATGGATGTAATTCAAATTCTGTTTTGATGATGAACTTGGTTGATGAGCATGAAGCATGCTTTTGTGTTAAAACATTTGTACCTTCCCAAATATTGTTTCATGTACGCATAAGTGTTGGCCATGCTGTAGACTGATGATGAACATTGCTAAATACCTTGCTGTTTAACATGTCCTTTTGAATTTTCGACTGATGATAACATGAAGATGAATGCTGCTATTATTGGTATATGCTGTTGTCCATTGATTCGTGTTATAATGATGATGACATGATGTTGATGAACCAATTTGCTAACAATGCTGTTAAACCCTGCTGCTGTTCATTAAACCCCAGCGTATCTTCCAAGAATCATGTACATGTGCATATATGTTGGCCATTATTGCTGCTTGTAATCCCATGATGTATCTCATTACCATGATAATTGTTTGATATTTGAATGAGTTTTGTTTGTGGATCACATGAATTTGCCCTGCAATTAACCAATGAACATGCCATGCTCAGAAATCCACATGGATTGTGCTCTTTTGTTTGTGTTAGGATGCTATTCGAGTGATAATGTTATGCTATTGCATTGTGTTTGGTCTGCTATTGAATTTTGTTACTACTATGCTATTGTCTGTTTTGTTTGGATGTTAATGCACACATGAAACCATTGCTGCTATACCATGCTGCTAAACCATACTGCAGTGTAAACCCTGTCATTTCCAGAACTTCCCTTTGATATGCTTGTTTTGGTTGTTGGTCGATATTACTTAATGATGACAATGTTTCCTTGCCATGTTGGATGCTGTTGTTGTTTGTTGAATGAACATTACCATTGCCATGTTAGTTGTTAGTTTGCTGGAATTCCAACTGATAATGATTGATGAGCACATGATGATGGTAATGAATGCTGTTGTTGCTTGAGCCTGCCATGCCTAGATTCTCCCTTGATTAATGCTTGTTTTGCTGTTGGCTGATGCTGTTTAGTAATGCTGTTACACTGTTAATTTTGTTTGGATGTTGATGAATACATGAGCCATGCTGTTACCATACTGTTGAGATATCAATTGATGATTGCATGATGATGATGCTTTGTGCCATGTTTGTTTGTATGCTATTGAATTTCGTGATTGATGATGAATGCATTGCCCTGCTGTTGTTATTGGTATTTGCATGACCATTTGTACTGTTATGCTTGAACATGAATATGCCCTGATGTCTCGAAACTTCCAAACCTGCCCAGATTTTGCATGAACTTAGGTCTGGTTGTTACTAGCTGATGTCTGTATGCCATGTTGGTTGTGATTTGTTGCATTTGAAATTCGTGTGATGATGTTGAAGTTGATACCTTGCTCATAAGTTTCGACTCTGCCCAGATTTTGCTTGATTAATTGTTGTTTTGGTTGTTGGTTAAATGGTAGTGTTCATAGGCTGTATTTGATTATTGATGTTTGGTTGTGTTTCGTTTTTAATGTCTGAGTCGAATTTGAAATGATGAATACTGTTGCCGTATGCGTAAAACCCTAAGAGCTCTCTCCAGTTTTTTCTGTTCAAAATGCTATTGGCTGTTGTTGCTGGGATTTTCGTGTTTCACTGTACCATCCCATGTTGACCAATAAAAATATTTGGTTTGTCTGCCTGAAACGCAACATTCGGATAAGTGGGTTGCTGAATTACAAGATTGCCATGTTGACTTCCCTTGACCAATTAAACCATGTTCATTTTGTTATTTTGTTCCAATTCATCACTCAGTTTCTAAAATTCACAACTCACTCAATTTAACCCCAAAAATCTTGAAGTTTGTTGCATATTTTTCACAAGAATGTCCACTATTTTATCATATTTTTTAATCATTTTTTGGGTGGTTGGATTTTAAAGGACATTAGACTTCTTAACATGTATGCTCATTAGACACATTCTGCCAAAACAATTGTGAAATACTCATGTTGCATCCATTGGTTCTGAAAATTTTTATGAGCATTCTACACTCATTCACCTTTGTTTCCATATAGACTTTGTGCATTTATCATTTGTGGATTGAGAGTTATGTTTTTTTGAAGTCATGTGTTACATTTGTTGCAATACCATGAACATGCATCTTCACAAATTTTGTTCACATGCTTCCCTACATCCAAATGCCCCCAAATTTTGCATGAATGATCCCTTGTATGTCTAGTTGATGTATGAATTTTCTTGGAATTAATCTTGCTGTTGTCCATTTGATTGTGAATTTTCTTCCATGCTTGGTCATTTGTTGACTTTTTGTGCTATGCCTTGCCAAATTCTTTTGTGAAATTCTCAAATCATATTGTATGTCCATGAAATTTCATATGTGATAACTAGACATCTCAAGCTTTGCATTGGTGTTAACCTCATTCATTTCTCTTCTGTTTTCAAATTGATATGATTTTTTGAAGTTGACCTATGCTTATTGACTTTCACCATGCTTACTTGAATTTAGTTTGACTTCATGATTTTACTTGCCTGCCTTCCTCTCATCCAAATGCCATGAAATTTTACATGTATACCATGTTAGATGTTAGGATTGAGTGTGATTTATTTCATGATTTTTGAGATTGCTTAGGTTGACTTTTGATGCAAGTCATTCTGTTGACTTTTGTATGCTTTCCTTTGCCATTGTTTTGACTTCAAATATCCATGAAATGACAATGATGCTTGATTTGAATGTGGGCCCACTTGTGTTTGCTTTCTAATTGGTTGACTTTGACTTTGAGTTGACTTTTCTTTGCTGCCTTGACTTTTTCTTTCATGTTTGACCCTAGGCTAGTCCTAGTGGTCCTTTGGACTTATGTTGAGTTCATCTGTTTCAGGTTGAGCACAATGCTTCAAAGATCACTCAAACTTGTTTGAATTTGATTTGTTTATCCCATGCTAACCTTTGTTTTGCAGATGGTTTGACTCATAACTTGAGTCCTATGCTTTGCTCAGTTGATCCCCTGTGTTGACTGTTTGCCATTTCTTTTGATTTAAACTTTTGACTTGTTTACTAATAAGTTTGACTTTTTCAGGTACTTTAGTTGCTTAAGTTCTCTGAACTTGCTTGCTTTGCTATTTTAGCATTTGCTTTTGAGGTATAAACCTTTCTTTCTTCATGTAGTCTGGAGACCCGGTCTGTTATTTGACCGGGCAAGCTGTCTGAAGTCCTCCTTAAGAGGCAATGCCTGTGTATGTTTACTTTGTCCCTGTACAGAGTCAAAGACCTCCTAAGTGAAGAGGCAATTGGTGGAAGGTAGGGATATGCAATCTATCCCCCACTATTCAGTGTGTCTTCTGTCTTGCTCACACCACTGTGTTGATGCACTTCAGATAAAAACCCAAGATCTTGTGCAATTGCACAGTCGAGTCAGTTTAAATGTGTAGAAGGGTTCCCACTTTCTGAACCCACACATTCTTGTCAAATGCTCTCCCAGGCCAGGGATAGAAGCAATGAGGCACACCCCTCATCTCCTTTCATCTGCTTCACCTTAGCCTCTCAATGGCAAGGTTAAGAGCACACTTACCCTATTCCAGTTGGCCCTAGTGCCTAACCTTTGATGTTTGAGCCCCCTTGTTGGTGTGTTTATTTTATGTTGTATGTGTTTGTGATTGCCTTGTTTGCTTCCTTAGGCTTTAGTTTGTGCTTGCCCTTGTGCAAGGTAGGTTGTGTGGCTTAACCCTTGTGTGAGCCATACTTAGGGTTGTTTAGCCGAACTACGGCAACTCTGATTCTCACGTTCAGGTGAGATACGTAGGCACGAGACGCGATGTCTTGTCGAGTTTGACTAACAACTAACAGCTAATCCTTGCTTGCTTTCGCCCTCGTTGCGATCCTTTCTCTCGCCCTCGTTGCGATCGAGCCTTTTCCTTTCTCTCGCCCTCGTTGCGATCGAGCCTTTTCCTTTCTCTCGCCCTCGTTGCGATCGAGCCTTTTCCTTTCTCTCGCCCTCGTTGCGATCGAGACTTTCCCTTGCTCTTGCCCTAGTTGCAATCGAGTCCTTTGTCCCTCTGTTTAGCCGAACTACGGCAACTCTGATTCTCACGATCAGGTGAGATACGTAGGCACGAGACGCGATGTCTTGCCGAGTTTGACTAACCACTAACACTAATTCTTTTCTCTCACCCCTGTTGTGATTGAGATATCCCTCTTCTCTTGCCCTAGTTGCAATCGAGACTTTGCTTTTTTTCCTGTGTCTGTTCAGGATAGGTTGGCCCTTGTGCCATTTAGCTAGAAACCTTAACTTAGGGTTGACCTTTGCATGACAACATCTAGGCTCGAGTCGTAGTCTCCCTAGAGTTGTGTCTCCCTCTGTTATCTGGTTAGGCTAGAACCTTTGTCCCTGCGTAGGGGAACTACATCGCCCTGATCTTCACACCAGATGAAGTATGTAGGCAGGAGATTGAGCTTTTCTCTCCGGGCGCCTTTTCTTTTCTTTTGTGTTTGTTTGACAGTTATAGGCTGAGTCCCCGACTCCCTATCTATCTTTGCGTGTGTTTAGGTTTGGATGTCAATGTAAGTCCAGTGATTGGCATTTGGGCTCCATGTTTGCCCCTTCGTGTGTGTTTTAGGTTCGGATGCTGATGTAAGTCCAGCGATTGGCATTCAGGCTCCACGTTTGCCTGTGTCTTGTTTGTTTGTGTGCGTGTCAGCCGAGCTACGAATGCTCTGATTCTTCTCTCGTCCGAGAAGATACGTATGCATAGGATGCGACATCCTAGCGAGCATGTGTCGTTTCCCCGGTCCGAACTACTTGGACTCTGATGTCTATGCCTGATAGACTAAGTAGGCCCAGGATGCGACATCCTGCCGAGTTCAGTTTCAGTCAGTCTCCCGCTTTTCTTTCAGCCAGTGTGTGTGCGTATTTGAGCAGTGTTTAGCAACCATATTCTTTCCTTTTGTGCGTGGATCCCGTAGAGTACTACGGATGCGTAGGGTGCCTAACACCTTCCCTTCGCATAACCGACTCCCGAACCCATCCTCTTTGGTCGCGAGACCATACTCTTTCCTAGGTTTACTTCGAGCGTTTCCTTTCCCTCTTTTGGGATAAATAACGCACGGTGGCGGCTCTGTTGTTTCTTTCTTTTCCCGCCGGTTTTTCGCGCGATGCGACACATTGACTGTGGTGTTTCGTGAGCGCGCGCCTCTGGATCCTTGGATCTGCCAGCTCAATTAATGAGCTCAGATCCAAGGGCTCTCGTTTTTTGCATTTTTCTAATTTCTGTTTTTATTTTGTTTATTTCCTTTTATTTCAAAAAATCATATCTTTCTTATTTTAATTCCAAAAAATATGGGACCAATTGCATTATTTCCCAAATAAATTCTAGTTTCTATTTCTGATTTTTAATATTTTTTATTTCATCATTTGATATTTTTTGTGAATTTTCTCTTTTCTGGTTATTTTTAATTCATTTTAAATAGTTTTTTATATTCAAAAAATACAAAAATATTTTCCTAACCTATTTGAATGATGATGGATCTATGAAAAATATTCTCATTAATTTTTGAATTGATTTGAGATTTATTTGAGATTTTAGTTCAATTAGGTTATTTTTATTCATTTTTAATTGATAAAAAATAGTTTCTGACTTTTAAAAATGCTGAAATTTTTTGTCAAACTTTGTTTGACCTTGTTGAACTTGGGATAAATCACTTGGACCTTTCAAGGTTGATTTGAAGTGATTTTGAAGTTTGGCCTTTCCATTTTATTTTAATTCAAGTTTATTTTAATATTAAAAAATGCCAAAAAATAGTTTATTCATTTCTTGACCTCCAATCTTCATCTCACTTCTGTTTTTAATAGTTTGACCTTGACTTTCAATGTTATTGGTCAACATATGAGGATTGGTACATGATATTCCATTTAATGCATTTATATTTCTTTTACCATTTTGTCCTTTCCATTTCTTTTATCCATCTCATTCTTCTTCTCCTTCTTCTTCTTTTTCTTTTTGATCAATGAGTTGAAGGTTGATAAGTTGGCATTGATTAGAGGGATTTAACCTTCCTTGATTCAAATCTAGTTCATCTTGATCAATTGATCAAGTCAATGACTTTGCATTAAGGATAGGTTGTCTTTTAAATCATGCATAAGGCTTAAACCAATACAAGATCATTTCTCTTCTTCTTTTTGGCATGGCAAGTTGTTGGGACTTGGTTCACTAATCAAGACTCCTAACTTGTGTTTGTTGCCTACATTATTATTGACCGGCCTCAGATAGTTGTGACTTCTACATAAGTCCAATTACGATTGCTTAACATAGCGCTAAATTTGCCTTATGGCACACTAACTACTAACACTAACTATTGACAATTAACATTTACTTTATGCAATTTACTTTTATGCAATTTACTATTCTTGCACATATTATCCATTTGCTTTTCTCTTTGCTCATTTGAGCACATGTTTATGTTAATGCCATTTGCCTTTTGCTCACTTGAGCACATAATTGTGTATATATTATTATGCTTGTGTCTTTATTTTGATGGATGTGGACCAAATGCAAAGAAATGGACTTAGTTTCTAGGACTTTCCTTATGCAAAGAAATGGAGATTTGGACTTAGATTCTAGGACCCTTCCTTATGCAAAAATTGGAGTAAAAGGATCTTAATGATGAAGATGGATTGGAAGGACCAAATCTCTAAACTCACTCATGTCCATTTTTTGTTTTACTTCATGAAACTTTTGATGTGTGTGCTTTTGTGCTAGGAGTCCCCATTTGAGCTTAATTGGAGGACCATTGCCATGTTCATCTAAAGAAAGAGATGCCAAAGTCATTGGAGGATTCTTGAAAGCATGACCTTGTGTTTGATTGCTTGAGATATTTGCTTTGTGGTTGCTTTGTTCCAAAGGATGGGAGCTACTTGGATCATCAATATGATCTCAAGAGAGGAACTCTTAGTGTGGTTCATTTTCTTATCCCTTTACCCTTTTTTATTTCATTTAGGACTTAGCCCTTATTCTTCTTCTCTCCACTCTAACCCAAGCCAAAACTTTTTGTGCAAACATTTCCATTTGTTTTCAACATTAGAAACCTAAGCCTTATGCTTTTGATTTTCAAACCTTCTCTTCATAATACTTATTTTGAATTGAACCTTTTAATCCACTTTGACCATTTTTTGTATATACTTCTAATTGGTAAATATAACCCATTCAAATTTCTTTTGTGGTTTCAATGGCCACTTCTTAATCAAATTTTTTCCATAACCTTTAGCTATTAGGTTTGAGTTATCCTTGTGGTAGATGTAATACTCACCTATATCCTTAGTGATGGACAATGAGTCTTCCATGCTTATTATAGGGTTAACCCCTCACTAGCATGTCGAAGGTATCCTCACATGGTGGATTTGTGGTTTGGTTGAGTTTTCTCCCTTTGATAACAAAAGACCTTAAGGCTTTTGGACCAATCAATTCACCAACTCTTTTGAGATTTTTACCCCGAACTACGAGGTTTTGATCCTAATCTTTTTAAGATGGTACGTAGGCAATGGGTTCATCCATTCAAACACAAAATGTAAATAAACTTGTATATTCTTTTCTCATCCCTTCAATCATGTTTGCACAAAATAAACTTTCACAAAATATCAACCTTACAACAAATATGAAAAGGGCTCCCTAGGAGTACCTAGGATGTTTTGGATGCCTAACACCTTCTCATTGCATAACCAACCCCATTACCCAGATCTCTGTTTCTTTTACTAGTTTTTGTTAAAACTTTTAGTTTTTTGTTCGCTTTCTAACCATTCCTTTGGATAAATAGAAGTGCGGTGGCGACTCAACTTGTATGGCTTACCTTGGATTTAATCAATATCTCTAATGGTAACGAATACCCCGCTACAAGTAACAATCAATATTAAAATTTTAATCAAGAAGCTCCTTAAGATCCACCACCAAGGAAGTAATCCCTTCTATAAAAGACTTTGAAAAAATACAATAAGTTTACTCAAAGCAACTTGGAGCAATGAACTCAAACATTAAAGCATCTAACAAGAACATTGAAGCATCGTTGAAGAATCTTGAAAATCAAATTGGGAAGTTTCCTAAACAAGTGGATGCTTGATCAAATGGTTGTTTTAATGGGAGTACTTTTGATAATCTAGGGAATTATGTTGTTGAAAGAGAACTCGAAGAGGAATGGGGAGTAATAGGTGAAGGAGGAGTTGAATAAAAACATTAAGAAGAAAAATGCATACCATTAGATGAAAAAATAAAATCAAGAATATAAGAATGTGAGGTAAAAAGAGATATGGGAAAAGAAGAAGAAGGCTATGTGAAGATGGTATAGTTTTAGATTCAAAAATTTGTCTATATGCGAATATCGAACAAGAAAATCATTAACAATGTCCCTAAAAGTTATTTTGACAACAAGGCTGATGGAAGAGAAGAAATTTATAAAGTATTAGATTCTATTTATGTGTTGCTCGCTACTATCACACTGAAGAAGATATGGAAGTAACATCATCAATACCTCAAATACATAGGAGTCCTACCAAAAAAAGGAAGAGGAAATGATAAAGCTAAGGACCTGAAATAAGCGCTACTTCGGAGGCAAGCCACATATTTATGTTATTTATTTTTCTTTCATTTTGTCTTTAAAGTCTTAATTTCAATTTTTAATAAGTATGCTTTCCTTGTTTGTAAACTACTTATTCTTTATTTAACAAATGAATTATTTTCTATTGTGTTCTTCATCTCAGAGTCCAATGCTTTGTCAATGACAAAAAGAGTTAAGACATAAGTAAGGAAAAATAAAAGAAAAGAGAAACCATAGTTGTTACAAAAGTTCCAAATGTGGATTTACAAAGTAAGAAGAAAAGTAATTTTCAACAATCTTGTATTTAATCACCAGATGCCTCAAAAAGTAAGGTTCGAGCCAAATATTTTCACTTTTTACCTTCTTTCTTGTATCAGTATCCATATGATTGTTCATATACTAGAATTTTAGTTTAATTATGAATTGTTGTTTGTCTGTTTGATTACAAGTTGTAGTATGTTATTTGTTTAAACTTAGACCATTTCTTAGGTGAACCTGAAAATAACTTTTTATTTGTTTCTTAACCCTTTGATAATGAGCCATTCTTTCGATGACTTACCTACAAATTTAATCGATTGACCTGAAAGATAAATATTTCCACCCTTTCCTTGGTAGGTATTGTCATACCCCAAAATTCGCCTTACCCTTCGCAATAATCATATAGGTCACTAACCCTACTCGTTTGCATATCATCATAAACATTCATGTCATCTGCATAAGCATGGCTCAACACAAGGATACATGTGATTTGGATTCATGGCTTTATGCTTGCACCTGGTGGGCACTCTGGTTTATTCACAATTTGAGGAGGATCAGGCAATCAATCCCTAATCCCTTGGTTAATAACAGTGGTGAACAATTTCGTTTGCTTGGTAGATTACTTGGTTGTAAGGCATTCGATCAACATGATCATGCCTTGCTCATCAGGGTTTGCCACATATTTTGATTGATCAGGTGGCCATATGGTTTTACATCTCATTAGACTTTGGATCCATGACTATTCTTGGTTAGCCATTGGGTTCCTAATTATATGTTTCTTGGGGCACTAATACCTTCATTCATTTTAAGCCCATTTTTTAATCCATTATCCAACAAAACTGATTCCATATCCATTCACTTTATTCAATTATCCATTTCATATCCATTTTTCATTAGCAAATACCTATATCCATCTTTGGCATCCAAATCCAATTTTAATCTCCATATCCAATTTTATTGTCCAATTCACTTTGGTTATCCATTTTTACAATTTGATCCATTTTTACAATTTGATCCATTAGACCATTTTTGTTCAAATCCATTATCCGTTATCAATACAAAAATCCATATCCAAAATCCAAATTTCGTAAGGCCCATATAATCCAATTTGATTTGATTTTAATCCATTAACCCATAAACCAGTTCATTATCCATTTTGAAATTGAATCCAACTGTGTCCAATTAAATCCAAATCCAATAATTCATATCCATTTAACCTCAAGTCAATTACACAATCACAAATCCATACATAATCTTAATTCCCACACATTCACATCATTCAATTCAACCTTTCCATGTAAACTTTTCAAAGGAATTCCAATATCAACATTAGCACTAAACAGGAGGAAAGACGTAAGTGCAGCAGAGCTAAGCGGTGGCTTTGGTTGTGTTACCCATGACGTCAAGGATATCCATGATCTCTCAAACACTTTCAGGATGCCAGCTCGTTTCTACAACGCCTCCAGCATTATTAGCTATGAGGCCAAATATATCCATGGTAAGATTAGGCAGCAGTGATAACCATTCCCGCTGTTGTTACAACTGAGGAAAACAAGCCACATTCAGAGAGAAAACGCGAAATCACCAAAATCGAAATGCAGAGATCATACTTATAATGCAATTGTGGTAGGGGCTGGTGGTGTTGGTTTGAGAGCTGCTATTGGACTTTCAGGACATGGATTCAATACTGCTTGTATTACTAAGCTTTTCCCAACTTATTCACGCACTGTTGCAGCTCAGGGTGGCATTCATGCGGCATCGGGAAATATGACTGAAGATGACTGGAGGTGGCACATGTATGACACTGTCAAAGGACGTGATTGGCTAGGAGATCAAGATGCCATCATATATATGTGTATGGAAGCTACCGCGATCCAACAAAGTGGAAGCTGTACGAGCGACATAAGCGTGTCGCATCCTGCAATGTCCACGATCCAGCACGACAGGTTATTTTTGGACAAACTCTGCATAAACAGTCAAATCCTGTTAGAAACCCGCAGGACCAAATGGGCAGCAATATAATCTAGAGACTTACTCAGCATTTTGTTTCTATTACATGGTATGCTAGGATACTAATAGCAGGAATAAGCCATAAGAAGAACTTAGGACAGAAAAGCTAAGACAACATTTGCTAGCCCCGACAGGAATCGCACATCCACTGTAAACATAAATACTGGCCTTGACAGAATTGCAGGTGTCGACGGTAAGGGGACAATCAAACGGAGATAACTATTCCTATGGGATTTATACCGGATGGGCCTGATAACTTATTGGTATAGGAGTCAAGGGTCTGGTTTCCGTGGCAGTGGCTAATGAAAAGGGGCCTTAGCATTACCTTGTTGTTGGGTGGATTCAGAGTCATAGGATGGTTTTGATAGTGATGCACCGGCACTTTGTGGAACGGTACTGCAACCTTACAAGCCATAACCATCTATTACTACTGAAATTGCTCGTAAGAGGAAATGACCAAAGTGCAGCATCCCAACGTAACAACGCTGCTAGCACTCCCGAGTCTCCATCAAAAGCTTCTGAAGGCAACGCGTAAGCCACGCCGACAACCAAACCACAAAATGCAGCCATAGATGAACGACTTCTCACCAACATGCCATGACCTGCGAACGACAACAAACTGAGCCGAAATTCCAAAACAAATAAACGACATCGAAACCGAACCTGCATCCTTCAGGCCTGCAGCAATATCTTCGGGATAACCGAAAATCACCCTGCAAAAGCAAGATTGGGGTTAACCAGCTGATGGACTGAACCGAAATTCATCAGACACAATATGAACTGCAGACCTGCACCTGACCGCATAACCATCATCATGAGCCCTTTCGATATAACTATCGTTGAATATCAAGCAAGTCTCAAGAGGCCTGATGCAAGACAGTAAGCCATTTGCAGGAAATGTTCAATAAACCACAGAGGACCGTTCATGTTAATTCATTCAGTGGCACACAAAATTGGACACAAATCAGATTGAATGCAACAGCTAGCTAATTCAACCATTCAAGAAGAAAGCAAACCTAAGGTGAGTGTCCTACAAGCTGAACTAATGGTCATGGAGTTGGGTCCAAGATGAGCCATCCATTGCATCAGCAGGTGTCCTGCAGAGCCCAAGTAATGCAACAATTATTCAAGACAAGCATTCAGTTCGTGATCAAAAGGCAAACAGTTTAGATAAGGAATCAAAGCCAATCCCAACCTGCAGTGAGAGTCAAATGCCATAATAAGTGTAAGTTTGGTTAAACTTGCAAGATTGAACAATTCGGTTAAAACCGCTCCCAAGGCAATGCAGTGCATATCCACAGTTGGATATAAAATCAAACAAATGAATTAGAGAATAAAACGCACGTGTGTTATTTACCAAAATCCCACACGACTCACTCTTTTCTCACTTATTATCAAATTTTACAAGAAAATAAAAACCTTTGCCAACTGGATAAATCAAGGCCCAACCACTCAGAACGAATTCCCCAAACGACCCTCTTGGATCACGCTATAAATAGGGCAATCATTGCCAATCATTGGGGCCGAATTTTTCTGATCCAAAAACGAGTTCTGCACTCTTTCCCTAACCCTTAGTACACGCTCACTCCATTGTTGTGAGAGCTTCAACATTCGAAGCTCTACACGGCAGAGCTAAACCACCAATCAACGCTCCACTCTCACCATTGCTTTCACGTGTGGACTCGTAAGAAGAAGAAGAAGAAGAGAAGTGCGAAGAAGGAGGAAAGGAATACTTGCTAGCAACAAGGTCGAACCGAATCTGGATTCACGATGCAAGGACGATTTGAATAGAGTATGCTTCCTTCACCGCAGCGTAACGACGAGTCGAGTGGAATTTTTGCCTTCAGCTTCGATACACAGTGATTGGAGAGCGGCGAACATTAGCGACACGCACGGTAAGGTACGTCTTCCCTCAACATATACATATAGCACATTTCTGTTTTCGATTTCATTTCGAGGATAAGGTTGAGCGTAGATTCCATGGTGCTTTTCCCGATGTCTTCGTGAGTGAGGAGGCGTGTTCGGGTTTTTGCTGTTGGATAAATGGTTTAGGTTCGGACTATTGGATAACTGGTTCAAGTCCATGCTGCTTTGTGAATTGATTAGTTAAACGGACAATTGGATTAATTGATTAGATAATTGGATAATTGGATTAATTTATTAGATAATTGGATTACTTGCCTAGAGTTGTAGATAATTGGGTTAATGATTCTAGAATATGGTTTGATGATTGTTTAGAATTTTATTTTTGATAATGGTTTTTTAATCTTAGAATCTCATTTTCTCTTAACCTTTTGATAATTGTTTGTTGATATTAGAAATAACTTAATATTAAACTTGATATTGATTGACATTAGAATTTTAATTTGATCGTAATTGTGATATTGTTTGATAATTTTAGAATGTTGTTTTACTTTAGACATGTGATTTATATTTTTGTATTGATTTCAATTCTCTTATTTTCTATTTTGATTTTGATTTTGATTTTGATTTTGATTTTGATTTTGATTATGATTAATCTTGATTTCTAACATCTAACAACTAACATCTAACAATTAACATCTAACTTTTAAATATCCGCATTCTAATTTCTAACTTTTTACTTTTCCGCACCTAACTCCTAACATTATCTTTTTATCATTTACTTACTTTTATTTTATTTTTGCTATATCATTGTACATTCTTCATTCATCTCATCTAAAAATGACTAAAAATGGATAAGACTTCAAAAATAAAAAAGATAATTCTCAAACATGTAATGGACATTGGAATGGACTTAGAGATTGTTGTTAGGACCCTTGCAAAATACCTTGGACAAATATTCAACCCGAACATGGATGGAGCATTCAAGATCCAAGACAAATTGTAATCTTTTATGTGCTTTCTAGTTTATGACACAATTGCACACGCATGGATTTCTCTTGGGCTACCTGACATTAGACATTTTATTTCCGCACTCCCTTGTACTTTACCTGTACCCCCTCCCCTTTCCGATGTACGCATTTACTTGCTTTCTTTTATTGCTTCTTAGCTACTCCTTAGGCATTAGGAACGTTCACCCATTCAAAATCGATAATCAAACCCTTGATCCAACGTCAAGCAGTCTCTTTTTCAAGTCAAACTCAATAAACAAACCCTTGATCCAACATCAAGCGGTCTTTTCCAAATCAAATCCAAAAACACAATAAATGGCGATTAGGATCGTACGTCACGAGCCTTAAGCGATAAAGAAGGGATGAGACTGGAGCTTTCTTTTCATTCTGAATGCTTCGAACACAAGACGTTTGGCTTGGTAGTCTGAGATATTCACCTTTATCCATAGTCTTTAGTGCAATCCGAAATCAATAACACTTTCTCCAAAACTTAAAAATAACTCAACGCATTCAACCCTTTTGTTTGAGCCTTAGGGCGACACAATCGAAAATTCTTCTTCAAGGTAATAAAATCAACAAAACAAACAAACAAGTTTAAACCCACGAACTACGAAAGCTATGATTTCTCACTTCAACAAGTGGGCATACGTAGGCACGAGGATCCATTCCTTGGCGAGCACACTAATTTAAAATCTACCTTCACTCCGCTTAACTTTGGCAAGCAAACATTCGATAAACAACACCCACTTAAGCGCAAGCATCCTAGATGGTTCCCATGGAGTACCATGGATGTGAGGGGTGCTAATACCTTCCCCTTGCATAACCGACTTCCGAACCTGTTCGTGGTTGCGATGACCATTCTTTGGGGTTTTCTCGATATTTTCCCTTTCCTTTGGAATAAATAAAAACCGATGGCGACTCTGTATTTTTCGCATAGCGACAGGTATATTTTAATTTTTCTATGTTTTGTCATGATACATGCAAAAATCCAAGTTTGGGGTTTCTTTTGGAATGGCAAATACTTTAAGTTTTCGGTTGGGCTTTTTAGAATCTAAGGATCAAAAAAAGTGTTGATGAAAAAAAAAGAATAGAAGTTAGAAAAATTGTTATAATGTTAAAATTTAACTCTTCTGAGAAAAAAAGAGAAAAAGAAAGTTAAAATTATAATACCCATAAGTGGAAACAAACAAAGAATATGTAAGAATGGTGTAAAAATAGGAGGGTAGCAGCTACTTAACTCAAAGGAATTAAACCTCCTGGCCAAATATATCTTACCATGACATAAGCCACATTACGACTTTGGAAAGTTCTCAAAAGCGTGTATTCGAATAGAAAGTGGAAAATTTTAAGAAGCCTTGTAAATTCATATGTTTGATGTCAATTATATGTGAATAAGTGTTTACCACATTTTTTCAAATAAGAGTGAATGGTGAGTTTGAGAGAAGGTTGTGTATATAGAAGGTTGAAGAAAAACTCTTTGTATTATGTTGGTTTGAAGCAAAGAATGGAAGTGATAACTCGACAATGATTGGTGTCTGTGACTGGTTTGGTAAGTACAAAGTTTTAAGAAAGATCACAGTTAAGAATGAGTTCCTTGAGGATAAGTAACAATGTAAGTTTGGGGTTGTGATGACACGTTGTCATCATGTAATTTGTAGAGGCATTTGCAATTATTTTTGATGATTTTTGGTTTATTTTTATCAAGTTAGACCAATAAATAATAAGGAATTGAAGAAGTGGAGAAAAGATAAATAAAGATGAAAATAAGAAGAATCAACAAAAAAAAAAAGCAAAAAGCTACTGGAAAATTTGTGTGTGAAACAACAAACACCATGTGCGTGATGCCATACCTCTAAAGAATTTTCATGCATGATTAAAAGAATCATGCGAGCAATGTTAACCTTAAAGAGAAATTGTGTGCGTGAGTAAGAGGATCGTGTGCATGATTTGTACCTTCTTCTTATGCGTTTTTCTTCTATCAAGAGAAAAAGGTAGAGGAAAGGGGGGGGGGGGGGAGAAGGCATTCTTGTGATTGATTTTTAACGGTGAAACCCTTTCTGGACCTTTAAGCAAATGTTTTCAGAACCTGAAGAAAAATTCTAAACAGATATTCATGTATTGTTTCTTTATCACTTCAGTTATGATTCCTATTAGTATAAGAAGACAAGTTTTATTGATTCGTTCTTGTTAGATGAACCTCTATGAATCTGTTAGATCATATGTTCGTGTATCTTACTATTTGACTTTTTGATTAATTGAATATTTTTATTTAGTTTATTTTCATGTTCATTGCTTTAAATGTGTTTACAGATGCATATAATAATCCAGATTTGTAGTGATTACTAACAATAGCTCTATTGATTTGAATGAGATTAACCTATTCAACTTAGTATTTGATTAGAGATAAGAAATTATAAGTTATGATTTAGGGTTCAGTGCACCAATTATCGCATCTTATAACTATCCAGCTGGCCTAATGAATTAGGGAGTTTTCGTATAAGTTAGCGAGTTATACACTAATTGATTGGGTATAATAGTTGTGTTAGTTCGTCGTATTCAATGAAGATTAGTTTAAAAAGAAAATAAATGCAGTTGTCAAAGTTGAGGTTTAGGTGATTCGAATAAAAGCTGATTGCCTTTTAATATGATATTTTCTAAAACTTATTTACTTTTTCCTATTGAATCATGTGAATAAGATATGTTCATCCTTCTTAGCTTGATTTTGATGAAGGCAAAAGGATATCTTAAGAAGAAAGGTCAAAGAAGAAAAAGTTTTAATTAAGTATCAAGTTTGTGTCAAGTTTTGAATTTTAATGATATTGGATCATAGACCAAGGTAAAATGTTCAATTCAATGATTATACACCTTAAATGCTCAAAGAAAAGTTAAAAAATCATTTTATGTATTATTTTCAAAATGGAAAAAATTGGGGGTTTTAACTTAGAAAATTTTCTAAGTATTTAACTAGTTAATCGATTAACCATACCTTGTTAATCAATTAATCATGTATATGTTTGAAGCAAACATTGAATTTCCATTAGGATAATCAATTACCCTATATGGTCAATCGATTAACCATTCCAAAAATGAACTAAAGGTGATTGACTACCCTATGTGGTCAATCGATTAACCATGTTATTTTTCATAACAATTTCTTAACGTTATGGAATGTCTAATGATTACCTAAACTATGTTAATCGAATAACCTATGTTTAATGTTGAGTTTTTTTTGAACCAATGAACACCTATTGATCTCGTATGATTATAGAACCCTTTCAAAACATTGCAAATGATCATAAACATTTTCCAAACATTGTTTCTGAAAATTCAAGAGGTACATGGTTCATTATAAATAGGAGGATTTTTCAAATTCAAAATCACCTTCTTAATGTATTAGATTTAATTATTAGATTTAATTCATATTTAAGTTTGTTAGATATTAGATTTAAATATTAGATTTGATTCATATTTAAGTTTGTTAGATATTAGATTTAAATATTAGATTTGATTCATATTTAAGTTTGTTAGAGGCTTATAAATAGGGTGTCAATCATTGTAACTTTTAATCCTTTTTGTAGCCATCATTCTCTGAATAAGAATATTTCCATTCATCATATATTCTACCTTTGCACCAACAATTGGTATCTAGAGCTCCGGTTCAGATTCATTGGGAAACACGGGAAACACGAGTGAACGTGAGGTCTTGTGTGTTTGATTTTGATTCTTAGATTCGTGTTGAATCTTGAACAAAATCTGATCAGAATTTTAATTCTGTGGGTTGGGAAACACTGTGTGAGAAATCTGAGTGTATTATGCAAGGTAGAAAGATGAACGGAAACGGCAACATGAACACCAAACTTCCAGTATTTGACGGTAAAAACTGGAATCGTTGGATGATCCAAATGCGTGTACTGTTCGGTGCTCAAGATGTTCTAGATCTTGTCACTGATGGTTATGTTCCGGTAGCAGCAGATGCGACGGATGAACAGAAAAACACGCAGAAGGAAGTAAGGAAGAAGGATCAGAAAGCATTGTTCTTCATTCATCAATGTGTTGATGTAAATGTGTTTGAGAAGATTGCAGATTCAACGACAGCAAAGGCTGCGTGGGACACACTGGTTAGATGTTATGGTGGTGACGCATCAGTGAAGAAGGTGAAGCTTCAGTCCTTGAGAAAGCAATATGAGAATCTCAACATGAAGAATAATGAGAAAGTTTCTGAATACATCTCCAGAGTGATTCTGATCACTAATGAGATGAAAGCGTGTGGAGAAACTCTTTCTGAAGAAACAATCATGGAGAAGGTATTGAGATCCCTTACCTCTCAATTTGATTACATTGTGGTAGCAATAGAGCATTCCAAAGATCTGAGCACCATGAGAATTGAAGAGCTGCAGAGCAGTCTAGAAGCGCAAGAGTTGCGTTTGACTGAGAGAACTTCTGAAAGGGAAGTAGAACAGCAGGCTCTGAAAGCAACTTCTGATAGGAGGTATCAGAAGCAGTCAGAAGCCAGGAGAAGATCTGATGGTGGTCAGAAGTCAGAAAGCTCAACCTCTGATAAACAAAAGAATGTTCAGAAGGGAAAAGAGAAGTATGATAAGAAGAAAATCCAATGTTACTGCTGTAAGAAGTTTGGTCACTTTGCTAGAGACTGTTGGTCAAATAAGGAGAGAAAATCAGAAGAAGCAAATATAGCCAGAAGTTCTGATGACGAATCTGTGCTATTGATGGCCTCTGAATTTGGTGATATGGATCTGATAGACTGGTGGTATATGGACACTGGCTGTTCAAATCATCTTACTGGAAACAAGAAATGGCTGGTTGACTTTGACTCTGAAAAGAGGACAAAGATCAGATGTGCTGATGACAAATATCTTAATGCAGAAGGTATGGGAAATGTCAGAGTGACTCTGAACAATGGGAAAACAGCATTGATTCAGAACGTGTGGTATGTACCTGGCATCAGAAGCAATCTGATGAGTGTGGGACAATTAATTGAGAAAGGTTTTTCAGTTACCATGAAAGACAATCTTCTGAAGTTGTATGACTGCAATCAGAAGTTGATTATGGAGTCAGAACAGGGAAGGAATAGAACATTCAAGGTGAATGTCAGAACTGCAGACTCAGAATGTCTTAGTGCAACAAGTGCTGAGAAGGAGAGTGAGCTGTGGCACAGAAGATTTGGTCATTTGAATTTCAGAAGCTTAAAACATCTGAATTGAAAGAAGTTGGTACATGGAATTCCTGCAATTAAGAAGCCTGAAAAGTCATGCAAAGTTTGTATGGAAGGAAAACAACCACGATTGCCATTTGCGTCAGAAACTGCTCCAAGAGCAAAACATGCCTTGGGAGTTGTACATTCTGATGTGTGTGGTCCATTTCCAGTAGCATCGATTGGAGGGAATAAATACTTTGTGTTATTTGTTGATGAATTCACAAGAATGACATGGGTATCCCTTATTAAGTTTAAACACGAGGTGTTTGATGAATTCAAGAAGTTCAGAATGAAGGCTGAGAATCAGAGTGGTCAGAAGTTGAAGATTCTTAGAACTGACGGTGGAGGTGAGTATAACTCCAAAGAGTTCCAGAAGTTCTGTGAGGAGAATGGAATTGAGCATGAGGTTACTGCTCCTTATACCCCTCAACACAATGGTCTTGCTGAAAGAAGAAACCGCACTTTGCTTGATATGGTGAGAAGCATGCTAAAGGAGAAGAAGCTTCCTCAGAAGCTCTGGGGAGAAGCTGTTGCCACCGCAACGTATGTACTCAACCGATGTCCTACAAAGAAGTTGAAGGAAATAGTTCCAATACAGAAGTGGACTGGAGATAAGCAAAGTGTTAGTCATCTGAAGGTGTTTGGTTCTGTTTGCTATAAACATGTTCCAGAAGCCAGAAGACAGAAGCTGGATGATAGAAGCAAAGTGATGATTCTGATAGGGTACCACAGTACAGGTGCATATAAGCTCTATTGTCCAGAAACCAATAAAATTGAATTCAGCAGAGATGTGATTGTGAAGGAATCAGAAGTTTGGAATTGGGATAAGTCTCAATCTGACTCTGATGTTAGAACCTCTGAAGAAAGGTCAGAGTTCAGAATTTCTGAGGTTGGAGTAAACTCTGACGTTGATTCTGATTCTGATAGTGATTCTGACTCTGGAGAAGACTCAGAAGATGAAGGTGACTCTGATGATCCAGATTCTGATGACCCAGACTCTGATGGTAATCCAGATTCTGGTGGCAATTTAGACTCTGGGAATATGCCAGACCCTGAAGATGGTCAAAGCTCTGGAGGAAGTCAACCATCTGAAGCTAGAAACTCTGAAGCTCAAGACTCTGGACAAGTTCAGAGACCACAAAGAATCAGAAACATCCCCAGAAGATATACAGAATTTGATATGCTGCAAGACACTGAAGTA
The DNA here is from genome assembly GCF_024323335.1 of Lathyrus oleraceus. Taxonomy (NCBI): domain Eukaryota; kingdom Viridiplantae; phylum Streptophyta; class Magnoliopsida; order Fabales; family Fabaceae; genus Lathyrus; species Lathyrus oleraceus. The sequence goes on along the minus strand of NC_066579.1, from coordinate 137,552,845 downwards.
GACTCTGAAGGAGAAGTTATTCAGTGTGCCATGTTAGTAGACTCTGAACCCATAAGTACAGAAGAGGCTCTTAAGCAGAAGCTCTGGCTGAAGGCCATGAAAGAAGAACTTGATGCTATAGAGAGAAACAAGACTGGAAGTTCTGAACAAGAGATAGCCAAGTTCAAGAAAGTTCTGATGAATGAATTCGAAATGACTGATCTAGGCAAAATGACATACTTTCTAGGGATGGAGTTCAGATACTCTGAGAAAGGTATTATTTTGCATCAGCTCAAGTATGAATTAGAACTTCTGAAGAGATTTGATCTGAAGAATTGTAAGATTGCTGTTACTGCATGCCAAGCTGTGTGGATTCTGAATCTATTGCAGGATCTGAAGATTAAAGTAAACAAACCTCTGAAGCTGATGATTGACAACAAGTCTGCAAACAATCTTGCCAGAAACCCAGTGTTGCATGGGAGAAGCAAGCACATTGAGACCAAGTATCATTTTCTGAGACATCAAGTTCAGAGGGGAGTGTTAGAAGTTGTACACTGCAGCACTCAGAAGCAGTTGGCAGATGTTCTGACGAAAGCTATCAAGACTGATCAATTTCTCAGATTAAGGGATGGAATTGGTGTTACAAGTTTTGATGGAATATGAATTAAGGGATGGTATTAGATTTAATTATTAGATTTAATTCATATTTAAGTTTGTTAGATATTAGATTTAAATATTAGATTTGATTCATATTTAAGTTTGTTAGATATTAGATTTAAATATTAGATTTGATTCATATTTAAGTTTGTTAGAGGCTTATAAATAGGGTGTCAATCATTGTAACTTTTAATCCTTTTTGTAGCCATCATTCTCTGAATAAGAATATTTCCATTCATCATATATTCTACCTTTGCACCAACATAATGAACAATTTTGTCTGTTTTAAGTATAAGTAAATATTTTGGCAAAGAAACTTTTTATGCATAATTTTCAAATCATATGTGAACACTTTTTGAGCGTTTAAATATTTATATTCTATTCATTATTTCATTGAAGGACAAGATTGAAATTGTTATATCATAAAAGTGGAAAAGTTATCAAATTGTCAAAGTTTGTTGCTAAGTCAGTTTGTTACAAATTATCTATTTGTCTGTAATTTTTCACCAAGTGTGTGGTGATTATTTATCTCTAAGAAAGTGTTGTACTTATTATAGGTTGTTGCAAATATGAAAGGTTATTTTTCTATTTGTTGGAAAAGTCCTTTGAATCATGGTTATTCAAAATCCACCATAATTGTTGGTGTTTGAAAATAAAGAAAGCGCTATGCTTCTTTGTTATTGTTAGAAGACTGTAAGAGAAGTCTTAGTGGTAGGCTTGTACACAAACCTGACAATAGTGAAAATCTCTCACACGAGTGTGAGGGGACTAGAGTACTCTTGTTTTGAAAGAGGAACGAGATATATTATTGTGCAATTTACTTTACTGCATTTATTTTAATACAAATCACTTCATTCATTTAACCAGAAAAATAAGCCATCACTTTGTTGTATAAAACCACTAAAAGTAAACCAGTAAATTTTTCAATATAAAAAATTGTCATGAACTTTCTAAATTTTCTAAACACGTAATTCACCCCATCCCCCTCTTAGGTTGTGCACTCAAACTTACAAATCAAGTCATTCGTGCCCCCCCCCCCCCCCCTCTAATTGTTACCTTCTGAAACACTTATAATTTATTTGTTAAAATAGCACAATTCATGCAGATACGAAGATATAAAATTCATTAATTCAATACATTTAGTATACTTACTAAATTTTCATCAAGTTTTTGACCTTGTTGCTAGGGATTGTTGAAATATTTTAACAAGGCAATTTTTGTGCTATAATTTTTAGTTATTTTTAGTTTAATTTTTAATTATATTTTAGTTTTTCAATTTCTGCTATTATTTAGTTTTTATATAGTTCAGTTCAACTAAGATATTTTTCTTCTGATTGTGTGTGCGAGATAAAAAAAAAGACATGCATGATGGAGCTAACTTTCAACTTGCTCTATCATCACAACTTCAAGCTTATCAAAGTATACTTTTTGTCTCAATAGTAGTTCTAAGAAATGTTAATCCAGTTAGAGAATTACAATGTGATTTCTGTGGGGAAGGTCAGGCCAATAGTTATTGTATACCGTAGGGATACATTGAAGAGACGCATTATACATGGAATTATCAAGAGCCATGTCCTTAGTTAAACACCTATAATCCATGGCAGGATGATCATTCAAATCTTAACTGGAGTAAATATCAATATCAAAGTTTTAATAAAGAAGATCCTCAAGATCCACCACTAAGGAAGTAATCCCTTCTATAAGAGACTTTGAACGAATATAACAAGTTTGCTCAAAGCAACTTTGAAGCAATGAACACAAACATTGAAGCATCCAATAAGAACTTTAAAGCGTCCATGAAGAATATTGGTAATAGAATTAGGAATTTGTCTAAACAAGTAACATCTTGATCAAATGGAGGTTTTAATGGGTATACGTTGGATAATCCAAGGAATTATGAAGTTGAAAGAGAAGTTGAAGAGGAACAGGGTGTTGTAAAATAAAAATAAGAGGGAAAATACATACCATCAGATAAAAAACTGAATCAAGAATAGAAGAATATAAGTTGAAAAAAAGATATGGGAAAAGAGAAAGAAGATTAAGTGAAGATGATCTAGTTGCGGATTTAACAATTTGGCTAGATGCAAATATCCAACAAGAAAATATTTAGCACATGATGATCTAGTTATTTTAGCAATAAGACAGATGGAAAAGAAGAAATTTATAAGTATTGGATATCATTTATGTCTTGTTCGTTACTATCATGTTGAAGAAGATATGGAAAAAACATCACCAATATCTCAAATATATAAGAGTCTGATAACAGTCGTTATTATATGATTTTTATAAGCAAATTCGAGTGAATTATGAAGAATATTGACCAAAAGCAAAGCCAGAGTATGAAGAAATTAGCAAAAGTGCAAAACAAGGAAGAAATAAGCACTTGGTGAAATTTGTGAATAAAAGGAAGCAAAATGCTTGATTTTACATTAGCATTCGCGCGCCCACGTGCATCCTGTTGCGGCGCGATGAGGCTTGCATCACAATGCGATACTGACTCTTGCGGAATTGATTGAGATTTTTGAGTTGACAAACTTTTTTATATTTAAAGAATCTTTTGGCCACTTTTTAATGATTCCAAATCAGAGATAGAAAGTGATAGTAAGGTCATTCAAAGAGAAATTTGGAGCATATTAGAGATCAATTCATCCATAGATTTTGTTGATGAATACTTCTCAACTCACGGTATTAGTCAATTTATCAATGAGTAGCTAAGTTTCCTTAGGTTAGGTATGTTTGTCTGATCAACCTATTTTTATTCTATTGGGACATATGAGTGGTTGATGTTAATGTTATTGCTTTGACATATTGTCATTGCCTATTGTATGTTACGACAAGCAATATGATCTAAGTAAGTAGTGACATATTGACTGTAGAGCTTCTTATCGGAGAAAAGGACAATTATTTGGTTATATAATTAACTAGGGATAATCTAATTAGGAATTATGACTTAGGGATTAGCACGCTCTAGTGCCTAGTCTGACATTCCAATTAACCTGAGGGATCGGGGAATTAATGCTTAGACTAGTGAGCTGCACACCAAGGGATTAGGTGCATTGGAAGGGTTAATATGTCGTGTAACTCATATGTCATTGCATGTCTATTAATGTGTATTTCATTAATAGAATAGAAGTAGGGGATTCTAACGAAAAAACCTAATCGCATTTATCATTGTATCTTTTCTAAAGTCATTTTTCTCTTGTTTTTGGATCAAAATATCCAAGCATATTTGAAATGATTCTACAAAGATAGAGAATTCATCCTTAAAAGTCCATTGAATAGTCAATAAGATTAGAGAATATATCAATCGCGCATCTTTGAAAAGTTGCTAGAGCATTACACAATCCAAATGGAATCCTTCTAAAGGAAAAAGTACCCTAAGGACATGTAAAGGTAGTCTTCTCCCTATCTTCAAGGACAATAATAACCTAATTATACCCTGAATAGCCATCTTGGAAGAAGTAGTATTCCTTTCCAACTATCCAATCTAACATTTGATTAATTAACGGAAGAGGGAAACGATCCTTTATGGTTTCCTTTTTTAGTTTCATATATATCATACGTATCTTCTAACTAGTACACTCTCTTGTGGGTATTAATTCATTATTCTCATTCTCAACCATTATCATGCCACCCTTTTTAGGAATGCACTGTATAAGACTTACATACACACTATCAAAAATAGGATAAATGATTTCAGCATCTAACCACTTAATGATATCCTTTTTCAATATTGTAGCACCTCAAATTTGCACCTCCCATTTTGCATATACATTTTCATTTTAGGTCATTAACATATGCATTGTTCATTGCATTAGTCCACCAAGTCATCAGGCAAGACTGGTCAGGAGGCTCAGTTGTGTAAGCAAGCAAGTGCATTCTCCATGGAATCAAAGCCCTAGGGTTGGTTCATTGAGTTCATGTGATTCAAGGATCATTTTGAAGAGATTTGGTCAAGCATTGGATGCTCAAAGATCATCAGTCAGTGACCAATTCATCTGAAACCCTAGAAAGTCAACCAAAGTCAACTGTCAATTCAATCATGGATTTGAAGGTGGGAGATGGTTAGAGAGGCCTCATTCATGTCCATACAAGTCTCATTTGACATTTCAAACATCAACGTTGAAGGATTTGAGGTCAGATGAAAACTGTCCAAAAATAGTAAGTGACCTGTAATTTGGAATTGCCAAAAATGGAAGGGTTTTCTCCTCAAGATTACACCATCAAGAAAGCTTCAAATGAAATTTTGTCCAACATGAAAGTTGAAGATCTTTTTCTACCCTTTCCAAAAAGTACAAGATCATGAGTTTCTCATGTATGGTTGAGAAGATATGGATCAAACATGGCCAAGTGAATTTGAACTTCAAGAATGCATAACTTTCAAACCATAAGGCCAAATGGAGTGGTTCTTTTTTGTACATTCATCTCTTGACATGAACTATCCAATTCATGCATCACAAGCCATGCATTCTTATCACATAATTCTTTGGTTTTTCATTTGAATTTTGGAAGGAATTTTCAAATTTAAAATTAATGCATTGTTTACACATTTCAACACTTCCATTGGCTTACAAACTGAATTTTGAGTGGATTCAAGCCCAAATTCGGGTACTGTTACATTGCCATTTCATACATAAGGGTGCATGGGCCAATTTGCATAAACACTCTCTTTTCACTAATTCCACTTGCATTGCTTAATTGTGATTAACAAACTTCATTAGCAGCTCATATAAAAGGCAAAGCATAACAGAAAATTGGATTAACACTTCATAATTCTCAGATCTAGATCCATTTGCACAATTTTCTTCACTTGGTTCTCTCACTTTTTTCATCAAATTTCTTCATAAACCTTGCCTTGTTCTTGATTAATCCTTCATCCACAAGTATAATTGAACATTTTGGAAGCAAGATCCATCAAGTTTCATGCAAATTCGAAGCTGTTGAAGTTGCATCCATTAATGGCAGTTGGAGATTTAAGCAATATCAAGCACGATTGAGCACTAAGCCTTCATCCAAATCATCATACAAGAGCTGAGGAACAACTGTTTGGACTTCTCAAGGCTTTGAATCAACCTGTTTCACTTCTGCACTTCCATTAAGGTCAGAATTCGAATGTCATGATTCATGAAATTGTTGTATGCTTATGGTAGATCTTTCATTGGTGATTAATCTGAGCTTTAAATCCATGAAATCCATGCAGAAATGAATTAGTTATGAGGATTTTAAGTTTGACCTATGAAACTTTTCTTGCTCGATCCATTCATGTTATTGAGAATTAGGTTAAATTAGATATGGATTAATGATGTGTGATGGAAGATGAACACAATGATATGTTTATTGTTAATTTCTGTGGACATGTGTTCTTGAGGATGATGAACACGATGAATGTGGATGAAGCTGTTAGGTTTTTGCATTTCCAGATGTATTTGATCTTGCCTGCGCCTATTTGCATGTGATTTCATGTTATTGCCCATGCGTTGGTCCACGTGTATCCTGCATGGCTTTATGATTGGCTCTCGCTGCTTGCCCTTGCCACATGGACTTAAGTGAAACGGCGCGTTTCACTTAAGAGCGCTCAATTCAAATTCGTGGCCAGTTCGATCCTTGGCTCCAGACTTTTCCAATTGCACTTCACATATTATTCCATTCATTCATACTATGCTTTCAACATGTTTTTTTTATTTGTCATTCACTTAGAAAATTCATAACTTCATGATTAATGATCCAAATTACCTGGGAATTTTTGCATGTTGTTCCTCATCATGTCTAGTATTTTATGAGATTTTTTACACAATTTGTTCCTGGATGAAAAATGTTTTGGCCTAGGGATTGTTCACATGTGTGTTTTCTTGACCTACCTTGCCAAATGCTTTGTGAAATGATGAGTTTTCACCCAATGCTTTTGAAATTTGGTATGCTTGAACTAGACATCTTGATTGAAATTTTGGTGTTGAGTTTGCATTTTTAGCATTTATGGTTGTTGAGATATGATCTGGTTAATGTAGGTGTGACAATATGTGTCACACCTTTGCTTTCTTGACTTGTGTATTTTCTTTGCCATGTCAAATAAATGCCAAATGATGTGATTTTTTGCATGATGCTTCTTCTGGATGTTAGGATTGATCATGATTTTTTGTGAATGTTTTGGATTGATTTCTGATTTGTTTGAGATTTTCCTTGCTGGTTGACCATGTTTGAACTTTTGAAGAGTGTTGAACTTCCATGATTTGTGAAATGCTGGTTGTGTATCATATGGATTTGAAATTTTGAACATTGTTTCTAGACACTTTGAAGTTTATTGTGGCTTTGGTTTGAGGTCTTTATCATTTGTCAATTCTGTTTTAGGCTTGTGCTAAGTTGATGTAGCATATTGTGCCCTATTTGAGCTTGTTTGTGCATGCCTTGTCTTATGGAATTTGATTGATATGCTTAAACTTATCCAAATGCCTTGATTTTTGGTGTGTAGACCATGTTGTGTGTGCTGTTTAGCCATGATTTTTCTTGGGATTAATTGAACCATTTTTGAATTAATGTGGATTTGTTCATTCTGTTGTATCAATGTGGTTCCAACTTGCATGCCTTGCCATGATTGACTTGTGAAATGAATTTGGTTGATGCTATTGATATGAGACCTTTTGGATGATGTGCTTATTTGATTGAATTTGATTCATGTCAATTTTCATGTTCTGTTTTGAATTAGTTCTCCCTCTTTGACCCTAGGCCTTGTCCTAGTGGTTGGTGCTTATGTTTGAGCTTTGTTTTCAGGATAAGAAGCATATGGCCTTGAGGAGATTGGTTCACATTGCTTAAGTTGGTTTGTTTGGTTGATGTTGACTAATCTTGACTTGTTGTGTAGGTGGATTTTAGCTCATTTGAGTTGAGCTTGTGCCTTGCACATGGTTGCATTGCTTGTTTGCTTGTGTACTGATAACTGTTGACCATTGGTTGTCTATTTGACTTTTTGAGTTGTATACTGATTGAGTTAGATTGTTTTCAGGTACATTAGTTGCTTAAGTTCTTTTGAACTTGCTTTTGCTGTTGCTTGGTTGCTTAACCATTGAGGTATACTTTCTATGACTTCATGTAGTCTGGAAGACCTGTCCTGTTACTTGGGCAGGCACCTGTCTGAAGCTCTCCTTAAGAGGCAATACTTGTGTTTGTTTATCTTTGTGCCAAGCAGGAAAAGTCCTTTGATAAGGCAATTGACAGATAAAAGAGATGTGTAGTCCATCTCCTGCTAGTCAGTGTGTCATCCACTTTGCTCACATTACATGTTGATGCATTGTGGATATTAACCCAAGATCTTTGTAGAGTCAGTCACATGTGGATAGAAGAGTTCCTGCTTTCTGAACTCCCACACTTTCATTTGTCTGAAGCTCTCCCAGGCCAGGGATAAGAGCTGTGAAGTCTTATCTTCACTTCCCATTTCATCTGCTTCACCCTAACTCTCAATGTTAGGGTTAAGAGCTAACATCACCCTGTTACAGTGGCTTGTTTGTCGAGGTTGACATGACCCCTTGACTAAAGCCTAGCCTTGTTTGAGCCCCTCTGTTTGTATATAGTGTGTGTGCTTGCTTTGTGCTTCTGTATGACTGTTTGTGCTGTTAGGATAGCTTGCTCCCTGTGCAAGTTAGATAGAAACTTCAACCTAGGACCATGGTGAATTTACATGATAACTATTAGGCTCGAGTTAGTCTCCCTTCTAGTTTGTCATTTCCCAGTCTCTGGTTAGGTTAGAAGTTCTTTCCCTGCGTAGGGGAACTACGTCGCCCTGATCCTCATAACAGATGAGGTACGTAGGCAGGAGATGAGTTGATCTCTCCGGGCGCCCTTTTTCTTTTTCACCCCCTTTGTGTGAGTTGTTTCTCCTTTTCTGGTTGGAGTCCGATGTAAGTCCAGCGATTGGCATTCGGTTTCCAATTTCTTTGTTGGAGTCTGACGTAAGTCCAGCGATTGGCAGTTGGTTTCCTGCGTGTGTGTTTGTTGGTTCGGAGTCTGATGTAAGTCCAGCGATTGGCATTCGGTTTCCATGTTTGCCTGTTTTGTGTGGAGTCTGACATAAGTCCAGCGATTGGCAGTCGGTTTCCTGTGTGGTGTTGTTTGGCGTGCGTTAGCCGAGCTACGAGTGCTCTGATTCTTCTTTAGTCCGAGAAGATACGTATGCATAGGATGCGGCATCCTAGCGAGCACGTTTCCCCCTGTCCCGAACTACGTCGACTCTGATGTCTGTGTCTGACAGACTACGTAGGCCCAGGACGCGATATCCTGCAGAGTTAGTTTCTTTTGTTTTCTGTGTCTCTTTCAGCCAGTGTTTGATGTTTGAGCAGCGTTTAGCAACCTTTATCCTTCGTTTTGTGCATGGATCCCGTCGAGTACAACGGATGCGTAGGGGTGCTAATACCTTCCCTTCGCATAACCGACTCCCGATCCCATCTCTCTCTGGTCGCGAGACCATGTTCTTTCCAGGTTTACTTCGAGCGTTTCCTTTCCCTTTTTTGGGATAAATAACGCACGGTGGCGGCTCTGTTGTTTCGTTTTCCCGCCGGTTTTTTGCGTAATGCGACAGCTGGCGACTCTGCTGGGGAAAGCTACCCAAGAGAAGTTGACCTCTTGCTGATCCATCTTCCCTAAGCGAGTCTCTCCTAGCGCTCTCTAGGATAGGGTTAGGTTGCTTGTGTTGCTCTATTTATTGCATTTATGATTATTATGTTGTATATATGTGCATATCTATTTGCATGCATCATACTATCATTGTGCTGATCCTGTACAGGTTGGTTCCTCTGTTTGGGGTGGGTGTTCTGAGTGAGGCCCAATACCCAGGCCTGAGCATACACTTAGGTTTAGCATGGTCTCATGTTTCTTCACATGTTGTACGACATGATGAGGAGACGTGTCACCACAGCCGGACGAGGTTCATTTGAGAGAGTCCTTCCGGGTGGAGTTATTCCGCTTAGGTCGGATTATCTCTTCTGGGCTATTGACTTCGGTGACCGTTCTTTCCCGGATCTTTGATTTAGACAATCTTAAGAGAGCTACAACGGCACACCAGAAAGGGCAAACCCGTTGAGTATCTTTGCACGATTGTCAAGACCATTGTCCGCCTTAGGATGACCTTGTTAGAATTCACCTGTGAGGGGAGGGTTTGATTCTTGCAAGTACAGGTTTCTGCCAGTGATGCTGTGTTCTTTATTTCTGGACGCCGGAGGTTTGACCCTGGTACTGATCAGAGGGTTCCGTTTATTTCGGATCCCTGGGCTGAATTTGAAGGTACTTGTACAGATGTTGATGTGGTTCAGAAGTATGGGTTCAGATGACTTTGGGTTTCAGATGATCTTGGGTCCCAGATGACTTTGATCTGTGGTTTCAGATGCCGAATTCAAGCCGAAGCTCTGACCCTGTGCCTTGTGATGCACAGCCAGCCAGTCATGTTCGCATCATCTGCATCATAGCATGTTTATTTCCAAAAAAAAGTAATGCATAAAGAAAAAAGTTAACTCGCATGTGCATATCCTTTATCAAGATCATTCATGATAAAATAGCATCCGCATCATACGCATATCAGACACATATCATCCTTGCATTATAGACATGCTTGGGAGAGATTTCTCAATCTGGTTCCCGACTGAGACAGGATAGCTGATCGTCGTCCACACCGTTACGCAACCAGACTCAATCAATAGAGAAGTATGGATCAGGTTCAGGCAGAATTAGCTGAGATGAGGGTAAACATGGCCCAATTTATGACGATGATGCAAGGAGTTGTTCAGGGGCAAGAGGAGCTGCGTGCCTTAGCCCAGAGATAGGAAGCTGTGATTCCGCCGTCCAACCGTGCGTCACCAGTGGGTGTACCCGTTCATGAGAATGTTACTGCTGTCCCCGTCAACGACTATGCTGTGGGTGATGAATTAAGGGGAATTCGGATCAATGGACAGCCTCTTGTTGCAGAGACTGTTAATGCCAGAGCAACCCGTGCTCCTATTCGCCATCCTACTCCGATGTTGGAGAGAGAGCTGACTGACATGTTCATCGGGACCTTGCAGGGTGTATTCATGGATCGCATGGGGAGTTGCCCGTTCAGTAGCTTTTCTGATGTTGTTGTCTGTGGGGAGAGGACTGAGAGTCTTATCAAAGCAGGAAAGATACAAGATCCTGGCTCTTCAAGTTCTTCGAATTCTAAAAAGCCATCCTCTGGGGCACCCAAAAGGGGAGAGGGTGAAACAAATGTTGTGCACAGTCGGAGGAGGGCAAACAGAGGACAGTATCGTCAGGTTGCTGCTGTGACTATTCCAGCTACTCAACCCCAACAGCAAAGAAGGCCAACTCAGCCATATCAGCATCAACAACATCGTCCTCAGCAGCAGGCTTACCAGCCTCACAATGGTAATCAAGCCAGTACAAGTAATGAGAGGAAGAAGATCATTTTTGATCCGATCCCTATGTCATACGCAGAGTTGTATCCCTCTTTGATAGAGCAGAACTTGATTACTCCTAGAGACCCGCCGGCTATACCCGTCAACCCTCGGTGGTGGTATAGGCCTGATCAGCATTGTGTGTATCATTCGGGTGTTCCTGGTCATGATGTGGAAAGCTGCTTTCAGTTGAAGAATAAGGTGCAGGACCTTGTGAGATCAGGAATTCTGAGCTTCGAGGACTTAGGTCCCAGGGTTAGTCAAGCTTGAAGATAACAAGCCCCGGGCTGGCGTTGACTTGTCTTCTGAGGTCTTTAACAAAGAGGGTTGTTCAAAGCAGAAGCTGCTGATGCAAAGGATACTGACATCTGTCATCCCTGGTGGGATCTATCGCAATTGGGTCACTGTGGGCGTTCCTACAGTTTTTCATAAGTCAGAGTAATAATCACTTTGTTTAAAAACCCTTCTCCCATGCCAAAAGGAGAAGTGATGACATTGTTGGCAACATTTTGTGCAATGATATTTTCATTCAAATAAAAGCATGTTAAAACATTTGTTTTTCCAATTGTTTTCCCTTTTCGCTTTTTGCATGAAATTGGTGATCACAAAAAACCCTAAAAACAAGAATAAAAGCAATCTTTTCATCTGCATAACGATTGTCTTGTTTGATTTCCAAAAAGCTTTTCATACTCAAAATCATTATGCAGGTTGATTCTTAAACCCATTGAACATAATGATCCGACGTCATCTCCCAATTTTGAATTCCCTGCATTCGAAGCGGAAGAAGATGATGTTGAAGGGATTCCTAACGAGATTTCCCGACTTCTTGAGCAAGAAAAGAAGATCACTCAGCTGCATCTCGAGAATCAGCAGAACAGCCAACTGGGGCATTACAAAAAACAAAAAAAAGGAAAAAAAGGAGGGTGCAAAATCAAAAGAAATCAAAGGAAATCCAAATCAAAAGAAAGAAAAAGAAAGAAAGAAACAAAAGAAAAAATAGCACGCTCGAAGTCCCAAGTTGACTGATGCTGAATGGATTCAGAGTCGTTACGACCAAGTGAATCCGACCGAAAGAAGAGATTAACTGCCATGTGTCATGGTCAGTTATATCAGCAGAGAGTGAAGAAAGCATTTGACAAGAAGGTCAAGCCTCGTGTGTTCCAAGAAGGTGACCTTGTGCTCAAGAAAGTCTTGTCTTTCGCGCCCGATTCCAGGGGCAAGTGAACCCCAAGCTATGAATGTCCATATGTTGTCAAGAGAGCCTTTTCAGGCAGTGCTTTGACACTTACAACAATGGATGAAGAAGTTCACTCGTCCTGTGAATTCCGATGCAGTCAAGAAATACTTCGCCTAAAAAAAAGCAAAATAGCTCGCTAAGTCGAACACCCCAAAGGGCGACTTAGGCAAAAAAGAGCGTCTCGGTGGATTGAAAACCCGAAAGGGCGATCCAGGAAAAAGTTAGAGACATTGAAAAAAAAGAATTTGCATCCCGCTAGATTGAGCACCTCACACTGGGGCAATCTAGGCAAAAATTAGGGATTTGGCAAGTAACTGCATCCTGACAAGACTGTGCTCTACATCTGTCATCCGCCAGGAATTCTCGATTCATCGTCGACTGAAGCTTTGAATACATCGAAATTCGGAATGGTAGAGAAAAGGTCATTATGTTCAATGTAGCCCTCTTCCAATATATATCACCGATTTCAAATTTGTACAGATCTATGGAGTCCTGCCCTTTGCAGACTACCATTCCATCACATCAATTTGAGCTTTATCCAATTATTTGCACTCTTATTTGTTTCAACTCAACAAATGTTTTGCATGTTTTAATTGATAAAGTATCATTGTTTTCAGAATAAACAAATTTTTCACAAAATTGTTCTTAAACAAATTGAACATTCACAATGATGGAAGGATACTTAGGAGATCCGCAGTGCTCTCCCAAGGGTGGTATGATTACCAACAGGTAAGACATTTGTTCGTATCTCGAGCATGACTGTATCTTTTTCCTGTAGAACCTCTCATGGTTTCTCCTCAGCGAGGTTGCTCAGTGCAGTGTTGGTTGAAGTTGTTCATCTTCATGTCCCCGACAGTGCAACATTCTTCCTCCAAGTCCCTGTTAGCTCGATTATGGTGCATCCTCAGTAGAGTGCTGTTTGAGCCGTATTATGCGGCATCCCCAGTAGGGTGCTGTTTGAGCCCTATTGTGGGGCATCCCTAGCAAGTTTGCTGTTGGAACATTTTTGTGGGCCAGTTCCCAAGCAGAGGGTTATTTGAAGACTTCAACTTTCGTCTCTCCAGCAGAGCAGTCTTTTCCTCTCCCCGGCATGGGTGCTTGTCTTTGGAAGATTCGGTATTTGGTGGATTGACATCCCAATAATCCGACATTCCCTCGGATAGATTCCTCAGCGGAACTGTTAGCATGATAAGCTTTATCAATGCCTATCTATCCTCATCAGAGATCTGGTTGCTTCTTGGTATCTCTGATCTCCAGCATGAGTTGCTGTTGTGGCGGTGTCTGCCTGTATATTGAACTCTTTCATCCGGTTGTGATTGATGATCCCTCCGGCAGCCCCTTGTGGCCTTCCTCCCCTGCAGGATGTGGTGGTTCCCTGACGTCCCAGTCTCCAGCAGGTTTTCTGTGCTCTCTAGTGATCTTGGCCTTCCCTCTGGAAGAGTAGTACCGGGTGGTTGATTCCTGGACCTATGTGTGCTAGCATGTCTGTTTGTCAGCATTCATCATACATTCTTCATGCATAATGCATACATGCATAATCATAACATTCAGGTACTCATGTTGCATCTGTTGCCATGTATCTGTTGATGGTTGTCTTCTGCTAATTGGTGATTCAGATCTCCCCAGTAGATCCTCCCCTAGCAGATGTGGGTGTGTCTGATCTCTCCATATAGAGTCGACCCCTTAAGCAGAAAGTGTCTGTCGTTTCATTCTGCATTTCCCCACTGAGTTATATCCTCGTGGATGACGGTTGTTTCCGTTCCCTCCCTGCATACATAACGGGATGGGTTTTCCCTATTGAGTTCTTTCCTCATTAGGATGAGTCTTGATTCAGTCTGCCTTTTGGATCGATCCTAAATTGGCTTCCTTGTGGCTGTCTCTTGTGCTTCCCTGTGGTATAAATGAATAGTTGCTCACTAACCGACACTCATTCATCTTATCCTCAGTGGAATTTGTTGGCCTCTACCTAAGAACCGGTAGCTGCAAGTCCTATCTTTGTGGTCTTCTACCTACTAACCGGTAGATGTGAATCCTCTGTTCTCCCTTTGTGGAGTCAACTTTTGTGCTCATCCTAGTCGATGACGGTTACTGTTCCGTGGTTTTCTACCTACTAACCGGTAGATGTAATCCCCTCTTTGTGGTTATCATTATCACCTTTCGGATATTTGCTCCGAGTAAGCAACTTTATCCCCAGCGGGTCCTCTTTCATTCACCGTTTGCTGGTAATGTTCGTCCCTTTTGATTGGTCATCTTTGCATACCTAGTTTCGGTATCCCGATGCCTTTCATTTTCGGTCGATCTATCCATTTAACAACCTACAACCCGGTTATGGATAATCTTCCATGCGAGTATATTATCTACGTCTTGACGGCTATAGATAATCTATCTCATGCGCTCTTTGGTCAAGGTCTTGTCCTTCCCAGTTGAGTAAGATTCGTATTCCTTGTGGAATCGAATGTCCATCCTTTAACAAGTTTGCCTTCGCTCTCTTCAGGATGTTGAGTGTTTTGGAACACACACCAATTCACGTTTTCGGTCGATTTATCCATTTAACAACCTACAAACCGGTTATGGATAATCTTCCATGCGAGTGTATTATCTACGTTTTGACGGCTATAGATAATATATCTCATGCGCTCTTTGGTTGAACCCTTTGTTTGTTTCCCCAACTGAGTAAGATTCGTATTCCTTGTGGAATCGAATGTCCATCCTTTAACAAGATTGCTTTTCTAGCCCTCTTCAGGATGATGAGTGTTTTGGAACACAAACCAATTCACGCCTTGGTCGGCCACCTGTTTCATGCCTACAACCCGGTATCCTTGGTGTTCCTTCCTGTCTGCTCTCTGTCGTGACCTTGATCCCCAGTGAGCTACCTCTCCGTTGGTTTCGATAAACGCTGAGTTTTTCCTATGCGTCCGTTGACGTATAGTTGTATTCCTTCCCCAGTGAAGTATTCTCCTCTCCGTTGGTGTCGATAAACGTCGAGTTTTTCCTAGTTGTCCGTTGACATCTAGTTGTATTTTCCCCACAGGTCATCCGTTGATGTCTGTTCTCCTCTCCGTTGGTGTCGATAAACGTCGAGTTTTTCCTAGTTGTCCGTTGACATCTAGTTGTATCTTCCCCACAGGTCATCCGTTGATGTCTGTTCACCTCTCCGTTGGTTTCGATAAACGTTGAGTTTTTCCATTCGTCCGTTGACGTCTGGTTGCACATCCTTTTCCCCAGCCATTCGTTAATGTCTGGTCGTCCCTTTTTTTGGTGTCGGTAAACATCATCTTTCGATGTCGGTAAACGTCGAGTCTTCTCCCATTCATCCGTTGATGTCTGGTCGAGTCTTTCCCAGTCATCTGTAAGTGTCTGGTCGATCCTTTTTTGGTGTCGGTAAACATCATCTTTCGATGTCGGTAAACGTCGAGCTTCTCCTTCTCCGTTGGTGTCGGTAAACATCATCTTTCGATGTCGGTAAACGTCGAGTCTTCTCCCATTCATCCGTTGATGTCTGGTCGAGTCTTTCCCAGTCATCTGTAAGTGTCTGGTCGATCCTTTTTTGGTGTCGGTAAACATCATCTTTCGATGTCGGTAAACGTCGAGCTTCTCCTTCTCCGTTGGTGTCGATAAACGTCGAGCTTCTCCCTTTCGTCCGTTGACGTCTGGTCGAGTCTTCCCATTCATCCGTTGATGTCTGGTCACCTCTCCGTTGGTTTTGGTAAACGTTGAGTTTTTCCTAGTTGTCCGATGACATCTAAATGTATTTCTTTTCCATTCGTCCGTTGATGTCTGGTTACCTCTCCGTTGGTTTCGATAAACGTCGAGTTTTTCCTAGTTGTTCGATGACATCTAGATGTATTTCTTTCCCATTCATCCGTTGATGTCTGGTTACCTCTCCGTTGGTTTCGATAAACGTCGAGTTTTTCCTAGTCGTCCGTTGACGTCTGGTTGTATCCCTTTCTTTCCCAGTCATTCATTAATGTCTGGTTACCTCTCCGTTGGTTTCGATAAACGTCGAGTTTTTCCTAGTCGTCCGTTGACGTCTGGTTTGTGATTTCTATTCCCATTCATCATCTTCCGATGTCGGGATGTGACTGTACCTTTGAGAAAATCAAAATCCCCAGTGAAGTCGTTGGTAGACGTCTTGTCTGGTTCAGATACAAATATCAGATCCCAGTGGAAACTTCCGTTGTTGAATTTTCCTTTCTTGGATCCCCCGCAGAGTGCAAATTTCTACGGTTCTTTGGTATTCCATCCCTGTTTACCCTGAAAGTCTGACAGCTATTGCTCTCATCCGTTCAGGTTCCCAGTTGATTGAATAGGGGCAGCTGTAGCACCTCAAATTTGCACCTCCCATTTTGCATATACATTTTCATTTTAGGTCATTAACATATGCATTGTTCATTGCATTAGTCCACCAAGTCATCAGGCAAGACTGGTCAGGAGGCTCAGTTGTGTAAGCAAGCAAGTGCATTCTCCATGGAATCAAAGCCCTAGGGTTGGTTCATTGAGTTCATGTGATTCAAGGATCATTTTGAAGAGATTTGGTCAAGCATTGGATGCTCAAAGATCATCAGTCAGTGACCAATTCATCTGAAACCCTAGAAAGTCAACCAAAGTCAACTGTCAATTCAATCATGGATTTGAAGGTGGGAGATAGTTAGAGAGGCCTAATTCATGTCCATACAAGTCTCATTTGACATTTCAAACATCAACATTGAAGGACTTGAGGTCAGATGAAAACTGTCAAAAATAGTAAGTGACCTGTAATTTGGAATTGCCAAAAATGGAAGGGTTTTATCCTCAAGATTACACCATCAAGAAAGCTTCAAATGAAATTTTGTCCAACATGAAAGTTGAAGATCTTTCTCTCCCCTTTCCAAAAAGTCCAATATCATGAGTTTCTCATGTATGGTTGAGAAGATATGGATCAAACATGGCCAAGTGAATTTGAACTTCAAGAATGCATAACTTTCAAACCATAAGGCCAAATGGAGTGGTTCTTTTTTGTACATTCATCTCTTGACATGCACTATCCAATTCATGCATCACAAGCCATGCATTCTTATCACATAATTCTTTGGTTTTTCATTTGAATTTTGGAAGGAATTTTCAAATTTAAAATTAATGCATTGTTTACACATTTCAACACTTCCATTGGCTTACAAACAGAATTTTGAGTGGATTCAAACCCAAATTCGGGTACTGTTACATTGCCATTTCATACATAAGGGTGCATGGGCCAATTTGCATAAACACTCTCTTTTCACTAATTCCACTTGCATTGCTTAATTGTGATTAACAAACTTCATTAGCAGCTCATATAAAAGGCAAAGCATAACAGAAAATTGGATTAACACTTCATAATGCTCAGATCTAGATCCATTTGAACAATTTTCTTCACTTGGTTCTCTCACTTTTTTCATCAAATTTCTTCATAAACCTTGCCTTGTTCTTGATTAATCCTTCATCCACAAGCATAATTGAACATTTTGGAAGCAAGATCCATCAAGTTTCATGCAAATTCGAAGCTGTTGAAGTTGCATCCATTAATGGCAGTTGGAGATTTAAGCAATATCAAGCACGATTGAGCACTAAGCCTTCATCCAAATCATCATACAAGAGCTGAGGAACAACTGTTTGGACTTCTCAAGGCTTTGAATCAACCTGTTTCACTTCTGCACTTCCATTAAGGTCAGAATTCGAATGCCATGATTCATGAAATTGTTGTATGCTTATGGTAGATCTTTCATTGGTGATTAATCTGAGCTTTAAATCCATGAAATCCATGCAGAAATGAATTAGTTATGAGGATTTTAAGTTTGACCTATGAAACTTTTCTTGCTCGATCCATTCATGTTATTGAGAATTAGGTTAAATTAGATATGGATTAATGATGTGTGATGGAAGATGAACACAATGATATGTTTATTGTTAATTTCTGTGGACATGTGTTCTTGAGGATGATGAACACGATGAATGTGGATGAAGCTGTTAGGTTTTTGCATTTCCAGATGTATTTGATCTTGCCTGCGCCTATTTGCATGTGATTTCATGTTATTGCCCATGCGTTGGTCCACGTGTATCCTGCATGGCTTTATGATTGGCTCTCGCTGCTTGCCCTTGCCACATGGACTTAAGTGAAACGGCGCGTTTCACTTAAGAGCGCTCAATTCAAATTCGTGGCCAGTTCGATCCTTGGCTCCAGACTTTTCCAATTGCACTTCACATATTATTCCATTCATTCATACTATGCTTTCAACATGTTTTTTTTTATTTTTCATTCACTTAGAAAATTCATAACTTCATGATTAATGATCCAAATTACCTGGGAATTTTTGCATGTTGTTCCTCATCATGTCTAATATTTTATGAGACTTTTTACACAATTTGTTCCTGGATGAAAAATGTTTTGGCCTAGGGATTGTTCACATGTGTGTTTTCTTGACCTACCTTGCCAAATGCTTTGTGAAATGATGAGTTTTCACCCAATGCTTTTGAAATTTGGTATGCTTGAACTAGACATCTTGATTGAAATTTTGGTGTTGAGTTTGCATTTTTAGCATTTATGGTTGTTGAGATATGATCTGGTTAATGTAGGTGTGACAATATGTGTCACACCTTTGCTTTCTTGACTTGTGTATTTTCTTTGCAATGTCAAATAAATGCCAAATGATGTGATTTTTTGCATGATGCTTCTTCTGGATGTTAGGATTGATCATGATTTTTTGTGAATGTTTTGGATTGATTTCTGATTTGTTTGAGATTTTCCTTGCTGGTTGACCATGTTTGAACTTTTGAAGAGTGTTGAACTTCCATGATTTGTGAAATGTTGGTTGTGTATCATATGGATTTGAAATTTTGCACATTGTTTCTAGACACTTTGAAGTTTATTGTGGCTTTGGTTTGAGGTCTTTATCATTTGTCAATTCTGTTTTAGGCTTGTGCTAAGTTGATGTAGCATATTGTGCCCTATTTGAGCTTGTTTGTGCATGCCTTGTCTTATGGAATTTGATTTATATGCTTAAACTTGTCCAAATGCCTTGATTTTTGGTGTGTAGACCATGTTGTGTGTGCTGTTTAGCCATGATTTTTCTTGGGATTAATTGAACCATTTTTGAATTAATGTGGATTTGTTCATTCTGTTGTATCAATGTGGTTCCAACTTGCATGCCTTGCCATGATTGACTTGTGAAATGAATTTGGTTGATGCTATTAATATGAGACCTTTTGGATGATGTGCTTATTTGATTGAATTTGATTCATGTCAATTTTCATGTTCTGTTTTGAATTAGTTCTCCCTCTTTGACCCTAGGCCTTGTCCTAGTGGTTGGTGCTTATGTTTGAGCTTTGTTTTCAGGATAAGAAGCATATGGCCTTGAGAAGATTGGTTCACATTGCTTAAGTTGGTTTGTTTGGTTGATGTTGACTAATCTTGACTTGTTTTGTAGGTGGATTTTAGCTCATTTGAGTTGAGCTTGTGCCTTGCACATGGTTGCATTGCTTGTTTGCTTGTGTACTGATAACTGTTGACCATTGGTTGTCTGTTTGACTTTTTGAGTTGTATACTGATTGAGTTAGATTGTTTTCAGGTACATTAGTTGCTTAAGTTCTTTTGAACTTGCTTTTGCTGTTGCTTGGTTGCTTAACCATTGAGGTATACTTTCTATGACTTCATGTAGTCTGGAAGACCTGTCCTGTTACTTGGGCAGGCACCTGTCTGAAGCCCTCCTTAAGAGGCAATGCTTGTGTTTGTTTATCTTTGTGCCAAGCAGGAAAAGTCCTTTGATAAGGCAATTGGCAGATAAAAGAGATGTGTAGTCCATCTCCTGTTAGTCAGTGTGTCATCCACTTTGCTCACATTACATGTTGATGCATTGTGGATATTAACCCAAGATCTTTGTAGAGTCAGTCACATGTGGATAGAAGAGTTCCTGCTTTCTGAACTCCCACACTTTCATTTGTCTGAAGCTCTCCCAGGCCAGGGATAAGAGCTGTGAAGTCTTATCTTCACTTCCCATTTCATCTGCTTCACCCTAACTCTCAATGTTAGGGTTAAGAGCTAACATCACCCTGTTACAGTGGCTTGTTTGTCGAGGTTGACATGACCCCTTGACTAAAGCCTAGCCTTGTTTGAGCCCCTCTGTTTGTATATAGTGTGTGTGCTTGCTTTGTGCTTCTGTATGACTGTTTGTGCTGTTAGGATAGCTTGCTCCCTGTGCAAGTTAGATAGAAACTTCAACCTAGGACCATGGTGAATTTACATGATAACTATTAGGCTCGAGTTAGTCTCCCTTCTAGTTTGTCATTTCCCAGTCTCTGGTTAGGTTAGAAGTTCTTTCCCTGCGTAGGGGAACTACGTCGCCCTGATCCTCATAACAGATGAGGTACGTAGGCAGGAGATGAGTTGATCTCTCCGGGCGCCCTTTTTCTTTTTCACCCCCTTTGTGTGAGTTGTTTCTCCTTTTCTGGTTGGAGTCCGATGTAAGTCCAGCGATTGGCATTCGGTTTCCAATTTCTTTGTTGGAGTCTGACGTAAGTCCAGCGATTGGCAGTTGGTTTCCTGCGTGTGTGTTTGTTGGTTCGGAGTCTGATGTAAGTCCAGCGATTGGCATTCGGTTTCCATGTTTGCCTGTTTTGTGTGGAGTCTGACATAAGTCCAGCGATTGGCAGTCGGTTTCCTGTGTGGTGTTGTTTGGCGTGCGTTAGCCGAGCTACGAGTGCTCTGATTCTTCTTTAGTCCGAGAAGATACGTATGCATAGGATGCGGCATCCTAGCGAGCACGTTTCCCCCTGTCCCGAACTACGTCGACTCTGATGTCTGTGTCTGACAGACTACGTAGGCCCAGGACGCGATATCCTGCAGAGTTAGTTTCTTTTGTTTTCTGTGTCTCTTTCAGCCAGTGTTTGATGTTTGAGCAGCGTTTAGCAACCTTTATCCTTCCTTTTGTGCGTGGATCCCGTCGAGTACGACGGATGCGTAGCGGTGCTAATACCTTCCCTTCGCATAACCGACTCCCGATCCCATCTCTCTCTGGTCGCGAGACCATGTTCTTTCCAGGTTTACTTCGAGCGTTTCCTTTCCCTCTTTTGGGATAAATAACGCACGGTGGCGGCTCTGTTGTTTCGTTTTCCCACCGGTTTTTCGCGTAATGCGACAAATATATCCTTCATGATGGGGTTCAACCTTATTTGAATTTATATGTTATTCTTGGCATTGTCTTTCATTAGTATCCTATGCATGAAAATAGTGGGACTGGTCTCCCTAATGACAAACATATGCCAAGCAATGACTCTCTTATGCTTTCTCAGAAGTGCATGAAGTCGACACATATGTTCTTCTGTCAGGTCAGTGGAAATAATAACTGGAAACTTCTGTCCAAGATCCAAGTAAGCATATTGAAAATGAGAAGGCAATTTCTTCAATTCCACTTCAGGTGGTTTCTGTATGGATGACACGTTATCATTGATCATTTTATATGTAACTCCCAAAGTTTCCTACTTTTTCACTCATCCTGCAGTGGGTAAGACAAGTCCGCTCACAATACCCTCTCTCTCCAATTCCATCTTTTCTAACTCATTCATTCTTTTTCAAACTCATTATTGTCCTTAATGAATTTCTTATTAATTAGTGAATCCTAGCTTGGGATCAGTGAGCATTCAATTATGTCTTCTTCTGGGTATTTCAAGGCATTAAGCACATTGAACACCACTTGCTGCCCATTGACTCTCATGGTGAGTTCACCATTTTCAACATTAATTAAGGTTATTATTGTTGCAAGGAAAGGTCTCCTTAGAAATATGTGAGTGTCTTTATCAACACTAAAGTCAATGATAATCAAATCAGAAGGGAACACAAATTTGTCAACTCTTACCAACACATGTTCAATCTTTCCTTGAGGGTAACATATGCTTCACTCACCTAGTTGAAGTGTGATGGTTGTTGGCCTTTCAGATCCAATCCCTAGATTTTTGAAGATATATAAGGGCATGATATTAATTCTTGCTCCTAAATCACATAAGGCATTACCATAAAACATTTCTCCTATGTTACAAGGAATGTTGAAGCTTCTTGGGTCCTTTAGCTTTCGGAGGTAGCTTTCCTTGAACGAATTGGATGCATTCTTGAGTTAATTCCATAATGGAAAACACTCCAACTATTTTCCTTTTTGTCAATACATCCTTCATTAATTTAGAGTAGTTTGGCATTTGTTGTGAGGCTTCAATGAATGTTATTTTGATGTGAAGTTGCTTAAGGATATTTATCAAAATTTTCCAAACTATTATTCTTCTTTAGACTTTCTAATACTTTGAGGAAATGGTGGTGGTGGTATTTCTTGTAAAAATATTCTTGTTGTATTTCATTACTTGTCTACTCAATCAATGTGGGTTCTTGTACAATTGTATGTGGTTCCTCCTTATTCTCTTCAAAAGATTTCTTACTCTCCCTTTGTTGAGCCTGGACTTGAACTTGTTGGATTGGTCCTCCATACTCTTTACCACTTATTAATGAAATGGATTTGAAAGATTCAATGCTCTTGGTACCATAAGTATACGTAGGTGAATCAGTAGAGCTTAGGAGTGCGTCAATGCTTCTTGAACTTAGAGCAGTCCTACCGAGTTTCCAGATTTTTGATACTTACACCTTGAGGTTGAAATTTATTTTTTGTTTCTTGAATAAAGGACTTAATAATAAATTCTAGGTGGTCGTTTCCATGGGTATCCACAACACAATTAGGTGTAGAAAAATCATATGGAATATGTGGTGCTTAAGGCTTTAATAGGTTTTGATTGTTGCTCCATGAGAAGTTAGGATAATTATGCCAACCTGGATTGTAGGTGTTGTTGTATAAATTATTATACTTTTGATTTCCCACATAATTAACATATATTGGGCTTGCAGGACATTCTTAAAAAAATGGGCTCCTCCAAAATAAACACATGCAATTTCAGCAGTAGCAGTCACAACCATGATAGGTTTAGTAAATGGCATGTAGAAGGCGTCATCAAATTTTTTCATCATTTGGTAAATTTGTGCCACTTGAGCGGAAAGAGTTATGGTCTCTTTGGCTTCATGAACACCAGTTGGCTTCCTTGGGAATATAGGTGTGATAACTCATGTGACTGACCATTGATAAGTGTTAGTAGTAATACTTTCAATCAAATTATACAACTTTTGATAGGACTTGGATAATAACTCACCACCAGAAGAAAAATCCAACATATTCCTTGAACATAGAACTAAACCATTGTAAAATGTTTCAAGTTGAATACATATCAGAATCCCATGGTGGGTGAAGTTGCATGTTTATAAAGAATTAAGGGGGAGAACCTCAATACAATTTTTTTTGCTTGTCTCTTAAGCTTTCATTTTGATATTATTGTTTATTGAGTCTCTTCTTATATTGCACATCTTTGGATTAAGATTTGAATCAAATTATTTTAGCATGCATAATTAAGTTGTTTGTGTTCGTATATGATCATTATGTTTTAAGTCAATTAGTTGAAATAATGGCATTTGAAATTTCTTTCATCTTTAACCTCTAGTTTGAATTCAGATCTTGACTATGAAGATTTGTAATTGTTAAGGGAGACGTATCTTGAAACTGACATTTCTTGAAGAATCGGTAAAGATTTTCAGGAGGTTTGTAGGATTAGATTATTGTGAGAGGTGGTGAAAAATTCCAATGAAAAGAAGGAGGATCTTCTCTCCAGGTTGACCTTGGTAGAGTTGTGTGGAAGCTTACAGACAAGGTAGGAGTTCTTCTCAATCTTTGGAAAGGTCATCGCTCAAGAAATCAATGGGATAATGAGTGATTGCCACACACGAAGACTTAGAGAACTTTGGTGAAACTGGAAGATTCAAGAAGCGAGAAATAAGTAATGATTTCACAAGATATTTGACATAAAGGTCCTATACAAGTCAAGATCCATATAGGAGATTTATTTTTCTCAACATTATTGTTGATTAGTGATTGTATGAACTCGTGTAATATTTGTCAAAACATATACGAAGATCTACTTTCAATGGGGAACCATTGGAAAGTGAAGTAAGCTCCTGCGAGGACGATAAAGCTGAACCATTATACATCCTGATGTACTCTCTCTCTCTCTCTCTCTCTCTCTCTCTCTCCCTCCCTCTCCGTCTCTCTATCTCTCTCTCATTTTAATTTTTATAGGTGATTGTATGTTAAGGTAATTGTTTCTTAGCATAGGGTGTTGTTAATTCATGTTATTAGTGATTTATTACGTAAGTACAGGTTTTGTTATAATCGGATCCTATTTGTGTTTTAGTGCTGATTAAATTCTGCAAATCGTGGTGTTAGAATCTTGTGGAAATTGAACTTTGTGAAGAACACATCTCATGTAATTTCCTAATTGTTAATTCAATATAACTTGTGGATATTTGTATTACTGTATTTGATTAACTCTAAGGATAATTGTGAATTATAGTATAATTACAATTGTGATTCTTTGTAAAACAAGCATAAGTTCTCTGTTTTCACAAATCGCTTTCTGAAACGCATAATCTAATTTTTCATTTTGTAAATCGGTAAAAATTTCAAAAGGTTCTACTAAGCCCCCTCTAGAATTTTCTCTACTCCATATTACTACCCGATAATTGGCCCCAGGGTCCAAGCGACCTAAAAGTTTGGGAATATGGGTGACGACGATACAAAGAGAGCATATAATAGAGAACCAGTTTTTAAAGGCAAGAATTATTCTTATTTGAAAGAAAACATGTATGTACATTTACTATCAATTGAGAAAAAACTATGGGTAGAAGTCACTGACGGTCCTTTTGTCCCAAAAGGAGACAATGACGTTGCTAAACACCCAAACGATTGTAAAAACGATGAAACCAAAAAGGATTCATATGATTTGAAAGCGAGGAACGTACTTATCTCATCTTTAAGCGTGAAAGTATTCTACTCTATTTCATATCATAAGATTTTAAAATCTATGAGGGACGCTCTTGAAACCCTTTATGAGGGAACTGGAGACGTTAAGGATTCTAAGATCAACATGTTAACATGTATACAGGAAAGTCTTATCTCTACGAAAAGGTTAAGGTCCTAGATAGCGGATGTTCAAAACACATGACGGGATACACATGTATGTTCATTTTTTAATGAAAATTAAAACGGTCACATCACATATGAGGACAACGCAAGAGGTAAAATTTTAGGAGAAAGTGTTATGGGAAATCCCTCCACAATTACCATATAAGGTGCGCTTTTAATTAAAGGGATAAAAACAATATACATATTCAGTTATGTAACAAAGGGTAATACATGGTTTTCAATACTCTAAGTTTGCTTAATTGAGCATAAGGCAAGTAGATACCTTGTGTTTAAGGGTTCTAGGATTGGTGACATCTATATGATTGATTTGGATGATGTGTTAATGCGTAGAGCTAAATGCTTAGTCATCAAGAGTGAGAATTCTTGGTTATAGCATATGCGCATTTAAGCCGTGTGCATTTTGACTTGATCAATAAAATAACATCTAAGAGTCTAGTGATTGCTCTTCCAAAAATTTAAATTTCAAAAGACAAACTATGTGATGTTTGCCAAATGGGAAAGTAAACAAGAGTGTCGTTTAAACCGAAAAAGGATGTTTCGACATCAAAACTTCTCGAGCTTCTCAACCTAGACTTGTTTAGCTATTCGAGGACAGTGAGTTTAAGAGGTAATTATTACGGGTTTGTAATTGTGGATGACTACTGTATACTCATTTGGACATTATTTTTATCCCATAAGGATGAAACTTTTAAGTCTTTCGTTAACTTTGCTAAGCTTGTCAAAAATATTTTTAGTTTGAAAATTATTACACTCTGTAGTGATCACGGTGATGAGTTCATAAATCATAAATTTCAAAACTTTTGTAAGGAAAATGGGATTGTGTATAACTTCTCTTGTCTGAGAAATCCACAATAAAATGGTGTTGTTGAGCGTAAGAAAACGAGTTTTAGAATAATTGGCTTGGACCTTGATAAGTGAAATGAGATTGCCTAATTACTTTTAAGCGGGTGAGATTAATGACACATCCATGTCTTAAATAGGGTGATCATTTGATCAATCCTATAGAAGACACCCTATTAGTTAATTAAGGGTAGGAAACCTAAGGTTTCTTACTTTTGTGTTTTCCGGTGCAAATGTTTCATTTTGAACAATGGAAAGGACAATCTAGGTATGCTTGATTCTAAGTTTGATGAAGGGATATTCCTAGGGTACTCATCTTCGAGTAAAGCATATATTGTTTATAATCATAGAACATTGAAGAATCTATTCATGTTGCATTTGATGAATCCTCACCCCAAAAGACGCGAAGAGATATTTGTTCTAATATTTCAGGAGTGATAATAGAGAATTTGATCAATGAAGAAAGTTCCAAAGAGGATCCTCCTCCACCAAAGGATGAGGACATTAATGAAGATAAAGTGGAAATCTCACACGAGGATTACAAACAAGAGACCTCAAATCAAATACCTCAAGATTGGACGATTGCAAAAGATCATCTGTTGGATAAAATGCTAGAAGATATCAAAAGAGGTGTAACTACTAGATATCAGGTTAATAATTTTTGTAATTACTCTGTGTTCATTTCTCATATTGAGCCTAAAACGATATTCTATGCTTTACTTGACAAGAGATGGTTACTTGTTATGTAAGAAGAACTTATCCAATTTAAATGCAACGACGTTTGAGATCTTGTTCCGCGTCCAGTGGAGAAAACCGACATTAGCACTAGATGGTTATTTATGAAAAACATGTATGAAAATTACGTGATTACTATAAATAAAGAAAATCTAGTGGCAAAAGGAAATATTCAAGTGGAGTTAGTAGACTACGAGACTTATACTCATGTAGCTTGTCTAGAAGTTATTCGACTCCTTTTGGCATTAACTTGCTGCCTGGATTTTAAGCTTTATCAAATGGATATTAAAATTGATTTTCTTAACGGTTACAAAAATGAAGAGGTATATGTATCTCAACCTCATGGTTTTTAGGATCACAATAATTCTGACTATGTTTTTAAACTCAAAAGAGCCCTTTATGGTCTCAAACAAGCTCCAAGAGCTTGGTATGAGCGCCTAAGTGTATTTTTAATCAAACATGGATTCAGTCATGGTAAAGTAGACACCACTTTGTTTATTAGACGTAAAGCAAAGCATATTCTTTTAGTTCAAATATATGTTGATGATATTATTTTTGGTTCTACTAACGAATTTCTTTGCCAAGAGTTTGTAAGTTTGATGCAGGGTGAATTTAAAATGTCTCTAATGGGAGAGCTCACATATTTCATAGGATTTCAAATTAATAAAACCAAAGAAGAAACCTCCATAAGCTAAACGAAATATTGCTTGGAGCTTTTCAAGAAGTTCAATATGCAAAATCTGCGTAGCATCTCAACACCCATGGCTTCAAATATCCTAATTAACAAAGGCGAGAATGGAAATGAAATGGACATCACCAAATATAAAGGTATTACAGGATCCTTACTCTATTTAACAGTGAGTAGGCCATATATATTATGTTTAGTGAGTGTATGTGTACCAAATATCAGGTGTCACCTAAGGAATCCCACATTAAGATCGTAAAAAGAAGTTTGAGGTATCTTAACAGAACTTGCAACACATTCTTTAGTGTCCTAAAGATATCCCATGTAACTTAGTAGGTTTTTGTGATTCTTATTTTGTGGGGTGAAATTCGGATAGGAAAAGCACTGGTGGTACTTATCACTTGTTTGGAAATTGTTTAGTTTCTTGGCACAGTAAGAAGTAGCATAATGTTGCTCTTTGTACCACCGAGACTGAATATGTAGTTTATGGTAGTTTCTTTTACATGTATTATGGCTAAAGAAACAATTTCTAAATTATGATTTAAAACTTGGTTGCATTACAATCAAGTGCGATAGCACTAGCACGATAAGCCTCAATAAGAATCTAGTACTCCACTCATGGACTATACATATAGAAATTCGACACCATTTTCTTAGAGATCATGTTGAAAAAGGGGACGCTGTTTTGTAATATGTTGATACAAAAATCAGCTTGCTAACATTTTTACAAAACCATTATCATAAAAACCTTTTCACAAGATTTGTAGGGAATTTGGAATCTTGGATTCCTCATGCTTTAAATAGATTACGATTTTTGTTTAGTTTCTTTTGTTGTTTTTCTTTTGTTATTAACTAACACTCTCTTGTAGCAAATCATAATTTTACCAACCCTGTTGGCACGTCTCTATAACTCTTATATTATTGAATCTTTATTTGTTCTACATATGTTCATTGGTTTGCTTATTACATTATTAATTTTATTCATTAATCTATAGCATGCTTATGATTGTTCATCTTTGCATTTAAATTCTTTTTAAATGTGTGTTGCTAATTACGTGCATTTTAACATTTATATAATTGGTCATGCATTATTTAATCTTCCATTCTTAATAGTTTTGATTACTTAATTTTTTTTTGTTGAAATGTTGTTGCATGTCTCTTTGCATATGTGTTTCATGTAGCATGTCTATCTTAGTGTTCTGTATCAAATTTATGATGTTGTATATAAGTTTTAGCATTTTAGCTCATGTGTTCATCTGGAACCATATATCTCTTTTTTATATTGTTAAAGAGGGAGAAGTTGTAGTGTGAGTCTTGATCTGTTTTATGTGTTTTATGATGTTATGAGTGCAATATTTCAGGGGGGGCACAAGCATTTTTTTGCTTTGCCTCAAAGTCGACTTAATTCCAAGTGAAAACTTGCCAAGTATAAAAAATGGGGAGACTGAAGTTACATGTCTCTAATGCAATAAAGGGGAGAATCCCAATACTATTTTATTGTTTGTCTCTTAAGCTTTCATTAGTTATTATTGTCAATTGAGTCTCCTCTTATATTGCACATCTTTTGATTAATATTTCAATCAAATTTACTTAGCATACATAATACAGTTGTTTGCTAAGTATGATCATTAAGTTTTAATTCAATTGGTTGAGTTAATAGAACAAGAACCATATTTTACGTTGGTTTAAGTTATGTGGAAAGTGAAATCTCAAACTATTTTGAAAAACTAGAAAACTTGAGATTTCTTGTGTGTGACTCAAATCAAATCAAATGGAAGAGAACACAAAATTTATGGTGTGTGTGACTCGAATCACACATTACACTTGATTCGAATCATGCAACACTGGGACTCGAATCACAAGTTTCACATTATTCGAATCACACAAGTCCTATTTGCCATTGCCAAGTTTGATTCGAATCACACTTTCTACATGACTTGAATCACAAGGTTTTTCACTTTTTCCTATTTTTCTCTATCCAAATAGTTTGAAATAGGCTTTGTACATGAATTGAATCATGAACTTTCATGACTCGAATCAGAGATATAACATGACTCAAATCATATGAAATGGGTCAATTTTATTTATGTTGATATTGTTCCACTCTACTAGCTCATTTGACTCAAATCAACTTTACTCAAATCTAACAACCATTTTCACCTATTTTTGTGTTTAATCTCCAACACATATAAATTCTTTTGTCACCTCATTTCATAAAAGAGTGAACAAACAGGGAACATAACAACAACTTCCAACTTTTGAAAACTTAAAAACTCCATTCAAAATTTCTTTCATCTTCAACCTCTAGTTTGAATTCAGATCTTGATTATAAAGATTTGTCATTGTTGAAGGAGACGTGTCTTCAAACAAACATTTCTTGAAGAATTGATAAATATTTTCGGGAGGTTTAAAGAATTGGATTGTTGTGTCTGGTGGTGACAAATTCCAGTGAAAAAAAGGAGCTTCTTCTCTCCATGTTGACCTTGGTGGAGCTGTGTGGAAGCTTACAGACAACATATGAGTTATTCTCAATCTTAGGATAGTCCTCATTCAAGAAATTAGTGGGATCAAGGGTGATCTCCATACATGAAGACTTGGAGCAGATTGAAGAAACTGGAAGATTTAAGAACCGAGAATTGAGGAAACATTTCGCAGAGAGTTCAACATAAAGGTTGTATATAAGTCATGATCTAAATAAGAGATTTGTTTTTCTCATTATTATTGTGGATTAGTGATTTTATAAACTCGTGTAATATTTTTCAAAACATATTGGAAGATCTACTTTCAATGAGGAACCATTGGAAAATGGAGTAGGCTCTTGCATGGACAACAAAGCTGAACCATTATATATCCCGGTGCATTCTCTCTCTCCCTCTCTCTCTCTCTCTCTCATGCATTTTAATTTTCGAAGGCTATTGCATGTTTAGGTAAGTGTTTCTTAGTGTAGTTTATCATTAATCTTGTTGGTATCAATTTATTACATAAGTGTAGGTTTTGTTATAATCAGATCCCATTTGTGTTTTAATGCTAATTAAATTATGCAAACTATGGTGTTAGAATCTTGTGGAAAATTTAACTTTGTGAAGAACACATCTCATGTAATTTCCTAATTGTCAATTCAATATAACTTATGAATTTTTGTATTATAGTCTTTGAACAGTATGAGGATATTTGTAAATTGTAGTATAATTGCATTTGTGATTCCTTTTAAAACAAGCATAAGTTCTATATTTTTGCAAATCACCTTCTACAACACAGACTCTGATTTTTCATTTTGAAAATCGGTCAAAATTTTCAAAAGGGTCTATTCGCCCCCCCCCCCCCCCCCCTCTAGACCGTTTCTCTACTCAATATTCCTACCCAACAGTGGGTACAATTTATAAATAATTCTTTAAATCTTTCCTAAGCCTCACATAAATATTCATCTTTCCCTTTCCTGAATGATGCAATTTCATTTCTCATCTTGAATTTTTTTTACATGAGGAAAATATTTGGCTAAGAGGTTTTAAGCCAAATCATTCCATGTGGCTGTGGAATTTGGTTCCAATGAGTTAAGCCAACTATTAGCCTTATCCCTTAGAGATTATAGAAACAACCTTAACATAAAAGAATCATTTGTGACTCTGGGCTTGAAATTGCTGGAAACCTCCAAAAAAATTCCTCAAATGTAGATGCAAATCATCAGTAGTAGCACCTGAGTATTGTCTAATGGCTTGTAGCATTTGAAACATCATTGACCTGAACTAAAATTGAGCTAAAGTGATATCTAACCTTATAAATATCTAGTGATCATAACATTTGGATAAAAAACAACATTGTCTATATTATTCATTGCCCTATCATTGGAAATGCCAATGGTATCGGTTTCAACCATGATCCTTCTTCTCCTTGTTAAGTCTATTCAAGTACTTGTTCAAGATATTCAAACAAAAGAGAATGTATAGGGCTTTTTTTGTTGATTCATTACAATGTGAAATCTCCTTAAGAGTTTGAATGTTATCTCTGGTTCAGGGTCTCTTCTATAAACTAGAGTTAACAACCTACACATGTAACACTCACACACCTCTTATGACACTAGTATATATAAAACGTCAAAATCTCCAATGCACTTTTCACATGTTTTAAGTAAAATCAAAGTGTTAATGACACAATCCCTAGCAAATGTGCCAAAAACATGTTGGGCTCTTTGCATGTGTAAGTGGTAGCAAGTGTTAAAAGTAACATGTTTATCCCACATGGATTGTATTAACTTAAATTAATTTTTAGGTTCAGAGTAAATAATATTACCTAAAAATAAGAAACTTTAGTAGATATGAGAAACATGCTAAGCAAGGATCCATTTAATGATTTTCACATAGTTCTTGGGTGTGATAAGACCTGACGTGATAGATGAGGATAGAACGTGACCTAGTGGTGTATGCCTACAATGATATAATAAGTGTAGTAAATAGCTATAAAAGAAATTCCTAAGTCCCACAATAGCATCTATGAACGGCTATCTTGAGTTCTACTTTCCTCTACGATTCTAGTTTTGTATCCCTAAAGCAACTAGATGGAAAATACTCCTATTTACCTTTTTTTATCCATATTTTTTATGATTTTCATTTATCAAATTATTCCTCAACATTAATAAACCTTTATCTATTTCTAAGATGACCAGCAAAAGAAATAAATATGTAACATTAAAACATATGAAAAATTATATCACTAAAATCAATCACATCACATAAAAAGGTTACTTTTCATTAACTTTCACATTGATTAACATAAAGAGTTTATCTCATGGTGAGTATCAGAAATACAACAAAACATGATCTCAAGCTTAACATTTCTAAACAACAAGGGAAATAAAATATAATCCTAGGAGAGTCACTTCTACTACTACCTGTCTTCAGCGAGCAAGAGGCAAGTTGTGTTAGGCCTGACTAAGTGTTATCCTTCAAGAATGGTTAGGGAGGAGTCGTGTCACAATCTAGTTCAACCTTCCTTTTTTCTTGATGGAATATTTTTCTCTAAGTGTTTTCAATTTCTGAACCTCTTTTCAATTCCCCACGCATGTCCTTTTATAGCCTTCTTTACTTGTAGGGTTGTTTCTAGACTTTGGATCTTGAGCCTTATAATTTTCCATTGATTTTTACCAAGGACTAAAGCATATTCCCTTTTTTATCTGTTAATACATGTACTGGGATGGTACCCAGTGCCTGTAGGAGATAACATGTCTCATAGCAGTTCTATTGTGCAAGGTGACTAATGGATCTCTCAAATACAACTTTTCGAAGTTTGTCCTCTAGTGCTCATCCTTCTTCATTTAACTTTACATCTTAGCCCTAATTCTCTTATTCAAAACTCTCCTACCCGAGCCCTAATGTTAAGAATAAAAACTCATACCAACATCTTCTAGCTCAAGGCCTGCTGAGTAGTGTTCATAAATTCCTAATGTGACAGAACTTATCACCGAAGTTACTCTTTTACATACATAAAAATGCATAAAAATACAAAAGAGAGCATCTAATGTGCTATATAACAATTACACCAAAGTCAAACAAAACACAATTAAATAATACTTAATAAAGCTAGAATCTACCAAATAGTTCAAGTAAGAGAGACTTAAATATCTAAAAAATAATGAGTTATCAATATGCTTGAAGGAAAAGGAAAGTTAGGTTATGCTAGTCAAATCTAGTGTTTTACGAAATGTTATAACCATAAACCATCATATTATCTCATCCATACGAAGTAGTTTGAAAACCCACTTTAGCATGATTATTAATCACTCATGTTAGGTTACTGGCCATGGAAATGAGGCTAACTTCTGGTTGGATAATTGGTGTGATATTCCACTAGTTCAAAACTATAATATTCCTAGCATTTACCACAATTTTCCCACTATCTCTATTAGCAATTTCATTGTTAAAAAAATGGTCCCTGCCTCAAAATATTAGCTTGATTTTCCCTGGTTTGTAAGCATAATCTCCAATTTCTCTATTCCTCTAGAAGAAATCGATGACAAAAGAACATATGATTGTATTGACTCAGGAATCCTCACCTTGAAACATGCTTATGATTTCATTGTCAACCCTCAACAGGTTAACTTGTGGAACAAGTTTCCTTAAAATCCTTGTATTTGTCCCTCTATGTCTATGTTGGTTTGGAAGATAATCCACAACAAACTTTATAATGATAAAAATTTATCTTATAGGGCTCTTCTTCCCTTATATGTGCTCTTTATGCTAGAAGAAGTCTGAAATAACTTTTTACTTAATCTTCCACTACCAATTTACGGCCTATATTTGGATATGGTTCATCACTATCTTAAAATTCCTTTTTTAGATACTGCTTCAATGATTATTTGAAGGCCATTGACATGTACATGTATCCCCAAGGTTTGATTATGATCCAATCTCATGTAATCAACAATATCAATGTTATTTTGAGGGCTAGGAATAAGATAAGATTTGGGGACAAGCTTATTAATTAGAAATATTGTATCTCTTCCACCTCTTCCTTAACTTAAACTTCAGCATTCTTAAGAAATTTTATATCAACATCCATCGTCCTAAGATTAAATACATCATTGATGTTCTTTTGAAACCTTTATCTCTTGGTTGATTCAAGTGGAACATTGATGACACAGCTTTAAGGCGCCCCTCTTTATGCTTGCGGAATCATTTTTAGAAATGATATGATGGAACATATGGACAACTTTTCTTCCTTTATTGGTCAAGGAAATGCATATCTTTTGAGAAAAAGTAAGTGTGAGTTAAGAACTTTGAGGAATAAAGTGTGGGGAAATCCCACATTGATTAGAAAAGTGAAGACTTGAGCATTTATAAGTAAGAGAACCCACACACCTATCACCTTAAGATATTGGGTGAGTCTGTGGTGTGTCTCTTACAAAGGTGTGTTGGTCTTAAAAGAAAAGCCTCAAGTGTAAATATGCTCCCTCGTGTTGACCCCCCAAATTGATGTATCATTAGTGATATCAGAAGTCTTTGGTTCAGGTGAGGGACCAACTTCCTTGTGTCGAAAATATTCCCCACAAGTGGTGGGTAAGAGGTGTTCTATTGAAGAATGTCAATGACGGTACAAGTGTATGAGGATGAAAAGAACTCCCGCTTGAGGGGAGCATTAGGATAGACTCACACATGAGAAAAAGCAAGTGTGAGTTAAGAACTTTAAGAAACAAAGTATGGAGAAGTCTCACATTGATTAAAAAAGTGAAGATTTAAGCATTTATAAAGGAGAGAACACACACACCTATCACCTTAAGTTTTTGGTGAGTATGTGGTGTGTCTCTTACAAATGTGTGTTGCTCTTAAAAGAAAAGTTCCAAGTATAAAAATACTCCCTCGTGTTGACCACCCGAATTGATGTACCAACAATATCTAATATAGCTTACAACTGATATGGTAGCTATTGATCTGACATTGCGAGAGAAATTGAAAAACATTTTGGTTGGAATCGGATTCAATGATGTTTGTGAAAGTTATCTCTGGTGTTTCTATGCTCCCTTGATGCATAAAGACTAGATCATTAAATTGCATGCTCATCTCTCAATCATGATCATTTACATCTATAGATAAGAGAACACTTGTGACGATACTTTCTAGTTTTAATTATGCATCTAAATTTTTTTACGGAGATTTATAATCTCTTTAGTCTTACCTAGACTTTTATATAATATATATATATATAATATATTATATATAATATTATATATATATATATATATAATAATATATATATATATATATATAATATATATTATTTGTGTTTTGCTACTAACTGAAGTGATTAAAGAAAAACACACAGCTAATTATATAACCTTAATTAATAGATTTAACAACAGATACATTTTGGCCATCTATAAACATGGCACGTGGATATATAGCATTATAGCTATAATTCAAAGTCCTTGATTAAAATTACAAAAAGCTTCATATTCAAAATGCACACCTCAAACTACACTCTAGCTAGCCCACCAAATTAAAACAAACTACACTCTTATAAATATAATAATAGATATTAATTTCTCCATTATAATTAAAATTAGATAACTATATCTTAATTATTGATTAATTAAGCTTCTGATAATATTAGCCTCTGGACTATCAGCATCAATTGTGACCAATAACTGAGACAATCTTTCACTTAAATCATCAACTTCTCTGTGTAAGTTTCTTATGTAGTTACAAGTCTCTTGTAGAACCTTAGATGCTGATACCTGCAAAATATAATTAGTTACTATGAGAGTCACTTTCTTTCTCCTATTTCTATATATGTTGTCCTTTGATCACATGTTTTATTATTATTTTTACAATATTTAAAATATAGATATGGCGTACAAAAAAAGTTTCTCTTTGTTATTTTTCATTATTCATCATTGAAAGTAAAGATACATGTACAAGTCGGTGTGATTGGGAACAGTTTGGTCCTATATCTTCCTAAGTTTGACCATGACTGGTCTGGTTGACCAAATTGTTAGATACTATTTCTATAAATATTTTATTACATTTTTTAATGTGCAATATAGTTTTAATTTTTACACCGTTAGTTTTTATTTATTTATAATTCACACACATCTTTGAGACAATTTTATATAAAACTACGAGATTGGACAGTCAAACACATTGAGGTCTAAATCATAATGTAAATAGATAAATAATATAAATAAGTTGTTGATAATTAGAAATTAATAATTTACAAGAATATATAAATGTTTCTTGTACTTTCTATTGTTTATTTAATAAGTTATAAAAATATTTGATGTGTTGGGCTTATATTCAAACCTATAATTTAGTATATCTGTATATTTGAAATGTGTGATTCTTATTTCTAAATTATTTGATAAATTAAAATTTTATTGTGTATGAACAACAAATAGTAAGAGTATGTATTATAATATAATGTGTTGAAAATAAATAAATGTGGTTTTGAGAATACCTTGTCTGAACGCCTATGACGAATTTCAGGAACAAGTTGACGCAACTTAGAAACAAGTTCGATGATTTGGTCATCAGAAATTCTTGAAGAAGAAGATTGTTGTCTTGACCTTCTGCTAGACATAATACTATGTAATTATTTATAATATAACAAAGAAGATACTCCAAATGAAGGAGAATATGTATAAACAAGAGTTAATTGGTTGGAAATTAAGAAACAGAAGACAAGTTATATAGTGGAGAAAAGGAGTTGAGTTTAAAAGGTATAGGTATGAATAAGAAGAAATGGAGAAAGTGATAAGAGAGATATAAAGGGATAGAAAGGGACCATAAATGAAGGAAGAGAGAGAGAGAGAAAAAGTAATGTTGGATTTGAACAACACAATTAAAATCGAGAGATATAAGCCTAAAATATTGGTCTATTTTCTAAAATATTGTTGCTTATTATGCGTGGCTTCTACATACTACTTTAATTATTATTATGAATAAAAATTTATTTTTTCCAACAATTTGTTTATGTTAATAGATAAATAATTGTTATTGCAAAGAATTGAATCCTAAATAAATAGTTTACACATATTTAACTTAACTAAGATATATTGATTGAACTACCGTATTCACTTTATATCAATCGTTTAAATTTATGAAATAATATGGCTATAGGGTGTTCCACCTTCTAGCCATCCTCCTTTACAACATTCATCTTCACTGATTTTTGGGATTTTCAATAACCATGATGTTGTCGTATCTTAATAAACATCTTGGTTGAACTTTTAAATTGAAAGAAGAATTTGTAATCAATAGTTTGATGGGGTAAGAATTTAGAGATAGGAATTTGAAGTCCACGACGGTTTCTAGGAGACGAGATCAATGCTAGTGGGCTCTTTTAACATATGTGGGTTGGATAGCCGAATCAAGAAAGATAAGGTTAGGGAATTTATATCTTTCAATTCTTTGGATTTTGTGGCAATTCAAGAAATTAAATCGTCTGTTGTTTCTACCTCTTTGATCCATTATCTCTAAGGTAATGAGTTTTGCGAGTGGAGTTTCATTGGACGTCTGCTCTCTATTTGGTGTAGTTCAAATGGGTCCTCACCTGTTCTCCTTCATTGGTTCAATTATTCTTGGGGTTTGTCTTTGTTAGGAAGCTCACCACTCTACTTGTATTATGGTGAATGTTTATTCTATTTGTGTTATAGTGGAGAAGTAGGTTTGGTGGTCTAATCTTGTGCATATGAGATCGATTCATAAGGGTGATTTATGGGCTACTTTAATTCTTTATGCACTAGAGATGAGAGAATAAGAGGTTTAGGCGTCACACGTGGGGGGGGGGGGGGGGGATATTAATAGTTATGGATTCCTTAATTTTATTGCTCATATAGATTTGTTGGATCCCCTTCTTTTAGGGAGGACATTTACTTGGTTCCAATATAATGAGGAAACAACTAGTAGGTTGGATATAATTCTAGTTTCTGAGGGTTGGTGTGATCTTTGGGGTCAGATGGCCCAATGGGCTCTTGTGAGATATGTGTCTGATCATTGCCCCATTATTCTTTGTTATGCCAATATGTTGTCGGGGTCTGAAACCTTTTAGATTAAATAATCATTGGCTTAGTAATCCTAGTTTAAATGCAGTAATTGAGTCGAATTAGGCTTCCCCTAACTCTTTGGGTTGAAAAGCATTTGTTCTTAAGGAAAAGCTAAAGGCTCTAAAAGGTGATATGGGAGTTTGGAATAGATAGGTGTTTGGGAATTTGGACTTTCGTACAAAGAAGCTTAGCGTTGATATTAGTATCTTGGATCTTATTGTGGGTCAATGATTACTTAGCCTGGAAGAGATCTCAACGTGGTCTAGAGCTCTTTCTTACTTGTGGGTCTTACTCTAGATTAATGACTCTATTTTGGATCAGAGGTCACATAATAGGTGGTTAAAGAAATGGGACACTAATTATGGCTTCTTCCATGCTTATGTTAAAAGTAGGAATAAGAGGAATTCCATCTTAGCTCTCCAAGGTGGAGAGGTTTGGGTAGAAGGTGTAAGTTTGGTTTGGCAGGAAGTGTATAGATTCTTTATTGATCATTTATAGGAACCTCTTTTGGATAGGCCTCCCTTGGATTGTGTTCCTTTTCAATCTCTTTCTTCAGTTGAGACTGATATATTATCTTCCCATTTTCTTCAGAGATTGATCTTGTCGTCTCTCTGCGTTATGGGAATAAAAGCCCATGTTCTGATGGGTTTAATTTTTCCTTTCTTATGAGGGTTTTTCATATTCTAAAGGAGGATATGTGATTTTTTTTCCAGAAATTTCATTCTAAGGCTACTCTGCCCTATATTTTCTCCTCTTATTTTGTGACTTTGGTTTCGAAAGTGGAATATCCCTCCGGGTTAGGGGATTTATGGAATATCTCTCTTGTGGGTCCACTTTATAATCTTGTTGCCAAAGTTATGGATTCAATATTGGTGAAGGTAATAGAGACCCTTATCTCTCTAAACCAATCTTCTTTCATCAACGGGTGTCTGATGATTGATGGAGTTGTGGTTGTTAATGAGGTCGTGGTTGTTAATGAGGTTGTGGAACTCTCTAAGAGATCTAGGAAATATCTTTTCATATTTAAGGTTGGTTTTGAAAAGGCTCATGACTATGTGAGCTAGAGTTCCTTGGATTATATGCTCTCCAAATTTGGGTTTGATTAGAAGTGGCCCACTTGGATGCATGCTTGTGATTTTTATAACAATCTGACAATTTTAGTTAATGGGAGTTCAACCTCTAAGTTTAGTATCAAAAGATGGTTGAAGAAATATGATCCCTTTTCTCCTTTCCTTTTTCTTCTTATAGCAGA
This sequence comes from Lathyrus oleraceus, assembly GCF_024323335.1. NCBI lineage: Eukaryota > Viridiplantae > Streptophyta > Magnoliopsida > Fabales > Fabaceae > Lathyrus > Lathyrus oleraceus. The sequence goes on along the minus strand of NC_066579.1, from coordinate 137,513,447 downwards.
AGTTCTTAGTAAGTTATTTTCTAGTGCTTTGGACTTGGATCTCTTTTTCGAATTTTGAGTTGGGACCTCTAATTTAGTTGTCTCTCATCATCAATATGTTGATGATACCCTTATTCTGGATGAAGTGTTGATGGATAATCTTCTGATGATCAAAGTTATCCTCTAGGGTTTTTAGTTAGCTTCTGGGCTTTGAGTTAACTTTCCTACAATTGCTTTATAGTTATTAATGTGAACACTAATTTTTTGGAGACATAGAGTGATTTTGTCTAGAATACCCTGTATAATATACGTCTAGAATATACATTATACACAACATTAATTGGTACTGATCCAGCATAAGTTCCTAACGTCATAATTATATACATGTCCGTAATATAAAATGCAACATATGACACATGTCATACAATAATGCCTAAATAAAACTCTAAGAACCATGTACAATATTTACAATTGTACAAAATCCATAGCGGAAGATCACAGTAAAAGCTTCCCTTGAAACATCAATGTATAACTCCTCTTGTATAATATAACCTACAAACAACACTTGAAAAGAAACAATAATATTCGGGTAAGATAATAATCTCAGTGAGTTCTCATATCATATGAGTCCACTCAGCTCTACATGATTTCTAATTGATTCTAACTCAAGTATTCATCTTCCGTTAATTATGCATCACTCGCACCTTGTAACTTAGACTTGAGCAACTAAGGGATAATCGCAATGTATGGAAATATGCCACTTGAGTTCACATAACTCAATAAATCACTATTCGGATTCACGAAACATCAATCCCCGAACGAACCTACGTCTAAGTCAGGCTCGGTTCATGCATGCTTGTATGATTCGACTTTCACGGTGGATATCGGGTCCTCTATGAGGCTTAATCCTCAGTTCAAGCGATCGTCACCCGTACGGGCCTCTAACCCACTTAGGGTATCTTTCACCGTATGGTCCTCTAACCCACTTAGGTGTCCACCTTTTTCCCATGTCCGCCATGGTTTGGGATCAAACCCAATCGAGGCACGAACCATTGGTTCCATATCCCCACTTACCGCTTTACCTAAGCCTTTGAAGTGGTAGGTGCACAATCACAATTAATTCCGAATACGTGATTAGGTCTCAATAACAAATAGGACTTTTGGAACTAAGGTTCTTCACCAAAAATAGGACTTTTGGAACAAAGGTTTCTCACCAAAAATATCAAATCAATTCTCATGGTATTCATTAAATACTAGGTGTTCATATCCACATATTCACGTATTATTCCACATGTTGCATACAAAGCATATTAATTCACAATCAAGCGAATACTTGTTCGCGATACACACAAAGGTATCATTGAGTCCAAGCATCACCGTATACTCATTTTCCATAACCTAGATTATCTTTCTAAGTTATTAATCAAGTTATAACCCTAGGTTTCCTCACTCATCTTCATAAGGTTTTAAAACATGTTATTTCACATTCAACACAACAACAATGTTTAACATTCATCATAATATAATCCATAGCATTTGCAAGGCACATAATGTACTATAACATGATACAAGAATAATAATATTTTACGTTATCTTTCTAACGCATCTGGCCACATCCAAAACGGAGTTACAACACTCGAATAATCTAACAATTTAATTAATCAAGAATATAGGTTAAAACTTATTCCTTGCACAAATATTCAACAATAAGAGCTTAGCCTAGTGGTAAGGCTTGTACCATACCAAGGAGGTCCCGAGTTTAACCCCTATTGGTGGCATATTTTAATTTTTCCAAGAAATTAATTCATGTAAATTGATTGACCAAATGGAACAATTGATTGAGTGGGATAACTCTCATAAAAATACATTAAACCAATCGATTGTGGTTCATGTTCCATTTCCATAAATTCTCTCTACATCTTCCAACCTGAGTAAACTTATTTCACCTCAAACAAACCATGCACCCAAAATGCGATTGAACATGGGATATAGCTCATCAAATAACATGTATACATATCATAAATCCATAAATTTATGAAACACATAATCACAACAACAACATTCAATCACAATAACACCATATTCATAGAAAACATGATTAAATCATTATTCATGGCAATTTTCATGGTCAAGAGAGAGAACTTATCATACTACCATTAACCTCACTAACTATCTTATGATTCAACACAGAACACCAATTCCTAAAATTAGAAAGTTCTAACTAGAACTTACTTTTCCATGGAGAATATGATGAATTTTGGTGAAGAAAATAGAGAATGATGATGAAGGTGAGATGACGATGGTGATGATGATGTGCTCCTTCTTCTCCTTCCTCTTCCTTTTCCCTCATGTTTCTCTTCTTTCCTTTTTCTTCCTCTTTCTTTCCTTTCCCTTCTTCCACTTTCTGATAACTCTCTCTCTTTCAATCTTATCTCTTTCTACTTCTCTTATCATTACCACCAGACACACACACACACACAAACATAATATATATATATATATATATATATATATATATATATATATATATATATATACACACACACACACACACACACACACTTAATATCGAAACATATAATATATAATATTATGTAATGATACAAAATATCCTTAAGTGATATTTTAATCTTCTAGTACTAATTGACCAATTATTAGTGTTACCAAAATATCCCTTCTTATACTTATTAATAATGGTCCTTCTCTGTTAATAAGGATTGATCTCTTCAAAGTCTACTGGTTACTCTATTAGTCCTAACTGACAACATTTAGAGCACATAGGAGCTCTAATTGTTCTAACTAACAAGAGATATAGTACATAGGAATTCAATTGGTTTAAACTGACAACTAATTGAGCATTTAAGGGGACATGGGATATTACATTCTCCATTGTAGGATGGATATTCTTCCCTTGAAAATGTTGTCCTTCCTATGGGTCTAAATCCTCGATTATACTCCTATTTGGAACCCCTGATTAGTCTTATTACTAGGAGTTTGGTTAATTTTCTAGAGGCATATGTATGTTAGCTTGAGGGAGGGTTGTCCTGATAAACTCAATGCTTAATTATATATCATCTTTTCATCTTTCTTTTTTTATTGAAAATAACTATTAAGTTGTGGTAGAGAATTATTTCTATTCAGTGTAGGTTCATTTGGCAGGTGTTTTTTTGAAGAACTTTGAGGGGTGTTAAAGGTGAAGCCAAAATTCCTTGAGTTAGTTGGTCGGATGTTTGTAAACCTAAGAGCTTTGGTGGGTTAGAGGTGTGTGATTTTGTCTAGTTAGCTTATCTTTACTAGGTAAATGGCGGTGGAGATTGCTCACCCAAACTATTGGGGGATATCTTGTGTGCTAGATATGATGTTCTTGTGAGTTATTCCTTGAGCTTTGGTAGGTATTCGAATCTTCGTTTGGCCTCATCATGGTGGAATGGGCCCTCCTTATTAGGGTCTAAGTCTGGTAATTCTTCCTAATGGTTTGCGGATGGGATTACTAGGAGACTAAATAACGGTATAAATACTTCATTCTAGAAGGATCCTTGGATTGGTCATATTCCTTTAAAATGGAGGTTCAAAAGACTTTATTACATTAATCTTAATTAAGTTGGAACTATTGGAGAGATAAAAGTGTTTGAGGGAGTGAGCTGAGGTGGAGATTTTAGTGGAGGAGATCATCCAGTGTTTGCAAGGGGTTAACCTTTCACTTGATAGGGATTGTTAGTGGTGGCTGGTAGGGAAGAATGATGTCTATTTGTATGCTTCATCCTATAGATCCCTTATTAAGGATTAACTTCAACCATTTTTCCCCTTTATTTAGAGGGATTGGGCCTTATCTTTTCTCTAGGAAAGTTCAGATCCATTTAAAGTGGTTGTCTTCTCATGGAAACTACTTTCAGATAAGTTCCCATCTATAGAGAATCTTGCTAAGCATAGAGTTCGTTTATAAAATGTTGGCATATATTGTAATTTTTGTGTGTGTGTGTGTGTCGGGGGGGGGGGGGGGGGTATAGAGATATTGTCACTTGTAATATTATTTTGACTATGTGGTATAAGACTTTTAGGTGGCTAGGTTGGTATTATGTTATCAATAAGAATATTTTGTCTCTTTTGAGTCCTTTAGTGCTTTAGGTGAGCCAGGGAACATTATATGAGGTCTTTTGATGGTCATGCATGTTGTGATAAGGGTTATCTAAAAATTCTGGAATGACTTAGTTTTCTCAAATAGAGTAGTTAACATGGAGAACATGAATGACATGGGCATCACTTTATCATATAAATGATATTTGTGAAAGTCATCAAAGTACTCTTGTTATTTCTCTAAATGGTTAGAGAATTTTACCTTCATTATGAAGCAGTAGAGGCCAGAGTGTCGTCAACCTTCCTTTTAGGGAGGAGTTTTTTCATTAAAAATTTATATATTATCATTAAAAATTTAATTAGTTATAAAATATTTTTAAGAAGTTGTTTATTGTAAAAGATATTGATTAAATTTAAAAGAAATAATAAATAATTAAAGATATTATATCAAAGGTGAGAATATCAATATTAAGAATAATAATTTATTGATTATTTGGCATGTATAAAAATTCAAAAACTAAAAAAAAATAAAGAAAAGAAAAGAAAAGAAGAAGTAGTATTTATTTTATCATGTTAACATAGTGTTCTTGAGAATTTTTATTTAAAATAATCAATATTTTCAAAAATAATATCCAAATAACTAAGTTTTCAAAGTATTTATCAAAATAGTCACATTTTAAGAGATGTAGTCATAGTAAATGACGCAAACATGTACGAGGAGCCACTAAAGATGGCGCATGCATACAATGTTTGAGAGCATGCACCATTTGCACTGCCGCATGCTTTGGTTGTATTTTTTTTTTGAAGAGGCGTCATTTAATATGACACATGCATGTATGAGGAGGAGCCACAAATGTTTGAAAGCATGCGTCATTTGCATTGGTGCATATTTTGGTTTTATTTATTTTTTTAAAATTTTAATTATAAAAAATTGAAACAAAAATCATGTTGTATTATAATTAAAATCATGTATGTATGCGTAATATTATTTATAACATAATATTATTAATTATTTTTTATTTTCTTTTTTATCTTAAGTTTTTATAATTAAAATTAAAAAAAAATACAACCACGACAATGCAAATGGCGCATGCTTTCAAACATTGTATTTATGCGCCAATATTAATGGCTCCTCATACATGCATGCGTCAACCTTAATGGTTCCTCATATATGCATCGTCATATTAAATAACGCTTCTTCAATAATAATAATACAACCAAAACATGCGTCAGTGCAAATGGTACATGCTCTCAAATATTGTATGCATGTGCCAACTTTACTGGTTCCTCATACATGCATGCATGTGTGATATCAAATGAGGCTTATGTCTAACTATTTAAAACATGCGCCATTTGCTATTGCCACACCTCTTAAAATGTGATTATTTTGATAAATATTTTGATATTATTTTAAAAAAAATTGTATCCTATAAATATAATGAACACTTTACTCAAAAAAAATCGTACTCTATAAATATTTCAAATAAAAAATATTTATTTTAAAAAATCAATATTTCATATCCTATTTCGTTAATTACTCAAAAAAAAAACTATTTTAGATCTCAAAATGTGTCTTAAAAATATTAATGAACACTTTACTTTACCAAACTTGCCGGTAATCTAAATCCACATTAAAAAAATTTACAAGAAATTTTTTTAAAGAGGTAAAGAGAGAGAGATAATTTCTTCTTTTTACGTATATGTTCCCAATTTGGGGTTGATTTGAAGTGTGATTAGAAGAGGCTGTCATGTTTTTAAGATAACAAAGTGGTCCTTCATGTACATGTCTCTATTAGCAACACCATGTGATCATTATAGGAAACTGACCCTCCACAATTAAGGATTTTAGTTCTACTAATCACATAACTCCACGTAATTAATTGCACCCTAAAACACCATCAAGTTTCATGATTCATGGCTCCAATGTTTCTGCCTAGTGACTCAAAACTACACATATTGATCAAGTTTAGTGCCGACAGTGCATGCAACAATTAGTCAACACATTAGTGTCCTTAATTAGCATAATTTTTTTTTATAATAGAAGGAAGTGACTTAGATCTCAATGAAATTGATGCTTCATTATGACTTTAATGTCCTTAATTAGTATAATATTTTTGTGCTAAATCACCATCTTAATTTAGATAAGCTAAAGTGATGCTTAATTAATTAGTCTAAGATTAAGAGATTGATTTAATAGCAAGCAAGTGAATGTGAAAAGGGGAACATTCATGACAATTTTCCGTGCTACTTATTTAATTATTGCACTTCTTTTTTGTTAGGAACACAACTACGTGAACAATGAAGGCCCAAGTTGTCTTACAAATGGATTTGACTAATATATTTATGAGTTTATATTATGTTAAGATATTATTAAAATTATATATATATATATAATATATATATTATATATATATATATATATATATATATATATTATATATATATAATATATATATATATATATATATATATATATATATATATATATATTAGATGCATAAATAATTTAAATTTAAACTTAATTACAAAGTAAATTTGTACATATCTAATTTATTTTGGACAAGATACCAACAGAGATATATGATGAGAATAAGTTACGTCTCTGTTTAGAGATATTTAAGTTTGATATCACTTAGATTTTTAAAATAATTTACAAAATTTAATAAGTCGGTTAATGGGCATATTTATTAAAAAATAGGTTAAATAATATATAAAAAACAGTGTATTCTATTTAAAATTAGGTAAAATAAATTATTTGAATGTCTTAGTATGAAACATACTTTTATATAAATTTTAAGGCAAAGTCGAACTTTTAAAGTTGTATGACAGACAAAAAGATCCCATAAAAAAGCATAGAGCAAGTTCAAGTTTTCAAAATTTATTATAGATTAGATTCAGACATTCTAAAGTATGATCTATTCTGATCTATTCTCCTCGTTACTTAGAAAGAAAAATCAGATTGAATCAGATTTTTGAACTAATTTAATATATATGCTCCCAAGTTTATAAAACGGAAATGATCAAACCAAAACCAAAAGGACCTGAAGTATGTCGTGTATTTAAGATTGATTAAACAACATTAAGATCAATGATCTCACATTAAGATCTAATTATAATTGTCATTAAGAGGCCATCCCAATTACTAATGGCTAATGACTAATCTTGTGTGTCTGATAGTCCTATAACAGATTTTTTTTTAAATAGAATTCGGAATGTTTAAATCCATGAAATATGTTGGAATGAAGCGAAATGGAATAAAATATGGTTATATTCCATTATTTGCATTGATAGAAAGATGATGGAATGAAATAGAAGTTGTTAAATTGCATTACATCAAATTATATCATTTACTTTATTTTATTCAATTTAATTTGAGCGGAATAACACTTTTATTACTTTCAATCTAAAAATATTCAAACAATAAAATATGATATCCATTTTTTTTTCTTCTCTATTCGTTTTGAAATATTCTAATATAATCATAATGTTGTTGCATTCTTAATGTTAATGTTGTTGCATTCTTCATGTTAAATTCAAATTCAAAATTTTTACTCAACATAAAAGAGATAATTATCCTCTCATTCAAGTTGTATAGAATGAGTGATAGACATTGTCAATGAAGCATGCGGCGGTGGAGCCTCAAATTCTTTTAAACCTTAGGATGGCCTATAGATTGACTACTTAACCTAAATTGAGGATATCTAAAGCAAGAAATCTTGAATCAAATATTTTCACGTACGATGTTTGTCACATGTAATTATTTCCTTAATGTCATCACATGCCATCTCCATGACTCACACGACATGCCACGTGTCATGTTTAAGGACCCATGCTAGTACCTATATAATGAAGGGAAAAAGGGTTTCCCGAATCAAATACAGATTGAGAACTTCACGTTATTATGAAACAATTCAACGTGCATATAAATTTTAAATAGACCCCTCATGAAACATTATGGGGACCTCTAATGTCTCTACTCTTTTGTATGTATTTTACACAAAACGTAACAGTTTTGCTAACAACCGGCAATTAGGATTTAGTCTTGTATTAAGCTTACTAACTTTTGATCTTGATAATGTATACTTAGCCAAATACAATTAACTTCCAATACCTCTCACCCTTAATTCTATTTAAGTCTAATCAAATTGGGCCATAGAGATTACAAATGTCCATCAATTAATATCTAAAATGTAGGCAGCTCGACACTTTGGTAAGCCAAAGGACAAGGATGGATGGGTGGAAGTTAGAATTAAAAGATAAGGAGAATTATTCATATATCATATTGATAACTGATTCTACTTTCTCGCTTTCTCATATATTTTTATAAAATCTCTCGTTTTTTCATATATATTTTGTCTTGGTGCTTCGAGGATGTTCTTGTGTTTAAGTGAGGGTCATTAATTTAGACGAGTGCTTAATTGTGATTTACTAAGAGTGTATTATCTCTTGAGTAAAATATCATTTATAAGAAGTTGTTTGGTTGCGAGGTAAATCTATAAAAACCCTTGTTTAGTTTGGAATTGTTTTAGGCAGTTTACATTTGGTTCGTCAGTTTTGCCTAGAAGAAAAGCTCTTTTGGTTCGTGAAGATTAACCATCAAAATCTCCACAATGATTTCTAAGCTCAGTCCAATGTAAAAGCTATGTTGATTCATGATTAGCTTATGTAAAATCTTATCTTGGTTCACGAGTTCAGCATGGTGTAAAAATTATATTGGTTTGATATTAGCGTGTGTAAAATCTCATCTCGGTTCGAGGTCATCCAGTGTAAAACTCTTGTTCAGTTCGGAGGATAGTCAATGTGAAACTCCATCTTGGTTCAAGATCAGCCTGTGATAAAAATATCGGTTTGGTATGATGGATGGTTACTTTAACCTCTGTTCACTATTTGGTTAGAACTTATCCTTTAAACTTCATATCCTTGTAAAAGGAGGTTCGTGGGAATATCCTATTGAAAGCTCTCAAGATTAGTGGATACTCTCAAGAAGAATTGTTAAGGACAAAAGTAGGCCAATTTAGACTAAACCTTTATAAATCTCTAGTGTTTATCTTTTTCCTTATCTTCTTTACTTCATTTTGCTTCCATTGGTTTTCCTTTTCCACTGTTTACTTACTTGTTTTTTACAAATGTTGTCAAACTCTAATTTTTCAAATGATTTTGTTTTCAACCAACATTTTTCAAACCTCTACAATCCCCCCCCCCCTATATCTTGTGTGTGGAGTCACATGTCCAAAAAGTGGCATCAGAGTCTAACTCATGTTTAAAGATTAATCGTCTCAAAAGAAAGATGATTTCAAACATTTCTTCTAACAAGAAGACTATTCTAAATACACCTCAATCATTTAATGGTGAAAGGTTTGTCATATGGAAAACTAAAACTAAAATGTTCATTGAAATTTTTAATCTTGAATTGTGAGAAGTGATAATCAATAGTCTATTTATCTATACTCATTATATTAATGGTGAAGTAGTTAATAAACCTTATTTCCTTTAGACTGAAGAAGACAAGAAAAAGTCTGAACTTGATTTCAAATCTAAAGACTTTTTGGTTATGTTTTTAAGCTAAAAACAATTTCTTTATGTCGTTAATTGAAACTCCGTCAAGAAAATTTGAGATACTCTTGAAATGATCTATGGAGTCTCTCCGAGTATCAAATAAGAGGAAGTGAATGCATGACGTAAAGAAGTTGAAACACTAGATGAATGTGAATGTTATCTTCGTATATGGTGTTCAACCATTGTAAATATTGGAAGTCGAGTTAGATCTTCCGGAACTAAAAAATATCTAAGAATTAAGAATTGAAATCATAAACCTGATCCAATCCTTAAACTGAGAAATGGTAATGTTAGTAATTTTCAAGAAAAAAATTAAGAAGGAAGAAATCATTGAGAAACTCAATGAGTTGATTCAACTATTAAAAGATGAAGGAATGAGTTAAATAATACTAGAAAAATATTTTGAAGAAGAATAAAAAAAATTAACTCTGATAGTTTCATTTGAAAGAACAATCTCGATGAATAAACGATCCTTAGAAGATTCATCGTCTAATAATTGGGAAACTTCAGCAGTATATGAAGACGATGGAGGAGTTTCATCTAGTGGAATCTTTGAAAGAATAAATAAGGAAGAAATCACAACAAGCAATGGCTTTAAAGAATTAACATCAAATAAAAATCTTGTAGAATCAACCTCTAATAGAAACTTTGAAGATCCTTCATCAAAAAAATATTTAGCAACTTCATTAAAAAATATTTTGAAGAAGAATAAGAAAAGTTAACTCTGATAGTTTCATTCGAAAGAACAATCTCGATGAATGAACGGTTCTTATCGTCTAATAATGGAGAAACCTCATCAGTATATGAAGAAGATGAAGAAGTTTCATCTAGTGGAATCTTTGAAAGAATAAATAAGGAAGAAGTCTCAACAAGAAATGGCTTTAGAGAATCAACATCAAATAAAAATCTCGAAGAATCAAACTCTAATAGAATCTTTGAAGATCCTTCATCAAAAAAATATTAACAACTTCGTCAAAAAATATTTTGAAGAAGAATAGGAAAAATTAACTCTGATAGTTTCATTTGAAAGAACAATCTCGATGAATGAACGATCCTTAGAAGATTCGTCGTCTAATAATGGAGAAACTTCAGCATCATATGAAGAAGATGGAGAAGTTTCATCTAGTGGAATCTTTGAAAGAATAAATAAGGAAGATGTCTCAACAAGCAATGGCTTTAGAGAATTAACATCAAATAAAAATCTTTAAGAATCAACCTCTAGTAGAATCTTTGAAGATCCTTCATTCGATGAAAATGACCATGTTTGCTTGAATGTCTCAAACAAAGAAGATAATTGTGAGGTAAATAAATTTATCGTACAAGGAACTATTTAAATTAAGTTCTATGTTAATCCAGGAACACGATAAGAAAGAAAAGAGCGACTTGGATCTTAAAGATGATATTGAGTTTCTAGAGAATATAAATGAAACATTAAGATATGAAATCATTAATATTAGAACCAAGCTAATAAATATGAGACTTGTGTCTCGATGAAAAAAGAAGTGAAAGATTTGCATAGAACTCTAAGTAAATTTACTAAGCGGAAAAAAACTTAGAGTTGATTTTATTAAATTGTTATTATTAGAAACCGAGCTAATAAATGTGAGACTTGTGTCCCGATGAAAAAGAAAGTGAAATATTTGCATAAAACTCTAAGTAAATTTACTAATTGGAAAAAACTAATAGTTGATTCTATAAAATCAAAGGCCTTCCTTGAATAAAACTAGATTAGGGTTTAAATCAAGTAGATCACATAGTAAAAGCTTTAATATGAAGAAATTAAATTGCCCTATCTATAAATTCTCTTTTTTTAATAAGCTTGGAGACTTATAACCATTTTTATATGACAAACTAAGAAGGTCTAAAGGGAATAAGTCTGCACCTCTTAGAGCTAATAATACACCAGAACCCAAAAACAATTTGGATGCCAAAGGTGGAACCTGATTTGTTTTACAGGAATGCTTTGTAGTTTTAATGGTGCCTTACTGTATGTTAAATAAAGTTGTAAAAAGAAAGGTGTATACCTTGGGTATACAGGATAAATTATTTTCATATGGATTCTGATGATTCTGATGCTTGTTATCAAAGTGTGCTTGTTGATGGTGTGTTTTAATGGATGTGATCAAAGCGTTCTTGGTGAGGGTGTTTCTCAACATTTATAGTGATATTATTAATGATATCATTGATGGTGATGCTTATAAATGTGTTATATTAGCATTGATAGTAGTGCTTAATAGATGGCTACCGATGATGGTTTTCAACAAGGTGTATTTTAAAGCATTAATGGTGGTGCTCAACTATTATTAGCATTGTTGTTTATGCTCAACATATGTTTGTTGAAATCAATGGTTATATTTAACAAGTTCTTTATTCAAGCATCAATGGTGGTGCTCGATTGGTGTCAATGTTGATGTTCCTGATGTTTTTGGATTCTAAGGATCAATGGTGATCGTATCGCTCCAATTGATGTTTAGACAATTCTTGTATCAAGTGGATCGTGGAAATGGACTTTTTCTCGTGTTCCCTCTTGAGGAGTATTATTTTCAACTTATCTTGATATTTGAGGTAGTACGCTTAATAGAGGTTGAACAATCATAAAAATATGATTAACCCTATAGAAAGTAGTTTATTTAAATGATTGGTCATTTAAATTATTTTTACAAACCTTTCAATTAAGTTTATAGTGTTTTATAAGAAAATTGGTGATAATGGAAAGCAAAGGAGGTGCCAAAAGAAATATTTCTAGATCCAAATATCAAACCAAGGCCCAAAAGAATAAGGAGGCTAAAAAGAGGTTGTCCAAAGATTTCATAAGGAGAAATTATTATCTCCTAAAAGGAATCTCAACAAGAAAGAAGTAGATGCCATAATTGCCTCTCGATTTTTAAGAAAGCTTCAAAGTAATTGAGATTTATTTGAGAAATAATCAAGGGGAATAAGGCCTCTAAAGCTCACCTATCCTCTGATCTCAAAGTTGGATACTACCATGCATTGGAAGAAGTATTATCTTATATCATGCTCATTTGTGCCTCACTCTAAACTATGTTCTTGTACATCTCTTATTAGTTAAGTTTTTCCTTGTGCAATCGTTCAGTCTATATTCTGGCATGTTTATCACAAATGCCCTTGCAAGCCACTTCTGCAAGCCTACGAGATTTTATATCTCAAGTGGAATGAAGAATGAAAATCCAATGAAAAACAAAGATAAGATTGATGTTCTTCTTCGAGACAAAGCACATCTTATAGCTACAATTTCTGGCTTAAAGGAAAAAAAGTTGATCACTTAAACTCCAAAATTTACGGTATGACTAAAGTTGTTCGCATGCTAAATTCATATTTTGAAACCCTTAGTGAAATTATAGGGATAGAAAATATGACTAGAAATATAAAATAAATTGGATTCGATTATGATGCCTCAAACTAAAAAACTAATTTTGTCGCTTATACCAAGAAGACTTAGTTCATCATGTCAAACTACAAGTATTAACATCCCATTCGAAATCACAACCACTACTCTAAATCTTATGCTAGAACTTCATGGGTGTGTCACTATTATGGTCGACAAGCACATATTCGACCAATATTACTACCAGTATTAGCTTTTTTCATCACGGTTATGAGTATGTGATTATTTTTTCACGGATCATTATAACGAATGTGAATTGATCGATTCTTTATACCCTTTATTCTTCACCTTTTCACTCGATTCTTCAAAATTCGTGGCTCATTTATAAATTTTGATCGCATATTTGGATTTCTTAAGAAAAGTCGAGGTCGATGATATATAATTTGCATATTGTTTATTGGATTTGATAATTTTAGTGGATTAATTTCAAAAAGCAATGAACAATTGATGAACAAATGAAGAAGATACCCAGAACGCACAGTATGCTGACACGTGTCCATGCTGATTTTTCTTTTTCCCTTTTTCTCTCTGCGCCATGTGGCACAATACTACTCGTTCAACATGGGAAAATGAGTCAAAATAGGAAAAATATAAAAACAGATTGATCTCGTACACAGGTACATCGTGCAACCATCAGTGTGGCCATCAAATCAGCGTATAAATCTCATCAGACGACCAACATATTTTCCCCCTTCCGCCTTGACTGTAACACCCAATTTTTTTATTATATATTTTATTATATTTTAATTGTTTAAATTATGCATTTTGGTGATTTATTTTATGGTTGAATGTTCGCGGGGTATGTACCCTTGAGTTAGGGATATAGAGAGATGATAGAAGTGTGTAGAATAATTTAAAGTTTTTTTGGTAATTAAAAATAATGTTTTATTTCTTTTTATTATATTAATTAGTGAAAATAGAATAATTGGGCCAAATACGAGAAATTTTGAGAAAGTTAGTGGGAGGAAGGAATAAGAGATACTTAAATTTGGGTCAAGTTGATGATTTGGAAAAGTTTACCCTAAAAATAAAAAGTTAAGAGGAACCTAGGTTTATGGAGATTTTCACAGTACGTGACATTTGACAAAAAGGAGCAAAGAGGCAAGGGGCAAAGTGATCAAGGAAAGAGATTGAAGGTTCCAATTCAGAATTTTTGCAAGGAATTCAGGTAGAGGGGAGATGTGCTTCTCTAATGGGTGTTAAAGCATGAGTTCTAGATGGAGGAACCCTTAACCTCCTTAGAGTTAGGTGTTTTGATTCATAACTTTGAATTGTGATACTATGGTGGTTGTTATATGATGATTATATGCTGAAGTTTGTGTGCCTATAAATGTATAATTTCCTATTTTGAGATATTGATATTTTCCACCATGTTTGAGGGTTTGGAAGGTTAAGGGTAAACATGAATTGTAAGATTGAATGATTTTGTTGATTACAATTTATGATATAATATGAATTTTTTGTTTTAATCACAATATAATTGTAGTATGTCGAATTCTGAGATCGGGTTTTTTTACGGAATCAAAATCGCGGGTCCAGAAGGCCTCAAATAGTGAAATTCACAATTATGTATTTTGCAGACTTAGACGAGTTTGCTTAGCGAGCAAGGCTTCGCTCAGTGAAGAGAAACAATACTGAAATACTGATTATTGTTTCCAATTGTTTTTTTTGTAACTTGAGTTTCGTAACTCTGATTGAGACGGGGTTTGAACTGTTGAAAAGCTAACGCGAATTACTATCTAATGAAATTGATTTTATGGGATGATTGTATTGTGATAATATGAGTATTTGATTACATGGATTGTTGTATTATGATGAAATGTTTACATGATATTGTTAAATGATTGTATGTTTATGAAGATGCATATGTTGTGTTGCTGAAGTTGATGTTGTTGTTGGTTATAGTAATATTAATTAATGATGCGTATGGTGTATGATGTTATGATGATGATGTTAATGAGGTTGTATGTTCAAATATGCACATGATATTTCAATGGTGATGATGTTGTTAGTGGTATATGCGGTTAGAAGAGAGGCCAATGTATATGTGTTATTGTTGCATGATTGAGAGTCCAAACAAAAATGTTGTCGGAACTTTGTTCTTTATGATGAGCTCGATCCTATGGTGATGGTTCAAGTGCGAGTAGCTAATTTCTATTGTGGGGGATTAGTGAAGCGTTACCTATGATGATGGTAGCAATTTGGTGTGCTCTAGTTCCAAGAGGGAATCGATCCTATGCTGGGGATCATGGAGTAAAATGGACCTAAGTGTTCATAAATTGGTACCACATGCATGTTGAGTTAGTTATTAAGTACATTTGCATTTGTGTCGCATTTGGTGATTATTTTTGGTGTTATGACGTGTGGATGAGAATATTTGATATGTTGATGTTGTTGCAATTAGTGTATGATGTTGTTAGTTAATCTACTTCCGATTGTTTTTCACCGTCAATTATTGAAGTGTATTCTCACCTCTTATATTTGAATGTTGCCTTTACATGGGCACCGTGCAGATACTCAAGAGTAGCATCGCTGAAGTAGGTAGAAGATAACTCTTGGAGTTACTTCTTTATTTTGTCACTTTTACTAGTGGTACCAATCAGCCGCTAGAAGAAATCTCATTACTTTCTTTATCTTCCATATTTGTTGATGATAATTCCGCCGCTATGATACTTTAAAATGGAAGTGAGTATACGATGTCAAGTTATGAATATCTTATTATGTGAATATGTGATACCAATCAGCTGAGATGGATATAGTGCAAACATCCCAAGTATGATTCAGATAAGTTGGATGTCGTGTAAACATCATTATTACAAATGTGTGTATTGAAAACTACTGTTGAAATTCGTGTTACGGAGCAGGTCATATGTTTTATGAATGTGTGACACCCTACATGGTTTTATTTTATATTTAAATCACGCGATAAGTTATCTGTGGGGTTTAGGGTGTTACATTGACCAACCTTTGACATCTGTCTGCGTTTTTTTTTGCTGACCAGGCTTATTGGGTTTTTCTTGTTAGCGCCTAATAGGCCTTATTCCTTCCACACACACCCCATTTGCACCCTGAACCTCCATTTTGGATCCAAAAAATAAAAAACAATTCAAACAAACAACACTTGGGCTTCTATTTTCCATGGGTTTGTGCCCTGTTTAATATTCACACCCTTTTTTTCTTCCATTTTCATCACCCTTGGCATTTTAATTGTTTTTGTAAGTATTACTTTATTTTCTTTTATCCATTTTTTTCTAACACATTAAAATAGACTTTTTTAATAGATAAAATTCATTAAATTTTGATTTAATTTTTGTAAAAAATTAATTTCTAATTTCAATTAATTAGGATTAAATTTTAATTGAGTTTAATTGCTAATTTATTTTTTTTAATTTCATTTTATGGCATGTTAGAGATTAGGTCTAACTTTGGTTATTTCCAATTTTGTATGCCTTGTTTTTCTCATAATTCCATGTGCTTAATATGTGTTTTTTAGCATGGTCATATCCTTTTGATTAGTTGATCAAGTTCAATCTTGATCAATTAATTACATGTTGTGAATTAGTCCTTTTAGGTAACTTTGTATAAATAATTTCATGTTCCCTTAGGTTTTCATCCATTTGACAGATCACAAGTCCCTTGATCATTTAAATTAGACTAGATTTTTGGCTTGATTCCGTACTTGATCCTTTAGATCAATCATCCACCCTTTCACTTTTGAAAACCCTGGGAAGTTAGGTAATCAACAATTGCATGACAACATGGTGTTTTACCCCATTCACATCCATTTTCTTTTCCTTGTTCATTTAAGACTAAGGTCTCTTTTTGCAAATAAATTCAAAAACACTTAAAAATATGATGCAAATTGTGTGCCACGATCCTTAAGCAACGAAGAAGAATATGAGGGATTATTTATATTCTTGTTTTGAGTATCTTTGAATAAGGGATGTAGGCCCTTGTTATATAAAGTATTCACCTCCGTTCATAGACTTTAGTGCATTTCAAATCAAGACAATTTTTCCTCAAGTTTAAAATCAATCGCAATCAATGAAACTTAATTTTTCACCTTAGAGCATCCAATTTTTTTTCACAAAGGACATGTTATTTTTTGTTTTACCTCAATACAAACAACGTTTAGGCCTCTCATGCACGAATATACAAGCTGCATTTAACTGCTAGAATACGATCCAAGCGCATCCATTCTACCACAATATGAACAAACACCTAAGTCTCTCATGTGTAATCATACAAGAAACATTTAACTGCTAGAACACGAACATTAACATCGTTCAATAAAAACAACCAATAAATTTGTATTTTCTACCACGAACTACGGAACTCTGATTTTTTCATTGCACTATGAGAATATGTAGGCACGAGGGTTCGAATCCTTGGCGAGCACACTAATTAATAAACTTATTTTTTTCCATTTAACCATTCACAAGTAGCCTTTAGATGACAACACTCATACGTGAAAAGAACAATCAAAATGGTTCTCATTGAGTACAACGAATATGAGGGGTGCTAATACCTTTCCCTTGCATAACCGACTTACTTACCCATTTTCTCTTCCCCTGAGTTTTATCAATATTTTACCTTTTCTTCGGGAATAAATAAAGTTCAGTGGCGATTGTAGCGGTAAATTTTTTGAGATTAAGTTATTGATTAAGTTAACTCGCAAAGAAAGAGTCGTCAATGCGCTTTTATTGTTTTCAAGGGAAAAGGGAAAAAGAGCGAACAAAACCCAAAGAAGTTTTAAAACAAAACTAATAAAAAATAGAGATAAGGGTCTGGGGGTTAGTTATGCAAAGGGAAGGTATTAGCACCCTAAACATACATGGTACTCCATGGGAACCTCTTTGAAAATATGTACGTTTTGGTTTGAAAAGGGTGTTGTTTGTAAAAGATTGGAGAGATAGGAAAAGAAATATTTTTTTATGATTTTTGTGTTTGCCAAGACTTTTGAAGCCTCATGCCTATGTGTTAACAAAGTGCAATGGAGGACCAAAACCTCGTAGTTCGTGGTAAAAATAACAAAAGGAGTTTATTTTGATTCATTTTTATGGAAAAAGACATTTTGTCATTTTAAGAAGAATACTCAACTGGTCACCCACAAGTATGAGTATTTTGCATCATCATGAGAAAGGCTCCAACTTGGATAAGGGTCAACAAGTATGCCACTAGCTCTCACAGATGGAAAATAATTGTCATAAATACTATGGGGATAGGAGAATTATATCTCAACTATAGAAATGATTCATGTCTAATACCTTGAGAAAAGTTTTAAAAGTAAAAGTGCACAAAGACAAAAAACAATTTGAATGAGTTATGAATTTTTTAGTCTTTTGAAATTGGTCTAAACATGCTTAAGATGGATTAACATCTATTTAGAAAAAGGTTTTGAAAGTCACTTGACAAAAGTCAAGGTTTATTAAGAAAAATGATACAATTTAGATGAGAATAAGGTTTTGAAAAAGAGAGAAGATTTTGAAAATTAAAGAAGGGGGTGGAGAAGAAGAGACTATCCTAAAGCACAAAGTAAAATCTAGGGAGGAAATATCTAACCAAGAGATATCAAGCTTTATAACATAAGTCAAGCAAGAATTCCCTCATTTGGATTAAGCCTCAAGCAAGCCAAATAAGCAAATAATAATCCATGTATCAGATGAAACCAAAGTAACTCAACCTAGTCTCCAAAAGAAGTCCAGAGTCAAAGGTATCAGCTGAATCCCAAGGTCTCAAATCACAAGTCCCAAAGCAAAGGTCAAGATCCTAATTTTAAGTCCAGAACTCCACAATGATGCCAAGGATAGTAACCACAAGTCCATGAATCAGGAGAAACAAGTTTCTTTTTTAGGTTTTATTTTTATTAATGTCTTATTTACAATGATATAAAAGAAAGGTCCAAATGGACAAATAACATAATGGAAAAAACACAAATAATATGATATGGAATACTAAATATAAAGTATACTGTAAATGACATAAAATAAGAGCATAGAGTAAATGACTTTGAAGTAAAAGTTAATATAAGTAAAGTGTTAGTAAAAGATGTTAGTAATCAAAGATGAAGAAGATGTTTTGGTCACTTTTTAGAGAACACTTAACTATCCACTCATAAGCATGAAAATATGAACATATACATCATTTATGAGAATGACTCCAACATGGATAAAATCAACAAGTATGCCACTAACTCTCATAAATGAAAAAGGAGCAACATTTTCACACAATACCATGAGGAATAGGAGACTTATAATCTCACTTATAAAAATGCATTTGTTTCCTTGGGACAAATTTAGTGCTATGTTAAGAAATTGTAATTGGACTCATGTAGAAGTCACAACTATCTGAGACCGATAAATAATAATGTTTATGTTAATACATATTAGAGAAATGATATGTAAATCATTCTCCTAAAGACATGCCACACAAAACGAAAGAAAGGGAATGGTTAAGCACAAAGGCTAGGATGATGGCCCATTAATTCAATCCACACATCATGACACTTAGGACAAACTTATGCATCAATCCAAAATACCTTAAGTGATCCATGATCATTTAGAAGGTAGATTTGAAATGATGAAAGATCATTAAATACCAATCCGCACATCATGAACAAGATGGACACGAGTCATCCAATTGATCAAATGGAAAAGAAAGAGATGAAGAAGAAGGAGACAAGATAAGTCACACCCAAATTGGACCAAAAGTTTGATCAAGTCATCATCAAAATCAATCATCCATGTCGTACCCCAAATTTTGACCACCTTTTTATTTTTATTTTTAGCCGACACTAACACATCCAGAGCATACCAGTCATCTGGTCAAATGACCTAAAAAGTCAAAGGGAGGCCATTTTGATTTTTTAGTCTCTCTTAGGAGTTGATTTTAGTTTAGGGGTATTATTTATATTTGAAAAAAACATAATTTGTAGGAGCATGCTAAAAAGGGTATTATTATTAATTTTTAGGAAAGTTAGTAGGGTTAGTAATCAGGATAATATGTCTTATTTATTAAAAAAATCAATTAATTAGGGGTAGTATTTACTTAATAAAAGTATAAATTGATGAGATTATAGAGATTTTAATATTATTAATATAATTAACTCTCATTAACATATTAGTATTAAAATTCTATTTTATTTCAACTAAGTACATTGGCAAAATTGGTAAAAGAGGATTTCTAAGAAGTTGGAATGGAGAGGTTATGTGTTCAAATCTCACCCCTCCTATTTTTTCCTTTTTGTGTTTTAACTATAAAAATCACAAAAATTATAAAATTTGCATTTTTTATCTTTTATTAATTAATTTTCGTATTTTTAATTTATATATTTTTAAAAATCGATTTTTTCACTTTTTTGCATTTTATTCATAAAAATAGTTAAAAATTATTTAAAATAAAAAAATATCAAAAGTGTCTAGGTTCAATGTATTTTGTCAATTTTTCAGATCTGATTTCTAATTGATTGTGCTTTATCATAATTAATTCATTTCTATTTGTAATGACCTAATTTGTCCTATAAATAGGACTCTTTTTACTCACAATTGGAGGGAGGAATTACACAGAGTTTTACACAGGGTTTCATACGAGTCTCATAAAGTCTCAAACTTTTGCTCAAGGGTTTCAAATTTTATTTTTGCATTTTTATTCTTTCTACATCTTTTAATTTAATCTTTTGGCCATATGATGATTTCTGATGGCGGTTTCTTTTTATTTTTTCTTGTAAATATTATTTGATTAAACTCTCTCACCAAGGATTACAAAGTCCTAATTTTTCCTGTAAAAATGTTTTCTACTTTTTATTTTTCCAAAACCACATGATGATCATCTGATGGTTTGTTTTTCTATTTCATTATTCTTTTATTTATTTATTTTTTATCGTTTTTTAGATTATCTACTAATATATTTTTTATTTTTTTTTCTTATAATTTACTAATGATATTTTTTACTAATAATTTACAAAAAAAATTTAAATGATATGAATCAATTACTACTCTACGATTACCTGATGGATTCTTTCCTTCTTTTTATTATTATTTTTGTTTTTTAATTATAATTTAGATTATTTACTAACACAATTTCTTATTAATAATCTAGAATAATTATTTTACTAATAATTTACAATTCTCGTAAATATTACATAAACCAACTCAATCATATTAAACTTACTATTCCCCTATCCACAATTTATAAACTTAGTCCCTAAAAGTTCTCGCTCTTCGCACTGAAGAACAAGAAAACCAAAACCCTAAAGCCTCCACCATCATCACCAATCTTTTTGAAAAGGCAAGAGCAAAATAAGGGAAATAACGAGAAGGGCAAAAGCATGAAGAGTAAGGAAAAATAAATGAAGAATCTTATCACCGGGGACAATCTCCTCCCCGTAGGTTGGTTGTCTCATATCGCATAATTATTTAAAGTATTGTCTTGTTTGTTGTGGGATGAATATTGAATTTGTTTTTTCTATTTAGTGGTTAACTTGGCAATTACCATTATTCTAATCATATCAGAAAATTTCATAAAGAATTTTTTTTTACAAACAATCAAGTTTCATCATATTTTAATAATTAATTTGTTCGGTACATATCTCCACTAAAATAAATATAAAAAAAAACAATAACCATTTTGATTAAATCATCTCAAATTAAATAATAGTTTGTTTTGATAAACTTTTTTAAATCTATTTTAAATAGAATAAAATAAATAAAAAAACAATAATATTTTAACTCACGTATTTAAAATTTAAAATATAAATAACACATAGATAGGTTTTACTTAATCAATTAATTAATTTAGTTTTTACAAAAATACTAAAAGAAAATACTTCCCTATTCCATTGAATCCAAAAATATAAAAATGTTTTAGTACATTCGTTCTAATTCAAAAATATTTAGTTTTCTTTTAAATTAAAAAAAACATACAAAAATAATCTTTCTTTTAAAGTCAAGAATCAAAACAAAAATACACAAAAAAATTTATAACTAAATGTTCATTCAGGATTTTTAATTAAGATAAGAATATAACTAAGATAATTAGGCATAGTTAGGGTTAAATGAGACTATTATAATTCATATATAACTAATATAAAAAAAACATATAATTAAGGAATTAGGGTTAACCTGTGGGATAACATTATGGATAATTTTTTGGGATAATTATGGGATAGAAATTTGGGATAAAATTTTTTAGGGATAATATGGTATAAGGTTATGGGATAAAACCTTAGGATTTCAAGGGATAAAAAAACGAGGGATACAAATAAGGGATAAAAATAAAAACACAAGGGATAAAACACAATGGATAAAAAAAGAAGAGACAAAAACAAGCGATACATCAAGGGACAAACATGTATAAAATTCTATAACAATTTCAAGGGATAAAATCAAGGGATTAAATTTATGGGATAAAATTATGAGATAATTTTAGGGATAATATGAGATAAAATTGTGGGATATATTTTTAGGATTTTAGGGATAAATAATCAAGAATATGGTATTTTGTTATTTTATAATCATCGAATATGGTTATGGGTTTATTTTCTAAAATTAAAATATTCATCATATTTGATGACGATTCCGCCCAGAATAGATTATATTAAAATATTAAAATATTGATTGGGATTTTCAAAGGTGTGAAGCCAAAACCCAGGCTTGAGAAAAAATATAAGCTTAAGTAAGGGGTCGTCCTGTCTCGGCCACCGGGGTTTTCATCCCGTAGGATCTTTGATGACGATTCCGCCCAGAATAGATCAATTCAAAAGGGTTGTCATGAGAAGGCCAACACTTCTTCGTGATAAAACTTTGAATTCGATCCATGACTCTAGGGACCTCTTCTAGAACCCTCTTAACTTAGGGTGACCTTATGTTATCAACCTGCAAAGGTCGTTAGTAAGGTCCTGCCTAGATGAGACTTATCCCGAAGGATTACCGTAGGAAGGATTGCTCCTTCTTATGGTAAACCAAGGGTATAATCCATGACTCTAGGACTATTATCTTACCCAAAACTTTATATCCTACAAGTGAGGGGATTGGGTAGTCTAAGCCTAGATCTGACATATCATAAGGAATCTACCCTTAACTAGGTCATGCTTGCATATTATCTTACATGTCTCAAAATCGTTTGGGTTTACCATGCCAATTATTACCCCTATCTATAAGGAACCTTCTTAAACGAGGTGTCCTTATACTCGTCATTATCCTTAAACCCATATGTGTGTATCTCCATTACTATCCTAAACTCGTAGGGGTTTCCTTTCGTCTGTCGCAATCCCTAAACCCGTGTGGGTTCTCCTATCTGTCACTACCCTAATGTGACAATTGCATGACATCTTAAACAAAAACTTTTAGCATACCTTCAAAATTAAAATTTTAAAAAAGGAAAAATATTTTTGCATACACATGCATTTGCATACATACACATATATTTGCATATCTTTTTCGCTTCCTCCCTTATCCAACTATTATCCAACTTCCTGATACTCATGAACAAGCTTGAAGGACGTCTCAATAAGGGAAAGTACCATTGAAGAGAGAAGGCAACCCTTCGCCATGCAAGCCACGACCTACCTAGAGCCTCAAATACAACACTGGATAATGCCACCACAACAAGGTCTGCAACAATATCTTCTTCTGCAATAGCCTCATGTGCCTCATCAATCACAACAAATGAAGCTTGGAAGGAAACTGGATCCTACACCAATGTATCATGACTTAATCAGAAGTGTCATAGTAAAGCTACAATCATTTCGTCTTTCTCCTCATCTATACCCTATAAGTCATGACGAGAATGCCTGATGTAAGCACAAAGTACAAGACCTACAATTGACTTTCGAAGAAGGAGCCCCATTGGTGAATGGTCACCCTTACTTTAACAAAGTGCAAGAACATTAAAAAGCATCCCCTAAAGATAGTGGATCAACAATGAAGCTCATCCCTGGGATCAACAGACCTTCTCAGTTCCAGTTGTAATTTCTTTTTTGCTAAGTGGTTTTTGTATTAAAACTTGTACTTTTTGGGAAATAATTTTAGTAAAATGAGCATGCATGTTTTTGAAATCAATCCATTCGTTTACACTCTTTTTCTTATGCCATCATGAAAATAAAAATAAAAATTAATCAAACCTTTTATTTTCACTTCTCACCTATTAACAAACTTATGAGGAGAATGAAATAAAATAACTAAATTTTGCTGACTATGCTTTTAATAGTAAGACCTGACTGACGATGTAAGGCATTATTTCACTTCCCAAACACTGGAGAAATAAGGAGTTAATCCGTAGTCAACCCCCTCAAGCCAGAAGTTGGTGTTTCTTTTTCAATTTATAAAAACCCTTAATATTAACCAGGGGCAGGGTAGTTTCAATTAAGTCAATGATGCATTCTAGTCTCAAGAGAATTGTTCCATATAATCACAAGGATGATAGGTTCAAGCATATCTTATTCCTCACACCATTCAACATTGAGGAAGCAATGAAGTCAAGGCTCACATTAGCTAACATGGTAGTCACAACTTTTGAAATCAAAATCAAATATCACAAGAGTTGTTTAAAAAAATCCCGCTAAGTCAAAAACTAAAAAGGAGTTGACTTAGGCAAAAGTTAGGGCTTCCTGATGGACCACAATTCAAAAGAATTGGTCCATGCAAAAATAGGGATTAAAAAGCAAAAATAAATAAATAAACGGAAACAAGCTTGTAAGTGAAAGTAAGTGACTGCCACCTCAAGAATCTCATCAGTACTTGAATCATTACATCTACTTCCATCATTATCTATCAAAATTCTCTTGCAGACTAAATGCATTTGTTGAATTAATTGGATTTAGGAATGAAGATCATCAAGGAGAAGAGGTGGGATAAAATTAAAATTTGAGCCTTATATCTTTTGTTTCATAAACCGTGAACCAGGCCACGTTATAACATTTAAAAGTCCTAATTGAAGCTAGGTTCACTATGAAAGCATACTCGGCAAAATCGTTGTTAAACTAACTCTGAATGTTTGTTATTAACCATCTTGTTCTATCATATCTTTCTTTATGCCAACCTCATGGCCATATATCATATGTATACACCATGTTCGTTTTCCATAATAATTTTCAATTTCAAAAACTTGCATGAGCATGATGTTATAATTACTTTTCAAAAATAACATTTTTCTCACAAATCAATACTTAGCACCAAGGAAATATCAACAATGGTCTGATCAGGGGCACACCACTTCGAGGCATTATGGACTAGGGGCAAGTCACCTAAGGATCCTTCCAGTTAGAGGGAAAATCCTTATAATCATAGGGGCACATCATCTGGAGATCCTATTGATTAGAGGAGAAACCTTTCAATATTCGATACACCTCTATCAAATAACATCCATGACCCTCATGATCATGGACATACCTTTCAAGACTCTCATACTGGGGCATACCAACTCAAGGGCATAGTGAGGTCGATCACTCCAAAAAGTCATCTAATTTGGGGCATACTTTTCAAAGATTCAAATACTGGGGCAATTCATATAAAGGTCAGATCGCAGCATTGTGGGATCCAAGTTCCTTCTCAGGACACTCCTCCAGACCCTAATAATCAGGGACATACTTTTCAAGATCCTTATAATGGGGCAATCCATATCAAAGTCATACTACATCATGATGGGATCCAAGTTCCTTTTTAGGAAATACCTTTCAAGCCTTTATCAATCTGGGACAGACCGCCATAAGGCTTGATCAAAAGAGACCACTTCAAAAGAACAATTCATCTGGGGAAATATCATTCTAAGGGTCGATTAGTCAAGGACGGATCTCTCCAAGGCTAAAATTACGGCATGACGTCTCAAGTGCATGGTATGGCTAAGTCACTTCAAATTCATATTGACATGAATTTCTTTAAAGACCTAACAGATAGGGGCAACTATGGGATACTGTAGGGGCAATCCCTCTCAATACTTTCAAGATGCATGTACAAGATCTATCATAGATCAATAATCGTCAAGTTTCAAACGGGTATCGGGAAGCCATGCTAGCGTAACACCCTACCACCTTTTGACAAAATAACTTGGTTACACAAACAACCTCTCTAATCCCTAACAGTCCACGACCCACCACAGGGGCACTTGTGGAAACATTCAAATCATTGTTATGCATTAATCATGTTGCTACGCTCTAGCGTCAAACCATTCATATCATTTCATTCATATAGCACATTCCCATATCATGAATCTAAGATCTATGCATGCCCAATCTTACTTGGAACCACACAAAATCCCAATCTTACTTGGCACCTATATCCTAAAAGCCCAACCTCATTTGACATTTATCCTAAAAGCCCAACTTTGATTGGCATCTCACAAAAGCCCAACCTTGCTTAGCACTCAATGAAGGAGAATTGCGACCCAAAGCGCAGCGGAAATTAAAATTTTCTCCTTTAGAGATCCTTACGAATGGTCATGATCAGTGATAGAATATTTACCTCTTGTGACGGTTGAAACCTTTGGTGCAGATCTCTTCTGACGATCAAAACCCTTTGATGCAGATCTCTTGTGACGATCAAACCCTTTGATGCAGATCCACTAAACGATCACGAACGTTGAACGATGAC
This sequence comes from Lathyrus oleraceus, assembly GCF_024323335.1. Taxonomy (NCBI): domain Eukaryota; kingdom Viridiplantae; phylum Streptophyta; class Magnoliopsida; order Fabales; family Fabaceae; genus Lathyrus; species Lathyrus oleraceus. Next base: position 137,486,849 of record NC_066579.1, on the reverse strand, counting down.
AACGTCTCTACTCAGTCCACACGAACGGTTTCCTTCAATCTCAGTGCTAGCTGGTACGAATGAAGGCTTTGAGTAAGAGAGAGAGAGAGAGAAAACGAAAAGAATGCAACCGCCAATTTTTGCTTCTGCACAAGGGTTCTATTTATAGAACCACTTGTGTGGGCTTCAAGCTAAAAGCCCACTTAAGTGTATTTTGGCCCATATCTTATAATATGCCCAAAATCACTTAAGCCCATGGTATCTTACCATATTTCGTATTCTACTCAAGTACACCGTACCTTACGATGTTCCATAACTCACTTAAGGGCACCGTACCTTACGGTATTCCTTAGTTACTCTATCTCTCATCAATCCGTCCTTTGTGTGTGACCCTGTAGGTTTTCGTGACGTTGGCAATTATATTAAATCACGTATTTAACATAATAAACAGCGAGAGGTATCTAGCAACACATCACTGCTACCCAAGACACGAAAATGTCATGTGATCTGACAAAACCTTCTGTGATAATACTTATGTGTATAATTACCCTTTTGCCCTTATGTCTATATTGAACACAAGGCATAGACCGTGTCATCCTTGTCCAGTTCAATATTGGGCCCATAGACATTTATCCTGTTATGCAGGATGGGCAAATTCCATCTAGGTCACTCATGTCCCTCAGCATGCTTCGTGGAGTACCCATCAACTGTCTTTATGGTTATCCAGTTACGGACAATGTTGGATCAGCAATAAAGCACTCGACTCCACACCTAGGATCCATAGTGGTTTCAGGTCGAAGAGTGGAATACACTATTATCACCATGAGAATAACTTATGACACTTTGCATAACGTTCTATATAGTATTCTCATAGCGGGTCAATCCGGTATAAATATTACTCCTAATATTCATACCTATGTTTAAGACTTGATAACTCTTTATCCATGATCCATGAGATGTGATCATCAGTCTACAAACATAATAGTCTTAATGCTTTAATGTTATCCCACTTCACACTAAAGCTCGACTACGGATACTTTAGGAATAGTGTCCTTATGTTTAATGTGTTCTCATGATTAAGTCACACTTAATACATTAAACGGACTATCTATTCCAGGGACTTTATTAATCAACCATAATAAAGAGAATGCCTTTTATTATTCGATACAAGTACCAAAATGTATTGGCCTCTAGGGCTTACACCAACACTCAATACCTACAAATGGCCCAATCTTCAGCGGTGCAGCCCGAGACTAATACATCATGTGCATCAATCATTGCATTAATACATCATATCACGCGTAGCATATCCATTAATGTGGATCATTATACCATACAAACACCAAACATGCATAAATGACACAGCATAACATGCATACATAACATAGATACATAACACAGGCTGAGACTCAAGACTCATCGTGAGAGTCTGGATATCCCCAGCTAATCGGTGATAGATCTCAGTCCAAGCTTCTCCCGAGCTCTTTTTTCATTGTACACCCAGTGGGTTAGTCTTAAGGACAATTCCCCCGTAAGTATCCTTGGAACTCATTCTCCAAGCAGAAAATACTTAGCAGCATTGTCCCCAGTATGCCCTAATGGTATACAATTCCTTCACTAGATCCTTGCAGGGATTTCTTAGGGCTTTATCCAACACCTGCACTCCTTAGGGAGCCTCGCCGGGAAGCATATTCCCTAGTAGACAATCATCTTACATGACACCAGTCTTCCCCATTAGGGACATCGAGTTCTTTTGTCAATCTCCTTTTATTCACGTCTTCTTAGAGAACTCCTCAATAAAAGTTCTATTACCATTGTCACTTTGGTTCTTACACCACTATTCACTTTGGTTCTTACACTATTGCCACTCAGTCACTTCGGCTCTTACACCGTTGTCGTTTACTCACTTTGGGTTTTACGTCGTTTTCATCCAGTCATTTTGGTTTTTACACTGTTTATCAATTCATTTGTACGGTTTCTTATACCGTTTGTCATTTCAGTTTACGGTTCTTCTACTGTTGTTACTCCTTTTAGTTCTTATACCACTATCACTACTCTCGGGGTTTTATAACAATGATAATTTATTTAGCATTGGTTCTTATATCGAGGATGATTTAATTCTCAATCCCTAGTTATACAAGCACAATTCCCAAGCAAAAATGCTTATTGGGCTTCCCCAATAAGTAACCATCTCCATAGAGCCTCTTCAATAGAGGACTTTCCCAACAAACTCACTCACCGTGAGTCGTCAGAGGAATATATCCATTAGTCTGTCATCCTGAATGATCGTTATCAACTATTGAGCGGGTATTCACCTCTTACATCTCCAGCTTATTAACTTATCACATACGAGGGATATGTTCCATCAAATGCACCAGGGTTTTATCAAAGGGTTACGCAGGGGTTTTTAAAGGGGTTCCACCAAGGGTTTCATTAAAGAGCTTTTACCAGAAGTTCCATTAGGGGTTTTATCAGAAGTATAAAGGATTTTCATCAATGGGTTCTACCAAGGGATTTTATCAAAGGAGTTTTATCAAAGGGGTTCAATCAAGGGGTTTTCATCAGAGATTATCCGCCGAGGGTTCACTAGGGTTTTACCAAGAAGTTTCAACAAAGTGTTAATATCAAGGGGTTTCATCATGGATTTATCAAATGGTTTCACCGGAATTTTCTATCAAAGGGTTCCGCCAGAATTTTATCAAGGGGTTTTATCAAAAGGGCTTTGTCAAGGGATTTTATCAAAAAGGGTTTATCAGGAATGTCATCAAAAGATTCCATTAAGGGTTTCTGCAAGAATTTTACTAAGGGGTTTCATCCAGAGTGATCGAGGTATCAGTAGAGTACTACCCAATTCCTGTAAAATGATTGGATGGTCATGGGAATCGTATGTAAGTTTCACCTAGAAGGGTTAAGATTGATCAAAAAGGGTTTCATTAATAGGTTTCATTAAAGGTTCCATTAAGGGTTTCATCAGGGTTTTATCAAAGGGTTCTACCAGGATTCTACCAGGTTTACACTGTGGGTTTCACCAAGGATTTTATCAAGGGTTTCATCAAAGGATTCTATCAAGGAGTTCTATCAAGAGTTTCATCAAGGGGTTCTATCAAGGGGTTTCACCAGATTTCTATCAAGGGATTTCATAAAGGGATTTCATTAAAAGAGTTTTATCAAAGGTTTCATCTAAAAATTATATCCGAAGTTTCATCAAAGGATTCTATTAACGAGTTCTATCAAGAGTTTCATCAAGGGGTTCCATCAGGAATTTGTCAAAGAGTCTCATTAGGGTTTTATCATCAGAGGTTCCATTAGAAGTTGTATCAGAGGTTTCATCAAGAGTTTTGCCAAGTATTTTATTAGGAGTTTTATTAGGGGTTCTACCAAGCTTTTATCAAATAACGACCGGAGGATCGTCAGAGTCCTACCCAATCTCAATAAACATGATCGGGTGATCATAGGAATTATATGCAAATTTCAACCAGATGGGCTGAAATTAATCGCCAGGATATTATTGGGGTTCCATCAAAGGTTGGTCTGGATGCCAATAGAGCATCAAGGATTGTTCTATTATTGTGTATTCCAAGAATCCACTGACTACGTGGTCAAAATTAGGGTCTCTCTCTATATTTAATCATCTTCCACCATGAGAAGATGAAGGCTCAGCGTCATCATCCTCTCAGTTAGAAGCTGATTAAATAGGGGCAGCTGTCGTACCCCAAATTTTGACAACCTTTTCATTTTTATTTTTAGCCGACACTAACACATCCAGAGCATACCAGTCATCTGGTCAAATGACCTAAAAAGTCAAAGGGAGGCCATTTTGATTTTTTAGTCCCACTTAGGAGTTGATTTTAGTTTAGGGGTATTATTCATATTTAAAAAAAACATAATTTGTAGGAGCATGCTAAAAAGGGTATTATTATTAATTTTTAGGAAAGTTAGTAGGGTTAGTAATCAGGATAATATGTCTTATTTATTAAAATAAATAAATTAATTAGGCGTAGTATTTACTTAATAAAAGTATAAATTGATGAAATTATAGAGGTTTTAATATTATTAATATAATTAACTCTCATTAACATATTAGTATTATAATTCCATTTTATTTCAACTAAGTACATTGGCGAAATTGGTAAAAGAAGATTTCTAAGAAGTTTGAATGGAGAGGTCATATGTTTAAATCTCACCTCTCCTATTTTTTCCTTTTTGTGTTTTAACTATAAAAATCACAAAAAATTTAAAATTTGCATTTTTTTATCTTTTATTAATTAATTTTCGTATTTTTAATTAATTCATTTCCATTTGTAATGACCTAATTTGTCCTATAAATATGCCTCTTTTTTCTCACAATTGGAGGGAGGAATTACACAGAGTTTTACACAGGGTTTCATACGAGTCTCATAAAGTCTCAAACTTTTGCTCAAGGGTTTCAAATTTTATTTTTGCATTTTTATTCTTTCTACATCTTTTAATTTAATCTTTTGGCCATATGATGATTTCTGATGGCGGTTTCTTTTTATTTTTTCTTGTAAATATTATTTGATTAAACTCTCTCACCGAGGATTACAAAGTCCCAATTTTTCCTGTAAAAATGTTTTCTACTTTTTATTTTTCCAAAACCACATGATGATCATTTGATGGTTTATTTTTCTATTTCATTATTCTTTTATTTATTTATTTTTTATCGTTTTTTAGATTATCTACTAATATATTTTTTATTTTTTTTCTTATAATTTACTAATGATATTTTTTACTAATAATTTACAATTTTTTTTAAATAATATGAATCAATTACTACTCTACCATATGATGATTACCTGATGGTTTCTTTCCTTCTTTTTATTATTATTTTTGTTTTTTAATTATAATTTAGATTATTTACTAACACAATTTCTTATTAATAATCTAGAATAATTATTTTACTAATAATTTACAATTCTCGTAAATATTACATAAACCAACTCAATCATATTAAACGTTACTATTCCCCTATCCACAATTTATAAACTCAGTCCCTAAAAGTTCTCGCTCTTCACACTGAAGAACAAGAAAACCAAAACCCTAAAGCCTCCACCATCATCACCAATCTTTTTGAAAAGGCAGGAGCAAAATAAGGGAAATAACGAGAAGGTGAAAAGCATGAAGAGCAAGGAAAAATAAATGAAGAATCTTATCACCGGGGACAATCTCCTCCCCGTAGGTTGGTTGTCTCATATCCCATAATTATTTAAAGTATTGTCTTGTTTGTTGTGGAATGAATATTGAATTTGTTTTTTCTATTTAGTGGTTAACCTGGCAATTACCATTATTCTAATCATATCAGAAAATTTCATAAAGAGATTTTTTTTACAAACAATCAAGTTTCATCATATTTTAATAAATAATTTGTTCTGTACATATCTCCACTAAAATAAATATAAAAAAAACAATAACCATTTTGATTAAATCATCTCAAATTAAATAATAGTTTGTTTTGATAAACTTTTTAAAATCTATTTTAAATAGAATAAAATAAATAAATAAAACAATAATATTTTAACTCACGTATTTAAAATATAAAATATAAATAACACATAGATAGGTTTTACTTAATCAATTAATTAATTTAGTTTTTACAAAAATACTAAAAAAAAATACTTCTCTATTCCATTGAATCCAAAAATATAAAAATGTTTTAGTACATTCATTCTAATTCAAAAATATTTATTTTTCTTTTAAATTAAAAAAAAATACAAAAATAATCTTTCTTTTAAAGTCAAGAATCAAAACAAAAATACACAAAAACTTTTATAACTAAATGTTCATTCATGATTTTTAATTAAGATAAGAATATAACTAAGATAATTAGGCATAGTTAGGGTTAAATGAGACTATTATAATTCATATATAACTAATATAAAAAAAACATATAATTAAGGAATTAGGGTTAACCTGTGGGATAACATTATGCATAATTTTTTGGGATAATTATGGGATAGAAATTTGGGATAAAAAAAATTAGGGATAATATGGTATAAGGTTATGGGATAAAACCTTAGGATTTCAAGGGATAAAAAAACGAGGGATAAAAATAAGGGATAAAAATAAAAACACAAGGGATAAAACACAAGGGATAAAAAAAGAAGAGACAGAAACAAGCGATACATCAAGGGACAAACATGTATAAAATTCTATAACAATTTTAAGGGATAAAAACAAGGGATAAAATTTATGGGATAAAATTATGAGATAATTTTAGGGATAATATGAGATAAAATTGTGGGATATATTTTTAGGATTTTAGGGATAAATAATCAAGAATATGGTATTTTGTTACTTTATAATCATCGAATATGGTTATGGGTTTATTTTCTAAAATTAAAATATTCATCATATTTTGGTAAATTAACTAAGGGATAAATCAGGATAAGAGATATGTTAAATTGCACCTTATTTAATTTATTTTCTTAGTCAACTTAAATTTTTACAATTGAATAAGGGATAATAAAAACAAGGGATACAAATATGGGATAAAACATTGTCTAAAAGTCTAGGATTTTCAAGGAATAAAATCGGGATAAAGGGTTATGTCTAATACCTAATTATGACTCCTAACTTATTTTCTTAAATAAATTAAAATACTATTTTTGCATGGGATAAAAGGGATAAAATCAATTTGAACTCACTTCAAGTCGTAAGACCTCTACCCTAGTGTATTGAGGCAATTTTCAAAATCAATTACTTCTCCGCCCCCGAGACGTGAGAATTTTCAAGGGATAAAAACAACCAACCAAACAACATTTTCAAGAAGAACTACGGTACTCTGATCCCTCGCCTAATGCGAAGGTACGTAGGCATAGAGTTGTAAACTCTAGCGAGTACAATTATGAAAAATATTTTTGGGTCTCTCGTCCATTTAAAAGTAATACCTTCTGTAAATAAATAAATAATTAATAATTAATAAATATTAAAGCAAACACTTTAGAAACACACACTAGCCCTAGAATTGTAGGAGGATCCCATTGAGTACAATGGAGGTAAGGGATGCCTAACACCTTCCCCTTACTTAACTGACTCCCGAACCTAGTCTCTTACTCTTAACTATTAGGTTTTATCATTATTTCCCTGTTCCTTAGGAACAAATAAAGGATGGTGGCGACTCTGTAATTTTTCTAGCCCCGACAATCCATTTTGGTGGATTAGGGTTTCCACCGCATCAACACCCAAGATCCATTGAGTTTGATGAGACTTGAAATCCAAACTATCATGATCCAAGGCCAACAGAAGTTCACAAGGGTCACACAAATAAAAACACAATTAAATGAAATAAAAATACACCAAAAGTATTTTTTAAATGAATTTTAAAGTAGAACCAAAATGGAATGTTGGAAATACCAAATAAATAGCCAAGAAAGTTATGGAATGTTGGAAATAAAATAATAAGCATATAATAAATTTTTCAAAATTTAAAAATGTAGACAAGTATTTTTGACCCAATTATAACAAAGGAGAAAAGAGAAAATTCATGAAAAATAGAAAACCAGTGAAATAAAATATGGAAAAATATAAATCAGATGAAGAAAAATTAAAGATAATTTTAGTAATTATTTTGGGATTTTTTGGATGAAAAATGAAATTACTATGAATTTTTAAAGAAAAAGAAATTAAAAATAAGAAAAGAAAAATAATTAAAATTTGAAAAAACACGAAGCGTTGGATCACGCCTTACTAATTGACGTGGAAGATCCAACACTCAAAAGGTTGGAGAACACGATGGAACACGCTGCAAGCTAAATACGGGATCCAGTTTAAATCTAACCAATCAAAACATTTTATTTTGCCAACGTGTTTGACCAAACTCAGACAACTTGAGAAAACTCCGCTCTTCTTCTCCGATGAGCTCTCACCGGAGTTTCATCATTTGGTAAATTCAAGATACGAGACCACCACCATTGTGATCCTCTTCTCATCCTGAATTCAACCCTATGCTCCAAATTCATTTATGTGAATTGGGAAAAGGGAATTTCAGAGAAGTTTCAGAAACAAGCAAGCCACAAAAAATAAAATTAAATGATGAACACGATCAATCAGGGAATTTCTAGTTACTACCTAGATGGACATTTTCTGATCCCTCGAAATTTTATTGCCCAGTAACTGGTAATATTCTTCTCGATTTTTAAGTACATTACTTTTTCCTAATATCTGGTAAAATGTAATCTACTTCCTTTGCTTTCCCCAGCGGATTCGTTTTCACGTTTCCCCAGGTAGTCTATCATTGATATATTCATCCTAACTGGTGACGGATATTCTTCCTCCTTTGATGGTTTTCTACCCAGTAAAAAGGTAGTTGTAATCCCTACTTTTATTCCCTAGAGAGTTAATCCTTGATATGTTCATCTTAACCGATGACAGATTTTTCTCCTCTTTTCAGTCTTATGCCTAGTAACCGGTAGTTGTAATTCATAGTTTCCCCTGCTGAGTTTATCCTTGATATGTTCATCCTAACCGATGACAGATATTCTCTCTTTGGTATTCTATCTAGTAATCGATAGATATAATTCCTACTTTTCCCCGGCAGTCTATCCTTGATATGTTCATCCTAACCGATGACGAATATTCTTCCTTCGAGTCTATCCTTGATATGTTCACTTTAACCAGTGACGGATATTCTCTTTTTGGTCTTCTGCCCAGTAACCGGTAGTTGTAAATCCTATTTGATATTTTTCCCAGCAGGCTATTCTTACCCAGTAACCGGTAACGAATACACCACCTTTTTCTCAGCGAGTCATCCTTGATATGTTTACCTTAATCGGTAACGGATGATCCTCTGTCAGAATATATTATCTGCCTACCCAGTAACCGGTGATAGATAATGTACTTCTAGTACTCCTGTATTGAAGTTCATTCTTCCCCAGTTGAGTTTGAGTGCGTATTTCCTCAATGAAATCGCCAATCCTCTGTTTGGTTCAGGTATTTCAGCTTTGTTCTAATTTACTCATTTCCCCTGCAGATTTTCCTTTATTTCCGACTGAGTCCTTCCATTAATTTATTTTCATGGAAATTCCCCTCGTATCCCTAGTAGTTTTTAAGTCGTAGCATGGCCTATGCATAACTGTTTATCCCCAGAGTCTCTATCTCCCCAGTGAGTGTTCCTTATGGAACACATTATGCTCCTGTAGACCTTCGGTCTCTCTGGATTCTTTTCCTTGGTGGCAATATTTTCCCCCACAAAGATTACTTTTAACATTCATATCATATGCATCACGAGGTCTCTTAGGGACCAAAATTTGTTTCTATATGTTGTTATTTAAGTCCATTCTACTGAGTTGATACGAAGATTTTAACCTTCACATCCTCAGTTAGAATGTCCTTAAATAGGGGCAGCTGTAAGACCCCAATTTTAACCCTAAGATCCCTCATGCTATCTCATCATATGCATTAACTTTGGGATCACACCTTGGCATCCTCCTTACCCCTCATTCATTGGGTTTTCATTGGGACAGATCACCAAGCACATTTGAATGTATCATACTTTGTTTTTCATTATTTACTAACCAAAATACCAAAAATATGTCAATGAATAGTTTGTTGCTTTTAAAGGTAGTGTGTGCATTCACCCATGCTCCATCAAGTTCATATCTAGGGTATGAGAACCTTAATGCAAGGAGATTAATCAAGAGATGGTTCACGTTGACTCTAGACATAATATATGAATCCCCATGGTCTTCACATGTCATTTTGATCAAGAATTCATCAAGAGTTTGAAGCTTGTTTGCCTTGGAAGCCCTAATTCATCTAGGTATCTTGTGTGACTTCCTCAGTAAGTTTCTTCACCATTTGATCAAATATTTCAAGGGATACTTCATATTACATCATATTATGCATATATGATCCTCCATGAGTCCCCAAGATCAAGATAATGTCAAGTTTGCAAGTTGGTTCATGTTGGTTGACCAGAGAAAGTCAACTGATCAAAACTGGGGTTCCCTAGACCCTATATCCTACTATTTTTATCATATGAAAATTATTCCAAAATCAAAGTTACTCCTTAGGACATTCCAAACAACTTTCATGTTGAAGTCAAGATCTAGTTTTGCTTGGAAAGTCATTTTTTATGGTGAAAGATTATAGGTCATTTTGTCTGAACCCTAGTTAGGAGGTCAACTTCCAAGGACCATAACTTGCTCAGTTTTTATGAGATGAAATCCATTGAATTTCCATGATCAAATTCAAGATAACCTTTGCAACTTTTATGTTTGGAAGAAGTTAAAATTCAACTTGAAAATGCATGTGCCAAGAGGAAACATTATAGGTCATTTTGGGCCATTACCATTGAACAAGTGATTTTCCTCAACTTCTAAAATGCATAACTCCTTCATGACAAATCCAAATGAGGTCCAATTGGTAACCAAATTTAATAGGTTTTAAATATCTACAACTCTGATGAAGGAAGTTTTTTTCTTTGAAGTCCATAGCAAAAGTTATTCAAGGTGGAAGAAGTGAACATTTGACTTGGTACTTAGAAAATTTTCAAATGTGTTTGATTTTCCAAACTTCTACCTCAAAATTCATTATGATACAAGATCCAAATCGAAAAATGTTTAACATGAAAGTTGTCCCCATTGATCTCACCTTTCCACAAAGTCCAAGATCACCTCATTTGGACCAAGATTGAGGGACTTGCGCATGATTACTTTGTTGGGTTTGTTTTGGCAAGATTTGAATTCAAATGATCATTCCTCTTTGCATGCTTCCATGTGATAACCTCAGTACTCTTTGTGCATTAATTCGAGATGGATTGCATCATTCTTTAGGCCCAAACCATTGCCCATGCATCCATGCACCTTGGTTTCCAATTTTAGCAAAACTCCAAGTGGTGCAAATATCAATTTCCTTTCCTATTTAAACAAGCTCATGGCCTCAGAAATCACACGCACACACACCTTCCCCAAGCTTTTCCAAGAGAACTCAGAACCATACACCATAAATTTCCTTGAAGATTTCTTTGAAATCGACTTTGAATTTCACCTTTTGTTTTGAAGTTCTAACTCCAAGGATTCATTGCCTTTTTCATCTCAATTGATTACTGCAAGTAAGAGGAAGAAGAATCAAGCAAATCTAGATCAAGATCAAGTCGAATTGAAGCTACTCAAAGGTGAAATTTCAGAAACTTCTCTTCTTCGATTCTCCCTAATTTCTCAATTATTTTGATTGATTTTTGGTTAGCTGAAGTCCTATCAATGTAGGCAACAAGATTGAGTTGCTTTGAGGTCAAATCGAAGCAACTTAGTTCATGATCCTCAAAATTCAAATCCTTGTATCGTTTTATATACTTGGAATTGGAGAAAATTGAGGCCAGATTCGAGCTCCTTAGTTATTTCTCTTTGAAATAGTGTCCTTGTTTTTCATTTTTCATTAAGTTGAGGTTGGATCAGTCCGGTGGTGATCACCGGAGAAGATGACCAGAGCTAGGGCTCCGATGGTGCGTTGGCAAGTCCCAAGCCATATGATTTGGTTCTAACGTTTTAATCTTAGCCCTTGCTTCTGCATACCACGCGTGGACACACGTTGACTGAAGTGTTGGTGGAATGCGCGCTTTTGACCATCAAATCTGCCACCTCAATTAATAAGGGAGATCTGATGGCCCTTGTTTTTTTGAATTTCCTTTTAATTTCTGATTTTATGTTTAATCCTTTTACTTTGTTTAATTCATAATAATTTCATTGTTAATCTAAAAAATCTAGGACTTACACCAAAAATATTTAAATATTTTTCTCTTTCATATTCTGAATATAAATTATTTTTTGGGTTAATTTTGATATTTTTCATGAATTAAATGTTTTATGCATATTTTTAATTGTTTAAAAATACTTCTGACTTTACAAAAATTATGAAATTTTTTGTATAAGGTCCTTTAACTTTGTTTGACCTAGGATAAATCTCTTGGCCATTTATTTGGTGTTTTGAAGAGGTTTTAGGTTTTGACCAAATTAAATTGTATTTTAATGCATTTTTAATTTGATTTTTAATTGATTAAATGTGTAAAAATTATGTTGAGCTATTTTTATGGTCTTGTGATATTTGACTATTTGTTTGGGCCTTGGTCAAGGTTGATTTGACTTTTGTTGGATTAAAATCATTGGATTTAAGGGATTTATGAAATGTACATTTCATCTCCCAAAATGAATGAATGGTTTTAATTTGATAAAATTCCTCCAATGACCAATTTGTGTTTCTCTCACTTCTCCTCCCCTTCATCTTCATTCTTATTATTTCCCATTCCTTTCATTGATCAATGAAATCTCAAATGTCTTAAGGCTAATTGATTCATCAATGACCTTGTGTCCGATGAACCATACAAGTATGGATGAGATAGGTTCATCCCTCTTGATCTTTTCTTTTAGTGTATGGTATGTTTTAGGAGTTTGGTTCATTATACCAAATCTCTAACATGCATTAACACCTAAATTTTTATTGCCCGACCTCAGATAGTTGAGACTTCTATATAAGTCCAATTACGATTGCTTAACATAGAGCTAAATTTGACCCTAAAAGGCATAACATTCTAGCAAGTGAGATTATAAGTCTCCCATCCCTCATGGTATTATGTAGAAAGTTGGCCTTTTTTACTTCCTATGGAAGATATCTTGGTTCAAGGATCCATGCTTGTGAATGGATGCTTGAGTATTCTCCAAAGAATGACTTAAACAATTAAAAAGCAAAACACCACTAACACTTAACTAACATTGACTAACTCTTGTTAATATTGTTTTAGTTTCAAGTCATTTACTTTAAGCAATTTAATTTTTAGTCATTTATCATTCATTGTCATTTACATTTCATTTATCTTGTTTATGTTTATGTCATTTTACTTTGCTCATTTGAGCCATATCTTGTGATTATATATATTGTTTATGCATTTTGATATTGTTTGTGGTCTTAGGACCTTAAAATACTTAATAAACAACAAAAACCCTAAAAAATGTTTGGTGGATTGTTGATCTTGATCTGAACTTTTGGATTTAAGATTAGGCAAGATTCTTTGTGCAAAAAGGACTTGGCCAATGCCAACATTTTGAAACCAAGTTATTGTGAACTGAGCCTTCATCTGATACAAGCTTGTGGATTTATTTGAATTCATCTGCTACTTTTTCTTAGTGCTAATTGTCATCTTGATCTTGTGTCTGATGCTTTGTTCTAAGTTGATCAAGGAATATTCCATTTGAGACATGAGAAGACAAAGAAGACTGCTAGCTATGAGATTTGCTTGTTTGGATTTAACTATCTTTATTTGATCTCTTGCTCTTCTTGATGATTGGATATTGCTATTTTCTTGTTGATTATTGCTTGATTCAAAGTCCAAAGGGAAAATGGGTTTTCTATGTGACATTCTTGTCTGTTGGATTGCATCCCATTGGTCAGATCTTTTCAACTCTTAACTTTTAATTTTATGCTTAGGATAGCCTCTTCATCTCCTCCCACTTCTTAAATTTTAAAATCTCCTTCCCCTTTTCAAAAACTTTATTTGCTTGTGATTTCAAACATATACCTTATTTCAAGTAGAAACTTTGGTCTTATGCCATTGAATTTTTGAACTTTTTTTCTTAAATCAAACTTGTAAATAAATCTAATCATATTGACTTAAAATTTCAAAATACAAAAAGAACTAACAACTTTGGCCCTTTGCGCCCTTTCTCAATTAAATTTTGTTAAAATCAATTCACCAACTTTGAAATTTCTACCATGAACTATGAGGTTTTGATCCCTCATTTTTATGTTGGTACATAGGCACAAGTCCGAAGGTCTTGTCAAACACAAAAATATAATAAATGAATTCTTTTCTCATCCCCACACTCTATTTTTCTCAAACATCTTTTATACCAAACACATATGCACACATAAAGAAGGGCTCCCTAGGAGTACCTAGGACACTTTGGGTGCTAACACCTTCCCTCTGTGTAACAACCCCCTTACTTGTAATCTCTGGCATTTTATTAGTTTTGATTTGAAAACTTCTTATCTTGGGGTTTTGTTCGTATTTTTCCCTTTTCCTTTGGAAACAATAAAAGCGCGGTGGCGACTCTGGTTTTATTGACGTTAAGCTTATCCATAGCTTGATGGTCATGAATTTACCGTTATAGGGATATTACATTATGAATCTTGAAAGTTGGGAAAAAGTCACTTGAAAATAGGTCAAATTTCACTAAGTCCACAAATGACCTATAATGTCTCCAAACTTTTGATGACCCTCCTAGCAAATTGGCTCTTGTCATGTAAAGAGATTTTGTAGAGCATGTCAAGAAGAGTCATATGTAAAAAGAAGCATTCAAAAATGTTGAGAATTGAAGGAGTTGTGACCCTTGGAACCTTGGCTTCAAAAGGTTTGACTTTTTGGTCAAACCTTGAATAAGCGGCTAGCCCAAGACGTATGCCTCGGGACCCATCATTCAAGGGTTTCAGAGAATGCGAGACTCCCAGGTTCCTCTTATTTTGCGTTCGTTAAGATAAAGGTTTTGTTTATCGCTTCTGGAAAATATTTGGATCGCATCGATATAATGCTAATTGGGATTGAAAAAGTCATTTGGCATTGAACCTAGATTTTCAAAAGCTCACTTGGTATTGGACTAAGGGTATTAATGAAAAAATTTATTTTGAGTTATTTTATCATTTAGCAAGTTTATTACCAAAATGATCAAAGATGCATGGCTAAGTCATGATTAATAACCGATATGAGCAGGATACAAGCGCATATAATATATATACATCACATATCTATCATAAATGAATTGAAAAAGTAAAGAGAAGTGAAACGTGCATGGATTAAAATCATGATGCAAGGACACAAATCGATATCGTATGACGCGAAGACGTGCAAGGCTACCGAAAGTAGGATTCAAATTCAATTTAAAAGTAACAACTTTGAATTGTTGTGTGCTTATCATGAATCGAATGAATTGCTAACGCAAAGCGTATCACCGCAAAAAGAATCAAACTAAGAATGAAATCATATTGCAAAGAAATGAAATTTTAATAAAGTGAAGCTTAACATGCTCAAAGGTAAAATAATGGTATCATATTATAATTACATAATATATCATCACCGAAATTAAAGTGAGCATTATCGCAAAGAGATGCACGCAAAGCTAACCATATGTCGCGGAGGGATTTTTCACGAGATTAAGTATTGATTGAACTTAACCCGTTTGAAAAATATTTTAAATGCAAGAGTCGCCACCGTCTTTTATTTTATCCAAAAAGAGGAAGGGAAAAATAACAATAAATCCCTTTAGAGTTACGGGTTCGGGGGTTGATTATGCAAAGGGAAGGTATTAGCACCCTCTACATCTGTGGTACTCCACAGGAACCTTTTTGCTTATGTTTATGTGAATGCTTTGCTTTTTTCACTTTGATCGTTTGATTGGGGAGATGAGAAAAGAACTTGATTTTATTGCTTTTGGACTCGATAAAGTCGTAGACTTCATGCCTACGTATCTCCAAGGCGCAATGGAGAAATCAGAATCCACGTAGTTCTCCCAAAAGAAAAGGGGAAAGTCTGTTTTGTTGATTTTAGATTGGCGTGTCTTGCCATCTCTTGCTCGACCTAGGCGGGAGGCTTCGAGACTGACACGTCCTTTTGAAAATGTTTTTAAACTGAAAAGCCAAAGCTGGCAAAAGATTTGAATGAGCCTAAACCCTGAAACAATAAATAAATGGGCTCATTATAAGGAAGCCCAAGAGTAAGCTTGTGAGTGTGTGAAAAGGGTTTCTTAAACGGCGACCGTTGGAATCGCATCGGGTTTCTCTTTTTTTGGATTTTTCGATTTTTTAACATAAAACGTGAACAATACGATTAAACACACAATACAGAACATAAAAAATGCGAGAAAGTAAATTATTACAACACAGTTAGCTATGAATAGTTAGTATTACGAATAGTTAGTGGAGTTAATCGAGCTGAAACTGAAACGAAACGGTTAGTAACAACATAAACAAATATAAAAAAAACCATATAAACATTTACTTTAGACAAAATGAACATTTGATATAAATAAACATTTAAACAAATAATTAATTTAACTAACATTTAAATAAAACATATATGCAAAATAATAATAAAAGATAAACAATATTTAGGAAACAAAAGTAATATATATATATATATATATATATATATATATATATATATATATATATATATATATATATATATATATATATATATATATATATTTAGATAGATAATAATATATATATATATATATATATATATATATATATATATATATATATATATATATATATATATATATATATATATATATATATATATATATATATATATATATATATATATATATATTTAGATAAATAATATATTAAAACACATGTCGGCAAGCCGGAACTTTGCCGATTTCAGGGATAAGTGAAGAATATTACCTTGTGTGAAGAGGATGAACTTCTGATCGTCCAAATGATCGACCGAAAGCTGGAAACCGTCATCGACGCAGTGCTGGCTGCCTTCGTGAGTACCTGACTTCAACGTCGCTTTTGATCGGTGAAACGACGCCGGAATGAAATGAACCTTGGATATTTGTGACCTGGACTCAACGAACTTCAAAGATATGAAATCGGTTTTGTGTTTCGGTGAATAATCAGGACGAGTTTGGGTTACCGGAAATGAAGAACAAGTGAAATACGGTAATGCTTTTGGAAAAATATTTCTTTTCAATTCTCTGTTTCTCTCACCACACGTTTTTTCCTTACTGATCCACCCTCTTTTTTTCTCTTTTTCTTACTAACCACATATATATATATATATATATTTAGATTACTTAAACAATAAGAAACCTAAAAAATATCTAACATAAATTAATAATATATATTTAGATTACTTAAACAATAAGAAACCTAAAAAAATATCTAACATAAATTAATAATATATATTTAGATTACTTAAACAATAAGAAACCTAAAAAATATCTAACATAAATTAATAATATATATTTAGATTACTTAAACAATAAGAAACCTAAAAAATATCTAACATAAATTAATAATATATATTTAGATTACTTAAACAATAAGAAACCTAAAAAATATCTAACATAAATTAATAATATAATTTATATATTATATAATAATAATAATAATAAACTAATATAATATTAATCCTAATTAAATAAACTAATTAACAACTAAACACAATTAATATTAAGCACAAATAATATTAAACGGCACACGATTAAAATACGATAAAATCGAGCGACACGAACGCGATAAAAACGATGACAATTTGCACAACAAAACAGACAAATTGATAAAACCAATAAACCAGTAAACCGGTAAACCAGTAAAATCAACAACACGACTCAAACAGACTCGATTAAATCACACGGCACAACACGTAATTAAATAAACAACCCTAGGCAATAATAAAATCAACACGACATCACGAAAACGCTGACAAACACAATCACAAATAATCGGACAATACGAAAACTCTAATATATTCGAAATACAGTCAAAATACCGACAAACAAATAATTAAATAGATAAAAACGCACAAAACCTAATCGAAGCGATGCCACGCACAACAGAGATAAGCGAGATAAATACGAGGCAACGATATCGGCCAGGTTTTGCTAAAACAACGAAATACAACACGGTAAGCAACGAAAACACACAAAACCTAATCAAACCAGTTGTCACGCGAAGTTTAAGAAATTGAGATGAATATGAGACAACGAGATTAATCAAGATGTGGTCAACAATGCCAAAGTCAAATTTTAGGGTGCGACAGATGCCCCTATTTAATTAACTTAGGCCAGATAGCCGGAGGCTATCGAATGGCGTAAGGTAATTAAATATGACAAACGCCACAAAATTTGACCGCAAATGCATGTGTGCATGATGCAAAAGACAGACAGACACAGAGACACAGGAGTGCAAACTCTACTGGGGAATGACATACACCGACTCAATGCATGAAGGTAATCACTGAGAATACTCAGCTGGGGAAGATTCACTACCTATTCATAGATGGAAAATAGGAGGAAAAGAGATATCGACTCAATGTTGACGATACATCACTATCTCATAGATGAAAGTGGGAAAAGATCAATATAACAAGAGTACTGATGTGACAGTACATTACCAACTCAAAGATGGAGATAACAGAAAAGATGAATACCAACTCAGGGATGAAGGTATAACAAGGGCATAATAAGAATCGAACTGCGTTAACTCATGGTTGACAGCTCACTACCCACTCATTGATGAGGTAAACAGGACATGCCAACTCAAAGTTGAAAGCAAGCTTCAAAAGATTGATAATAACACTGCTAGGGAAATCAAATTCCAACTCATTGATGATGGTGTAGATGGAGAATCAGATCTAAGGATCATTGTGCAGACTTACAGTTGAATGCACACTACCAACTCATTGATGAGGTAGACAGAGAAATGCCGACTCAAAGTTGAAGGCAACCACCGATTCATTGACAAAGGTGTTTAAAAGGATTTAGAACATATTCTCCTGGAGACGTTTATCATTACCGACTCAAAGATGACGGTGGAAGGACAAAACGTACCTAACTCATAGATGAAGGTACTCCATCAACTCAAAGACGAAGATGGAATCAGAAGTTATCTGTGCAGACTCAAAGATGAAAGCACACTATCAGTTCAACAAGGATCAAACATACCCTACTCATAGATGAAGGTACTCCATCAACTCAAAGACGAAGATGGAATCACAGGAAAATGTTCGAACTCAAAGATGAATGCATACTACCAGCTCATAGATGAGGGCTCACTATGTACCTAAATCATAGATGAAGGTACTCCATCAACTCAAAGACGGAGATGGAAACATAAGAAAATTGTGCTGACTCAAAGACGAAAGCACGTTACCAGCTCAAAGATGACGGTAACAGGATAAAGTGTACCTAACTCATAGATGAAGGCATTCCATCAACTCAAAGACGAAGATGGAATCAAAAGAAACCTGTGCAAGCTCAAAGATGAATGCACACTACCAGCTCATAGATGACGGTACTTCACCAACTCAAAGACGAAGGTGGAATCAAAAGAAATCTTGCTAACTCAAAGATGAATGCATATTACCAGCTCAAAGTTGCAGGTACTTCACCAACTCAAAGACGAAGGTGGAATCAAAAGGAATCTGTGCTAAACTCAAAGACGAAAGCACGCTACCAGCTCAAAGTTGCAGGTAGAACCATGGAACTTTCTGTGAGGATGTTATCAACTCATAGATGGAGGTAGTAATTAATTTATCCGAGGGATAACAAAGGTTACCACTCATGGATGTAGGTAACTCAAGTTTGTAATGGGTACCAACTCAAAGATGAAGGTATAAAGGACTTGGACACAATATCTGTCATGTCTGTTTTACTGAATGAGAGTCACAAAGACTATATTATTGCCTTCTTTTATTGGCAATTTCTGAGCTTTATCTGGAGACACGAGGTTCAAACTAGGATAGAACTAGAATGAAACGGTCAAACAAGACTTCAACTGAAGAGGAATGAACTCATCAGGATTTACAACTGAAACAACCATCTTCCACGAGGCATAGATCTCTGTGGGGAACATGACCAATAAAAGGTATTTTACTGCTTATGAGGATACTCTATATGAAGAGATTGACTCAACCCACAATATAAAGAAGGAAACAAGGTGCATATGAATGCAAGCATGACATGTCATAGATATGCATGAATATTTAGTAATGAATGCATGATGGACAGACAAAACTAGGAATAACTAAAAATGTTAACAGCTGCATAAGGACTTGCTGGAGATTTGCACTGAGACTCGCTAGGGAGTAGTACAAAGATTTGTTGGGGAATTGGTACAAGAGCACCATATCCAGGTTTCTTTAAAAGTCTGTCTCTGCTGAGGATTCCGTAGAAGAATGGAGATGCCTTCTACTTCAAAAATGCAGGAGATTCCCTGTGGTTCTTGAATTTGTGAGGTATATGAGGATTGGACCTTTCTGAGGACTCCGCTGGGGATACAAGGTGTTATCTTCTGGAAATAAGATGATATTGTAAGAGAAGTCCTGCAATTCTTGAATTTGCTGATAATGCAGAAGGGATTATTCTTCTGGAAGACTCCGCTGGGGATAAAGTCCGCTGGGGATAGGTGGTATCTTTCCAGGGAATAAGAATATAGGGGAAATCTATCCTTGATTTTTTTGCTTTAATTATCATGGAGACTTTCTGTATCTGAAGACTCTGCAGGGGATTATGGTGTCTGATATCTGGTTACGAGATCTTTCCTCTAGGAGACTCTGCCGGGGAACAGTGATGTCTGACCTTTGAATATAAATGAGAATTCAGGAGAAATCCTGCAATTCTTGAATTTGCTTAAAATGCATAACACACTCTTCTTTTACTACAAAACATTACTAAGGAGGAGACATATCCTTCTATTGAATGGACAGAGAACAACAGGAGATTCCCTGTAGTTTCTGAATATCAACTTTCTTCACTCGCTGAGGGATGGAGACCTCTGTATTACTCCTGCTCAGGGAAATCAAATCTTCCTTCTCATCCTCTGCTGGGGACATTGCTGATCCCGCCTTAATAAATTACTGGGGAAATACCTGTAGTAATCCCATAGGCCAAATCTGTAACTTAAAACCTGGATCAAAGTCTTCATGATCAATTAACCGGGGAGTCTTCATGATCAATTAAACTGGGGAGTCTTCATGATCAATTAACTGGGGAGTCTTCATCCCCCAAGTGAAGGGAATAAACTTCTTGAAATATTTCTTGCATGATCTCTTGAGGAAAACTAGGAAGCATAGCTGGGGATATCCAGAATTACAACCTCTGCTGGAGAAATATTACTGCCAAGACACCTGTGGAGATTTTTTCATCATATACATATAAGGATAGTAATATGAACATGTCTAGTTGGAATCACATGATTTCAGAATTACTGGGACCACATGTCTCAATCCTTTTATTGATGTCCACAAATCAAAATAAATAATCTTTATATTTTTCAAAAAATGTTTTTAATTCAAAACTTTTGTTTCAAAACATATCTGTCAAAGTAAAAGAACTTTCGTAAATTGAAATGAAAATTAAGAGTGCCAAGAAATATAGAAAGGCTCAAATTGATTTGATAGGATGGTAATCAGCCAACAGCGTGATTCCATAGATCTTTACAAATTGGAAAATGGTAATTTCGTGGAAAAAGGGTACGTTGAACTACAATGACATCATTCTCTCTTCCACTTTTGACCTGTATTGCAGCCTTGAGAAAGTTGGAGAACTGTTGAAAATATTCTGATACTTCAATGATCTTATCTCTGTTATGCAGTTACTTGCCTGAAATCCCTAACTTTTGCCTAGATTTCCCTTTCGGGTTTTCAATCTACCGGGATAATATTCTCTTTGTTTTTTTATGTCTCTAATTTCTGCTTGGACCGCCCTTTCAGGTTTTCAGTCCACCGAGACGCTCATTTTTGCCTAAGCCGCCCTTTCGGGTTTTCAACTTAGCGAGCTGTTCTTTTCATTTTTTAGGCGAAGTATTTCTTGACTGCATCTGTATTCACGGGACGTGGAAGCTCTTCACCATCCATGTTTGTAAGAATTAAAGCACCGCCTGAGAAGGCTTTCTTGACAACATAGGGTCCTTCATAGTTAGGAGTCCACTTGCCCCTAGAATCATTGTGAAATAGTATCATCTTCTTGAGCACAAGGTCACCCTCTTTGAATTCTCTCGGCTTAACCTTCCTATCAAATGCCTGCTTCATTCTCTTTTGATATAACTGTCCATGGCACAAGGCAGTCATTCTTTTTTCTTCAATCAAATTCAACTGATCGTATCTGCTTTGACACCATTCAGCCTCTGACAACTGAGTTTCCATTAGTATCCTCATTGATGGAATTTCAACCTCTATCGGTAACACAGCTTCCATACCATATACAAGTGAAAATGGGGTTGCCCCAGTTGAAGTACGGACTGATGTTCTATATCCGTGTAGTGCAAAAGGCAGCATTTCATGCCAATCTTTGTAGGTAACAACCATCTTTTGAATGATCTTCTTGATATTCTTATTTGCAGCTTCAACTGCCCCATTCATCTTGGGACGGTAAGGAGAAGAGTTGTGATGCTCGATCCTGAAAGTTTCACATAATTCATCCATCATTTTGTTGTTCAGATTGGAGCCATTGTCAGTGATGATCTTGTTTGGAATGCCATATCGGCAAATGAGATTATTTTTAATGAATCTGACCACCACTTGCTTTGTCACCTTTGCATACGAAGCTACTTCCACCCATTTGGTGAAGTAATCAATTGCCACGAGAATGAAACGGTGTCCGTTGGAAGCTTTGGGTTCAATCATACCGATCATGTCAATGCCCCACATTGAGAATGGCCAAGGAGCAGAAATCACATTCAAAAAGGTTGGTGGTACATGAACCTTATCAGCGTAGATCTGACATTTGTGACACTTCTTTACAAATTTGCAGCAATCTGATTCCATGGTCAACCAGTAGTAACCAGCTCTCAACATCTTTCTTGACATAGAGTGGCCGTTTGCATGAGTACCAAAGGACCCTTCGTGAACTTCTTTCATCAACATTTCTGCTTCCTTTTTGTCAACACATCTGAGTAAGACCATGTCATAATTCCTCTTATAGAGCACATTCTGATTAAGGAAGAAACTGCCTGACAATCTTCTCAAAGTCTTTTTATCTTTTTCTGTTGCTCCAAGAGGATACTCCTGAGTCTGAAGGAAATGCTTGATATCGTGGTACCATGGTTTATCATCAAAACTGGCCTCAGCTGTAAACACATGTGCTGGTCTATCAAGTCGCTTGATCACAATTCTGGGTACTTCGTTTGGAAAACCCACTTGGTACATTGAAGACAACGTAGCTAGAGCATCCGCCATCTGATTCTCATCCCGAGGAATGTGATGCAACTCAACCTTGGTGAAGAAAGTCAACAATCTTCTTGCATAGTCTTTGTATGGGATCAAGCCAGGGTGGCGTGTTTCCCATTCTCCTTTGATCTGATTGATAACTAACGCTGAGTCACCATAAACAGTAAGATTTTTGATGCGGAGGTCAATGGCTTCTTCAAGACCCATGATACAGACTTCATATTCAGCAATGTTGTTTGTACATTCAAAGCAAATTCTTGCCGTGAAAGGAATATGAGAACCTTCTGGAGTGATAATGACTGCACCTACTCCATGTCCATAAACGTTGGAAGCTCCATCAAATACTAAACCCCATTGAGAATCTGGTTCAGGTCCTTCTTCAGGAAGTGGCTCTTTACAATCTCTAGATTTTAGGAACATGACATCTTCATCAGGAAACTCATCCTCATTATCATCGTGATCTTCAACGGGTTGGTGAGCAAGGTACTCAGCCAACACACTGCTCTTGATAGCTTTCTGGGTATGATACTCAATGTCGTATTCTGATAACAGCATCTGCCATCTGGCAATCTTACCAGTGAGTGCAGGCTTCTCAAAAATGTACTTGATTGGATCCATTTTGGATATCAACCAAGTGGTGTGACTTAACATATACTGCCTCAATCTCTTAGCAGCCCAAGCCAATGCACAACATGTCTTCTCGAGTAAGGAGTATCGTGATTCACAGTCAGTAAATTTCTTGCTTAAGTAGTAAATGGCATGCTCTTTCTTTCCAGTTTCGTCTTGTTGACCCAGAATACAACCCATAGAATTCTCAAGCACTGTCAAATACATAACCAACGGTCTTCCAGCAACAGGTGGTAACAAGATAGGAGGCTCCATGAGGTACTCTTTGATACTGTCAAATGCTTTCTGACAATCCTCTGCCCAAACACAATTCTGACTCTTTCTCAGCAATTTGAAGATAGGTTCACAAGTGGCAGTCATGTGAGAAATAAACCGGGATATGTAATTCAATCGTCCTAGAAAACCTCTCACTTGCCTTTCTGTTTTTGGTGCGGGCATCTCTTGGATAGCTTTTACTTTATCTGGATCAACTTCAATGCCTTTTTGGCTGACAATGAAGCCCAAGAGTTTACCTGACCTGACGCCAAATGTGCATTTGTTCGGATTGAGGCGAAGACGGAACTTCCTCAATCGTTGAAACAGCTTCAATAGATCTACTAAGTGACCTTCTTCTGAACGAGACTTCGCGATCATGTCATCCACATAAACCTCAATCTCTTTGTGCATCATGTCGTGAAAGAGCGTTGTCATGGCTCGCTGGTAAGTAGCACCTGCGTTCTTCAACCCAAATGGCATCACTTGATAACAGAATGTTCCCCATGGTGTTATGAATGTAGTTTTTTCCATGTCTTCGGGAGCCATTTTGATCTGGTTATACCCGGAGAATCCGTCCATGAAGGAGAATATGTCAAACTTTGTTGTATTGTCTACCAACATGTCAATGTGAGGCAGGGGGAAATCATCCTTTGGGCTTGCTCTATTTAAGTCACGATAGTCGACACACATTCGTACCTTCCCGTCCTTCTTAGGAACTGGCACAATATTTGCTATCCACTCTGGATACACTGAAGTGGCAAGAAAACCAGCATCTATTTGCTTCAGAACTTCTTCTTTAATTTTGACGGCCATATCTGGATGTGTTCTTCTTAATTTCTGTTTGACCGGTGGACATTCTGGCTTCAAAGGTAGCTTGTGCTCTACGATGTCAGTGTCGAGACCAGGCATATCTTGATAAGACCAAGCAAACACATCTACATACTCTTTCAACAGGCTGATCAATTGCTCCTTGACCTGTGGGGATAACAATGCTCCAATTTTGACTTCTTTCACATTTTCTTCCGAACCCAAGTTGATTGTTTCCAAAGGTTCCTTGTATGGATGAATAGTGTCTTCTTCATTTTCAAGCTGGCGGGAGACCTCTTCTGGAATCTCATCCCACTCTTCCTCTTCAGCTTCGAATACAGAATGTTCAAAGTTGGGAGAGGGCATGATGTCATTGTGTTCAACGGGTTTAAGTAACCTGTACAAACAATTGTTTTTAGAGGACTGACCATGACATGCAAAAATGTGTTCTTTTTAAGGTTTTTTGTGTTACCATTTTCCGAAAAAAGCTGAAAAGATAAAAGGACACAAGTGTATAGGAACACAAAAGATCTTTTTCATGGATAGTACGTTTTTTGACAAAAGTGCCCATTTTACAAAATTAATGCTTTGCGCTTTGGGCTAAAGCGGAAGATTTTTGAAAACTGAAAAGCTTAATTACTTTGATATGTGGACACAATGTGGGATGTCAACTGCGGTCCAGTTCTTTATAACTACTCCTGGTGTCACAAATCTGGGGCCTTCTTTTGTAGTTGGCTCTTGTGTTGTAATTATGCGTCAGCTTGAAATGGATCTGCTGGCGGGAAGCAACTGTTAGAAGACTAGACCAAGACAGACAACCTGTATGCACGTGATGCATGGATATGCAAAATGAATGATTTTCCAAGGAACTCTAAGTGAAGGAAAAGATAGAATTGCAAACATTTTTGATAACAAAACAAAGTTATCAACCCAAAATACAACCAAGAAAACCATTTAAGGACATGTGTCATCAGGACGAGCATAAACAAGTAGGAGTTGTCCTTCAAGTCTCTCAATTCTTTCTTCATAGGCCTTCTGCATAAAAGCTTTCTCCTTCACCAAACTGTCTACAAGACCTTTCCATGCACCTGAGGACTGTGGAATCTGGGAGTAATCTGTTGTGCCTGAGGAAAATAAATCCTCTTCCACCCTTGGACGTTTACCTGCACGATCTTCTCCACTCTGCTCCTTTAACTGTCTCTGAAGTTCTTCGTTTTCCATTTCGAGCACCTGGGCCTTATCCTTCCAAACGTCTCTCTCTTTCTTGACCCTCTCCAAGGTGGCTTGGAGTTCTTCTTCGTCATCTAGCGGAAGGTAGGGGGTCTTCAACGGAGCGGGTTTGATAGGATCATGATGTGGGTATGGCATTTTCAACTGTATAGCTCTGGCTCTGATCCACTGGAGGTACGGCTCATAGGAGGTACAATCTTTCTTACCCAATTCAAGTCTCCCTTTGCGACAAACACGATGCCAAGCTCTTACTACTCTCTCTTTCATGGTAGGGTCCTCCTCGTTATCCCTCAAGAAAATACCTTCTAAAAGAATGTTAGGAGGCTTGTCCTTCATAGGGTAACCGAGTTGTCTCCTAGCAAGTACTGGATTATAAGAAATGATTCCCTTTGTGCCCATGAGGGGCACATTGGGGAACTCCCCGCAACTATCAATGATCTTCACATCGTTTAAAACTCTACTATACCATGCAATATCTGACTGGGTAAGAGACATAATCCTCTGTGACCACTGAAGTCCTGACTTGCGATCCCAAAAAGTAGCTGACTTAGGAAGATGAGAGACAAACCATTTGTAGAGTAACGGTATACAGCAGACTATGGTTCCTCCTCCTTTCAAAGTACGGTAATGGATGGAATGATAGGTGTCTCCGAGCAAAGTTGGAACAGGATTATCACTTAGGAAGATGCGTATAGCATATGAATCCACAAAACCTTCAATATTAGGAAATAGTAACAAACCGTAGATTAACAAGGCGAACAGATGCTCCACAATAATATCACAACCTTGACTGGCAAAATAAGAAACCTTCCCCATTAAGAACTTGGCAGTGAAACCTGGAAGTCCTCCTTTGGTGGTGAAGTTATTCTTGAATTCTGACTTCTTCATGTACAACACTTTTGCAAGAGAACTGTGCTCGGGTAACTTTTCTGAACCAGAGAAAGGTACTGTATCAGCAACTGAGATGTGAAGCAACTGGGCTTACTCTTCCAATGTAGGCATGAGTTGATAGTCTGGGAATGTGAAACAGTGATAGACTGGATCATAGAACTGTACTAATGTCTGCAATAACCCTTCTTCCATCCTAAGCGTCAATAAAGATATTAGTGCCCCATATCTGTCTCTGAAACCAATAGGATCTGCGATCGAAGAAACCAATTTCTTTAGTTCATCTATCTTTGGATTGATGAGATTGTACTTTTTCACACTTCTCCGTCTAAAATCCATGTTTCCTGCAATATTTGCAATCCTCACTTTAAGTTCCTTGGAAAAAGGTTGAAATGATGGGAATGAATGCATGTCATGCATGAATGCAACAAACACAAACATGGTCAAACAATACAAGGCTCAAAGTTCATCACCAGCATGGAGTTTAGGACAAAGCCCCAAGATAAGTTCTAGGGTTCACCTGCCAAACGGGTTCTAAAAGTTCCCAAGGTTATGGATCCTTCTTCGGATAATACCGGGCTAAGCAACTGCTCGCTTTCCAATATTATTCTCAAAAGAATCTCGCTTGAGTGTGATATCGCGTATCAACCAAACCAGACTTTTGGTCCGAAGTGGTCACCGCATCACATCCTAAGTAAGGCCAAGATGGGGTAAAGGTAAACTAAGGTCCTTGGCTTCACGGGCCCGTCGAAAGCAACAATGCCTCACAAATGACTTGTTTAGCACTATCACCCTCAAAGAGGTCTC